>NW_024070187.1:60140313-60275313 GCF_014754425.2 Oryx dammah
ACCGCTCCGGACCGCTTTGGGGGCCCGGGCCCTAGCCCCACCGGCCCCGCCGCCCCCGGGGCTCCGGCGGGGCTGGGGCCGCCGCCGCCGCCGCCGCCACTCGCCCCGCAGCTGGGAGTGGGGTTGGGGTTGGGGCCCGGGCCCCCAGTGCTGTCCGGATCGGTGCTCTTAGCCTCTTTGCTCTCGTCGTCCCGGGAGGAGTCAGACTTCTTTCCCGAAGAGCCGTTCTTGGCCGCGGCCGCTGCGGCCGCTGCCGCGCGCTCTTGCTTGCGGAACTTGGCGCGGCGGTTCTGGAACCACACCTGGTCCGAGAAGAGAAGACAGACAGTGAAACAGGGGGAAAAAGAAGAAAAGAAAAGAAAAGCAGTTAGGGCGGCCCACGTTCCATTCCAGATTGTTTTAAACTGCACCCGCCGTGGGTACTCCCGCGCGCCTCCAGCCCACTGAAGCTGTCCCTCTGGTGACTGGTACATCTTTTGAGAAACTGTCTTAGGACCACTTGGGCACGTCGGTGGAGCCTGGTGGGCTGCCGTCTATGGGGTCGCACAGAGTCGGACACGACTGAAGCGACTTAGCAGCAGCAGCAGGAGGAGGGGTAAAGAGACAGCACGTCCGCGAAAGGCCCTAAACAAGAAGCCCTTATTTTGATAGTACCTTATTTTGGCAAAGTACCCTTGGTCAGTCTACTTTCTGAGCCATCCCAAGTTGGCCATCACCTCTAGGCCTCAGGTCTCAAGTTAAACTCTGATTGGTAGACAGGTGAGGGGGTCTCTGGGTTTGGCGCCTGCTACCCATCCTGGCCTTTGAGCCTGGAGGTGCTAACGTGGCGGGGGCGGGGAGAGGTTCACCAGGAGAGGCGCCACGGCCGGCTCTTGGGTGCACCTGTGTCCCTGAAAGGTTAGAGTAAGGCGCGGATCCTAACCTATATAGAATCCCAGTCCCTTTGCGGATCTGCTGCAATCACAGTTCACAGGAAAATCTATACCTATGCGCCATTAGTTCGCCGTTAAAAGCGCTTGAGTTGGAGGTATATGGGGGGCAGAGGGCGGAATACTTATAATACGGAGAAGTCTGCATTCCTCCCCCAAGGCACTTCCTACCCCTCCTGAAATGCCTCTCCCATAGCTCTTGAATGCCAGTACAGCCCTAGATGGGGTAGGAACCACTTTGACGCCGTGAATCTATAGCCAAGAACGCGCTACCTAGCCCTTCCTCGCGCACACAGTCCTTCCGAACTTGGCCTCTCGGAGGAGGCCCGGGAACGCGATCCTCCTCCAGTAGGATCGCCCACACATCCGCACTGCACCCCTGCCCCTCGCTGTGCTGCAGAGCCGGGTGCGTTTCCAGGCGCGCGTACCTGGACTCGCGCCTCGGTGAGGTCGATCTTCAGCGCTAGCTCCTCCCGGGTGTAGATGTCAGGGTAGTGCGTCTCCGCGAAGACCCTCTCCAGCTCTTTGAGCTGCGCACTCGTGAAAGTGGTGCGGATGCGCCGCTGCTTGCGCTTCTCGTTGAGGCCGCCGTGGTCCGTGAAGAGTTTGTAAGGAACTGGAGGACACCAGAGGGGACAGGGTATAAGCAAAAAGGCCTGAAGTGTGCGGACCCGGGAGCCGAAATGTGGGGACTCCAAGGTCAGGTGGTACTGGAGCCGCCGCCGACACCGGGGCGGGAAAGTGGCCGAGAGGAGCTGGCGAGATGACCCGAACAAATCAGTTATACACCGAAACAGGGGCACAAATTCCGGGCTTAGGTGGGGTCCCTCCGCGCACAAGCGGCCTTTGAGTGGGTTGCCATGGAGCGCTGGAGACGGTCGAGGTCCGGGGACCGGGAAATACTGTGATGAGGGAAAGCTAGAGAGCAAAAAGTTCCGAAAACATCCATCGGAATACTAGGAAGCCAGGGATGAAGTTACCGAACACTCCCACTGTGGAAAATTTTTAATTCTCAAAAGTTGACCTGGCACAAAAGTTGGGAGAAAGCGCTGCAAAATAATAATAATGAATTAAAGAAATCATCAGAAAAATGACCAGCAAAGAGGTGTGAGCCGCTGTCGGTTCTTTAAAAAAGAGAGAGAGACACTGCCAGTAATGAGCTTTACTCTTTGTTATTTAATTATTTTCTAAGCTTTACGTCTCATCGCAAAGTAAATAAATTATGCCTATCATTTTGGCAGCTTAAGATAATTTTGTTGGCGGTTCGGGTGTGACTAGGATAGTGTAACCCTGTAAGTGAATTACCCCTCCCTGCAATCGCTTCTAACGTGATAAATTCTTTCATTTGTGTAAGCAAATTTCGTTTGGTAAATACTAAACACATTTCCATTTTCAAATGCAATCAAGGCTTCCTATATACAAGCGGAAAGGCGGCTTCCTCCGCGGAGAAAGCTGGCGGTCCTTACCTGCGGCGTACGGACTGCTCTGGTGGTCCCTGAGGGTGCCCAGGCTGCAGGATCCCGGCGTGAGGGACGGGCAGCCGGACGTGGCCCCAAAAGTGGTCCTTATCGGGTTATACTGGAAGCCACTGGCCTGGCTGCAGGAACTGAAGTCAGCATAGGCTGAAGCCAGGCTCGAGGTGTCCATCCCGGCCATACAGGACTCGTAGGCAGAGGAATTGAGGTAAGAATATTCCATTTTATACATTGAAAAGGCTCTGGATGGCTCAGCCAAGTGGAAAAATGAAATAAAAGATGGGTATGGAGAAGGTGGCTGGAGTGGGGAGATGTGCACAGCTCAACGCCTGCCTCCAAACTGGCCTCCTTACTACCAGCAGAGCCTAGTTTTATGAAAAAGCCTCCTATGAGATGCCTTGTCTGAGGTCTCTAGAGCATATAGTCCTCATAATAAACTTGGCTCTTTCCACTTGGACAATAGCAAAGCGGTTGGTCTTATTGCTGGCGCTTTTTACATGACAATAACTCATCCGTCTATTGGGCTGGCACTGGGGAACTGAGCTGTCCAACCTCCCTATCATTGATTCCTGCATCTCTAATTAGAATTTAATACCACACCATTACGCACTGAGCCCCTGATCCTCCCTTCTAACCAGCTCCCTGCCCTTTAATTCAATCACACTACTTGGAAATAATGAAAGTTGGGTGACGATTCTCCCTGATCCAATTTCCCCGAGCTTTTAAGCCTTTTTAACTGATCATATACCTTAGGCATAAATTGAGATAGTGTGTGTGTTTTCCCCCTTCTTCCTTCTCCTTCTCTCTATCTCTTTCTCAGTTAGGGAGAAGAAACCTTGATGTCATAGAAAACCTGTTTTGTAAGAGCGTTACACGCTCAATTTAACAACAAGTCTACCCCCTGAAGTGCATGAAATGTTATAAAAGACTGGGACATTGGCAAGACTCAGGCGCCCTGTAACATAGAGTAAGTGGGCCAAGGGGGTTTCTGTGAATGCTAAGCGGATTTCTTTAAAATACACCTGGAGGGGGGGGGAGCATCTTATAAATTGCATTTCTTGTTGCGGTTTAATGTGCTTTTCTAGAGACTCTGCTTACACAGCCATTTAAAAAACAAAAGAACATCCGAGTAAAGCTCTTGAATGTAAAACATCTGGATTCTCAACTGATGGCTTCTTTGCGCTCACTTCTGGGTTTTTCTGCAGTCGTGTGAGGTTTGCATTTTGCTGGTCTGTGTTGTTGGTTTTCATTACGCTGTGTAACTGGCAAGCGGGCATGAAGTGTTCCCAAATGTGCCTCCTCTTCCATCCCTCTGGGGTCTTCTCCCTCTGCCTCTTTTTCCCCCCACCTCCACTTTTTCAGGTGCCCACAATTCCCTAGAGACCGGAAGCTTCCAAAAAATGATTGCTATCTGCTTGGCCTTTAGGTTTGCCGATTGCAGTGAACGAAATCCTTGCTCTTAAAATGCCCAGGCTCCAGGTCGGGGACTTTTCTCGTCCAGCTCCCCAGGCTCTTGGGTGCTGGCAGCGAGGCACAGACAAAGAAACGAGCCATGATTTGTGGACCTCGGTGGCCCCATGATTTAAGTGGAGGGTAATTTTCATTTGGCTCGTTAGGCTCTAGCAGAATAAGGGAAACTATTTCATTAAATCCTTCCTCTCGGTGGACAAGAGGAGGAATGCTTAGTTGAATCGCCGTGTGGTGTAAACAAACCCTGGATATTTTATATGAATTAAATGTGTAGATAATTAGTTTTATTGCATTCATTACCCCCTTTATGTGCTCTGTAACAAGTCAGTAATTAAAGTAACAAACTCATAAAGTCTTTATAGGGGCATTTAGGCGTTCAGTGTTTGCCAAACTAAGTGGTTTAATTCGATGCTAGTGCCGGGGAGTGGATGGGCGCCCGCTCTCCACTGCCACTGTGTTTTATTGCGCACTAAACTGCAGCGGACGCCGTAATGGATTAAACAGGGACAGCGGTCCCCCAGCCTCCTGCTTCTCCGCTGGGTGAGTTTCAGGCTGGTTTCAGGTGATGGCGCGTCCTCTGGACGTGAGGAATCACTAAAGTCTCTCGAGAGTGCAGGCAGCGGGACCCGCCGAGTAGCCTGGTGATAGTTTTATGGGGAGGGCTGATAGTTTTATTGCAGTTGTATGTTGTACAATGCGTATTTGATAAAGAAGGGTCCTTGGTGACCACTGTGCACTTTTTTGTGCACGGAGGTGAAATGAAAATAAATGTGTACAAGGTTTTACTGCGGCGGGAAACAAATTGCAATGCTCTAAATGGTTTTCCTTTATGGTCACCAGACAAGAGGAGAAAAGAGATGCAAACATCTGTCTCCAGTCCCCTAAACCTAAAGGCCAGCAAAGACGGATGCGAATCCAAGTGTTATTACAGTGGGGATTTGTCTTTATTTATCCCGCTCTCATGAATATGAATCTACATTTGGACCGGGAGGTGGCTGTGCCCACTCCCCTTTGGACCCTACACACAGACTTTCCCCACCCTAACTTACTACCCCCCTCTCCGAGGTGGGGGATAGGTTGTCAAACACAAGGCTGCAATTGTCCAAGTTTCTCAAGTCCCTTGGACTTCTCAGGGGAGCTTCCTGGCGCTCCCGACGCCACACCCCCGGCCGGGGCCCACGCTCGGGGGATGCGGATGCGGGGAGTGCAGACCTGCGTGGCACCCAGCTAGCCCACTTATATGGGATTTTAAGCACTTCTGTGGATAACAGAGTGACATGAGGCGTCCGTGAGGGGATACTTTTTGGCTCCAAAGCCCACGTTTGGCAATAACCGGGCTCACACCCGTCTTGGCACCCACGCCTGGGTGCACTCGGGGTTGTCTCCACTGGGTCTAGTGCGCGCGCGCTCGGAGCAGGGAGCTCCAGCCGAGCCCCACGCCGCCGCTCCGCGCCCGGGCCCGGCCCTACGCCTGACCCGAAAGCCCGGCAATTCCTCGGTCCTAATTTGCAGACAGCCCCAGGCCCCACTGGGGGCCGAGGCAAACCGCGAACCTGGAGTGTGAGGGGAGCTGGGAGGAGCAGGGTTGTTTCGGCAGCTTTGGAGAATGACTCTTCCGCGAAGACGTAGAACTCTGGGCTCTAGTCGGTGCCTGGAGGCAGTTCCTGGGCGCCGGGGATGTTGGCGTGGGAAGAGCGGTGTGCACCTCGGGAGAGCTGGGTGTTGACGACGAGTCGGAGGGTGACCCGGGAGGAAGCCGAGGAGCGGGAGGGGAGGACCCTGCCAAGGGGCGAGGCCGCGGGGGGCGCGCGAGGGAGCCGCGGAGGGCCAGGCCCAGCCGCTGCCAATGCAGGGCACGGGCTCGCGCGCCACGCGGCCCCACGGCCAGCCCGGGTCCGGTCACTCCCCGGCTCCCACCGGCCCCGACTCCCCGCCTCCTCCGACCCACCGCGCCAGCCCTCTCCCAGGTGCGGGTCCCAGCCCCGGCCTCTCTCCGGGCGCCCCCTGGTGCCCGCCTCGCCGGGTAGGGAAGCTGTGCGCCTCCTCGTTACACCAGGAGACCTTTCTGCGCCAGCACCGCACGGTCCGGTGAACAAACGCGCTTGACTTCATTTTCCCCTTTGTAGGCCTTGTAGCTTTATTTTGTTTAGTGTCGCCGTCCCGCTCTTCACCCCACCCCCACCATCCCCGGCCCATCGTCCCCTCTGCGGGTCTTTTGTGGCCCGGGGGCCCTGCTTCTGCTCCGAAGATGAAAGGCATTCGGGGCTGGGCCAGGCCAGAGCCCCAGCCCCAGCGCCCTGTTTTGTTCGAGTTGTGCTTTCTACACGCGAGCTCTCCCCTAAAAGTTGTACCAAATGGTTAATTTAATTATTCCAACTATAGACCAACTGCTTCAGCAGCCTCCACCACGCGTCTGGGAGGAAAAAAGAAACCATCTATAAGAAATAATCTAATAAAAGTGAAGTGTAGAAAAACCCCTCCTGATTTTCAACCGGCACAAATAGAATTAGAGCTTCAGCATCCTTTTCCCAAACAGACCTTTTGTCCAGATCACAACTTCAGCCAACCAGCAATGTGTACAGTGCCCGCTATTTATTTCAATAGAGGCGGTGGGTAGCGAGATAGATTGATAGATAAATGGCCACATGGATAGATGGATGGTTTGATCCATCTTCCTCTGACTTCTGTTTCTTAATATGTGTACACGGTTGATTTTTTTTCCCCCTGCTGATTTTCTGAATCAATAATGGAAAGGCAATGCTATGTGGTAAAGGGGGGAGAAAGGCTATTTAAAGCACAAAAAAGGGAAGAGACTACTAGCATATATACCATGAGAAAAAAATGTTTACATGCTACCCAGCACCAAATGAAAAAAGGTTGAAAGTTTAAAAGAAACTTTTCTTTCCTTTTCTTTGCCATTCATAGGAAGGTTTCTTTTTTTTCCTTGAAAGTCAGAAAGAATGTTAGAAGACAAGGAAACAAAACAGCAAACAAAATGCCATTGTATTGTAGTAGCAATTCATGGGAAAACGCTTGTCAGCCTCCTAACACTTCACTCCTAGGAGGCTGTTTGGAGGCTGTTTTACCACAGGCGAAGCACAATAACATGAGAATGAATAAAATATTAAATACCAGTGAGAGTTTCAGAGGAATTTTCTTTTTGATTGCTTTATTTGATGCTGCATCCAAATGATTCCAGCACAGGGAGGCTGCAACACTTCTCTCAATCAGAGAATAAAAGGACCAATTTGTCTTTGGATTTCTCCAAGAAGAGTTCTGCAGGCAGCAGTCTTTCCCACTCACCTGCACCTAGACAGGATTTACTTCCCCAGAATATAGAAAGAAACCAGCCACAGCATCCCCAAGCATGAAGCTCCACCGATATTCTGCTAGCATTTTAGAATTTTTACCACATTTTCCATGTGCCTAGCAGCCATAATATACATGTTTCATAACAGAAACTCTTTGCATTTCTGGTAACTAACCTCCTAGCACTGTAAGACAATTATTAACTGATTAACAATACTGTGTGCAAAGCAGTTAACACAATGCCTGGCACCTGGAAAGAATCCAATGAATGTCACCCACCAGTATTGCGATGATGATGATGGTGGTGATAGAGTTTCCTTCAACTTCATATTGAATTCTTGACTTTGGGATTTAGGTGGTGCATGGACAATGTCTTTTCTATTGTATATTTATAATGTATGTGGAAGAGGGTGGACAAATCACAGAGCATCCTCTAGTATATCAAATAGGAGAAAATAAAGCAACAAGGTAGAAACCTTCCATCTTTTAGGAATTCACCAGAAAGCATGTATGTATTTAAGTTAGTTCTGTGTTTTGTTTTATATTATGCACACTAATTGTGCATGATTAAGGTGGTGCTTTACTCTTGTGTGTAGATATTGTGAGTTTGGGTTAGAGCTTTATAGCTAATTCGTAGATGGTGTTTCTGTATTTGAATTAACTTTGGAGACACCCCATGTGTAAGTGCTGTCCTCTGTATAGATGATGGGGTTCAGATCCCCAGCGCCCATCCTTGTAAGGACATCATCATGGAAGAGCCCAGCTCTTCTCTTCTCCTCCACCTCCTCCCATACTATGATTAACAGAAGGGGCTGCCTGTTACCTTTTTTTTTTTTTTTCCACTGGAGTTTAGCTAATAGTGGTAACATCTGCTGGACTGGTGGTGGAGGAGACATGGGGTATTTGATCAGAGTCACAGATGTAAAAGTGACATCTGCTTGCAACAAAGAAAGGAGAAGCAAAATTAAATTAGGCAGAGAGGCTTCTCTGAACCAAAAAAAGACAGAAAAAAAAAAAAAAACCCTATTTGAAAAGGAGGAAAAAAAATAACCATGAGCCCTAACCAGACTTGCAGGGTGCAGAAGAGCACTTGCTGAGGTTTTAGGACCAGCAGCTGTCAGAATAACTGGAGTAGTAACATCCTAAGGGAGCAGTGTCCTTAGACCTTAAAGACACCTTTTTATGCTCCAAAGAAAAAGAATCAGGTAAGATGGTCCTTCTCAGCTGAGAATGTCTTGACCTGTTAGAGTATAGTATAGGTTGAGAAATCATTTTCATGTTGAGGACAGGAAGAAGGTAAGGATGAAACCTCTTGGGTTGGTAATAGTCCAGAATATTTCGTGATGAGTTTGGAGAGAAATAGATTTTCATTTGATAGCTATGTTAAAACTACTGCCAACAACTAAGAATGAGCCATTTTTTACTGGGCTTAAAGGATTGTATTTGGCCGTTAAAACATACATGCTTGAAATAGGACTCAATCAGAAGGGGAGGGTGGTATAGAAAAAGCATACTCCACACCCTCCCAACCATTGTACCTGAAAACAAGTGATACAAAGGGACATCCCCCCCGCAATAGTGATCTCCTAAATTTCTCCAAGTGGAACAGATTTCGATAGCTCTATATAAATTGATTCCACAGCGATAACAGAAACCACTGGACAAGATGACCTCAACTTTCTACTTCTCTGTCTATAAACCAGTTGATATCTGTATACACTTGCGCCTCTCTTGTCCCTGCTGGATGCAAGAGGAAGGCCCATTCCGATCTAATGGCAATCCCTCCACAGTGCTTTGGAGTCCTATCTCTTCTGCTGGCTCAGGACCTTACCCAGTTCTTTCTGTCTTGGGTCTTCAAACTCTCATGCTCATCTGGATATATTTCATTGTCATCTAAACATGCTCAAACTACATTCATACTAATAACCAACCAATGAACACTATTTTCTTTCTTGTCTATGCTTCCTACTACCATCACTTCTCTTTTTTCTCCACTTTACAGCCAGAGATCTTTTTTTTTTAATGATTGTATTATAATTTTTTAGTTAGTTAATTAATTTTTTGGAGGCTAATTACTTTACAATATTGTATTGGTTTTGCCATACATTGACATGAATCTGCCATGGGTGTACATGTGCTCTCCATCCTGAACCCCCCCTTCCACCTCCCTCCCCATACCATCCCTCTGGGTCATCCCAGTGCACCAGCCCCGAGCACCCTGTCTCATGCATTGAACCTGGACTGGTGTTTCGTTTCACATATGATAATATACATGTTTCAATGCCATTCTCCCAAACCACCCTACCCTCGCCCTCTCCCACAGAGTCCAAAAGACTGTTCTATACATCTGTGTTTCTTTTGCTGTCTCACATATAGGGTTATCGTTACCATCTTTCTAAATTCCATTTATATGCGTTAGTATACTGTATTGGTGTTTTTCTTTCTGGCTTACTTCACTCTATATAATCGGGTCCAGTTTCATCCACCTCATTAGAACTGATTCAAATGTATTTTTTTAATGGCTGAGTAATACTCCATTGTGTATATGTATCACAGCTTTCTTATCCATTCATCTGCTGATGGACATCTAGGTTGCTTCCATGTCCTTACAGCCAGAGATCTTGAAGGAAGTTATCTCTTCTTACTGTCTTTATTCCATTACTTCTCAATCACTCCATAGTTTCCTCTAATTTGGCTTCCACCACCTTCACATAATTTGAACATTTCTTAAGATCACCATATCCACTGAGTATTTTCCTAGCTTTATCTTCTTTGAATATTTTAGTTGCTAAGGCTGTTTAACAAATATTTCCAGTTCTCCCCACCTCTAGGTACATAGTAAGACTTCACTTCCCTACCCCCTAGAAATTAGGTACAGCCCTTCTATAAACATTTGAATGGAAGTGTAAAGTGTGACTTCTGGCTGAGCCTTAAAAGCTGGTGTCCAAATCTCTACTTTCTCCCTTTTGCCCTGTTTAATGGAAGCTGACAGGGCTTCAGATAGTGGCTGCTTGGTCAGCCTGAGTTCTGGTGAGGATGCATGGAGGAGAGGTCCCAGAAGACCCGCACAGTGAACATGTAGTTTCTCAAAGCATCAGAGAAGGATTCTGGAAGAGGTGATTCCTCTGTGCTGGGTACTAAAGGGTGACTGGGAGGAAGGAAAGAAGATGACAGTAATGTGGAAAAGGAGGAAGTTGCAGGCAAAGGAATCAGTGCTGGTCAAACTCCAAAGCCAGACAGAGCATGGTGTGCTTGGGAATCTAGAAATAGTTCAGTTCAGTTTTCTGTTAGGAGAGGAGAGATGGAGGGGGGTGCACACAAAGAAAGGTATGATGAGAGAAAGTAGGAAAGAAAGGCTGGAATCAGGTCCTGTAGCACTAGGGATGCAGTGAAGTGTGATCTGAGATGGAAGGAATGAGGAAACAGGGAAGCTTAGAGACAGATTAGGAGGCTGTGTCTCCTTTCAAGGCAAGAAACGATGACTTCCTAAGCCGAGAGAATAGCAATGTAGGACAAAAAGAAGTAAAGGACCTCAAGAGAGGTTACTGATATGGAGCCTTAGGGCAGGCAGAATACACTATTCTGCCCAATGCCAGGATTTTAGAGGGTCCAAGAGGATACCTCAGAACAAAACCTCTCTACCATATCTGCTGGCAAGATCTTCACTTCTGTAACTCAGGCCTAAAGTCCCTCATTACTTCTCTGGGTTTTGTAACACATGATACTGTCAACCGTTCACTCATTCACCCCATATTTATCAAATATCTACTATGTTTTAGAAATCAGCACTTTAGAGTAAAAGTGGTTCAGACATTGTCTGAAAAGCAGACTTTTGAGATGGAGCAGACCCAAGGTTTGCGAGTTTCTGAGTGGTGGTGGAGGTGATGGAGTGGAGTGGTGGTGGAGGCAGTCACCAGTGTAGTGAAGGTGCAGTGTGGAGAGAGAGGAGAATAATTGTCCTCCATTCCTCATCCTTTATGTTAAGGTATAGGATTTTGTGTGTTTCTCTCCTGATGATGGTAGTTGTTCGGTTGCTAAGTCGTGTCTGACTCTGTGATCCCATGGACTGCAGCACACCAGTCTTCCCTGTCCTTCACTATCTGCCGGAGTTTGTTTAGGCTTCTGTCCACTGAGTCAGTGATGTCATCCAACCATCTCATCCTCTGTTGCCCCCTTCTCCTCCTGCTCTCGATCTTTCCCAGCACCAGGGTATTTTCCAAACAGTTGACTCCTGGTGGTATTTTCAAATAAAGATGCCAAGAACCAGGTATCACAGAGGAAAGAAGCACTGATGGAATAACAGGCGTTCTAGAAGTGGGGGCAGCTCTTTTAGGCAGCATTTCCCTCTGTGACTGTTATCACTCCTAGTGGGTATCTGGATCCTCCACAAAGAAGCCTGCCTAGCACTTGGTAGTAAAGGGCTCTATGTTGCCTCTGTCATACACAGAATTAGGGTCAACAATACACTCTTCTCCCTGAGTCAATCCAGGGAGCCACATGAGAGCCATGGCAGGAACTCTGGGGTCATTCACCATCTTAAACTGCTCAGCCTTGAAATAAATATAAAAATGCTTGAGAATCCTAAAACTTCTAAAAGTATTTTCCTTTGTGGGTTTTCTAAGGATCCTGTTGTTTGTTTATGTGATTTTGTTTTATTTAGGAAGTTTGTGGAGTTTGCCAGTAATATGCTGCAGCGTCATACATTTTAATGTGAGTTTCAGCTGATTCAGAATTTAGAAGCAAATGCAATCCAGCCGTCAGGGACAGGCACCACGTGTCCTAGACCGCAGGAGCCAGAAGACAGTAAAATGGTTAAAGTGATGCATGTTTGTAGTATTTCCCCAGTTAGATATAATGGAGAATATTAATTTTCTCTTAAAACACACAACATTGTTTCTCTCTCTCCCTTGTTTACTGGGCTCAGTTATAGTGGGGGAGCTAAGGCTGTAATCACAAGCTCACTGCTAACTCAGTTGCTTATTCATAAACCTTCACCATTTGAGACGGGACTAGAGGAAAAGGAGGAGGAAGAGACATTTTAAAGAAGAGGCAGGGAGGCTGCTAGGAGGGAACTGGGACATAATAATGGACAAAACAGCACAGTGAGTCTACACAACAGACTACACAGCAGAGGCCAACAGCTTTAACCCAGACCCCAGGGAAACCTCTTGAATGAACAGTGCTAACCGCTGAGAGGTGAGCCACAAAGCACGGAACAACCCCGGGGTGGGGCCAGACCGTGCCCTTCTGGAGACTGAGCTGAGGCCAGATGCGGCTCCTTGGGCTTGCCTTGGCCAGGCCCGAGTTTCTGGGGCAGATTCCTTGTTTAGTAGTTATTGGACAGCAAGCCTCTCACCTTTTATCCAGGGGAGTCATTGATCCTGCCCTCATCTCTGTGCATTGGGAGGGGACAGCAAAAACCCTTCAAGGGAGGTTCATGCCTGTTCCTGGGCAATGGTCAGGCCAGGGCTGACTGCACCCCTCAGAGGGATACAGAGTGGCCAGAGTTGGTCCTGGGTGCTCTCTTCCTCTTTTTATTGTTAAGGACTTTTTTTTAAATTCCAAAATACCTAGCATCCATTATAGAAAATGATATGGCATGTATTTCTTAAAATGAGAAAAAAAATTTTAACTTTTTAATATAACTTTTCAGTCTTTTTTTTCCCCATCTGTAAACATAAATATTTTTAAGTAAGAAGCACTCTCTATAGACTGCTTTTTAATTTCCTTTTCCCTGTAAATTAAGTATCATGAACACCTTCCCATTTCATGAAACATTCTAACATTTTTTTGGCTATGTGGTATTATACTGCATGAGAAGTCATAGATTATTTAGTCAGCTCTGTCCTGCTGGATGCTTAGTTTGCTTCTAATTATTAAAACTATATTAAAAGAACAGCTCCAGACACTCTATTAGCTAAATCTCTGCATATCCACATGACTTGCTTAGAATTAAACCCTGAAAGTGGAATTTCTGGATCAAAAAATACAGATTATTTAGAAAGCTTTCAACGCATATTGCAAAAGTGTCTTCCAGGAAGGTAGTATTGGTTTATATTTTCAGGGCAGAATATGTTAGTATTTGCTTTCCAATCCTTACCAGTGCTGGGAGGGCCCAGGGGAAAAAAGTTTTGCCTACCCTTTCCTTACTGTGCTATTTTCTGCGCAAAAGAAGGCAAGCAGGGAGGGGTCATTTTTAAGGATAATAGGGACCTGTAAGAATAGAGTGAAAATGCCAAAGTCCAGCTTTATTTAAAAAAATAAAAATCTAATGATGACAAAGAACTAGATGATTTTTTTAAAAAAGGGTAAATTCACTACTTGGGAGTGAGTTTTTTTTGTTTTTTTTTTTTGTTTTTTTTTTTTTTTTTTTTTACTGTTTATTATTTATTTATAGCTGTGCTGCATCTTCATTGCTTCATGGGCTTTTCTCTAGTTACCGCCAGTGGGAGTTACTCTTAGTTGCTGTGTTTGGACTTCTGATTGCAGTGGCTTCTCTTGCTGTGGAGCACAGGCTCTAGGGTACATGGGCTTCAGGAGTTGTTGCTCCTGGGCTCTAGAGCACAGGTTCAGTAGCTGTGGTGCACGGGCATGTGGGATCTTCCCTGATCAGCGATCAAACCAGTGTCGTCTGCATTGGTAGGTGGATTCTTTACCTCTGAGCCACCAGGGAAGCCCTTAGGTTTATTTTAATGTTGCTGCTGCTGCTGCTAAGTCACTTCAGTCGTGTCCGACTCTGTGCGACCCCATAGATGGCAGCCCACCAGGCTCCCTGGTCCCTGGGATTCTCCAGGCAAGAACACTGGAGTGGGTTGCCACTTCCTTCTCCAATGCATGAAAGTGAAAAGTGAAAGTGAAGTCGCTCAGTCGCGTCCGACCCTCGGCGACCCCATGGACTGCAGCCTTCCAGGCTCCTCCATCCATGGGATTTTCCAGGCAAGAGTACTGGAGTGGGGTGCCGTTGCCTTCTCCGATTTTAATGTTGAGAAACTATAAAGAAAATTGAATAAAAATCCACTTTTATTTGTATCTTTTCTGACAAAGAGAATGCGCTTCAGAACAGAAAGGATTAGCATGAACGTTAGTAACTGGGACCAGAGCCCCATGTGGTCTGAGTGACTGTGAGGGATCTTTGCCCACTTTAATGAATTCTGCAAGGTCTCTGTCCTGAGGGCATCACCGAAGGGTGGTTGGTGGTTTCCGTGGAATCATGAAGGATGAAAGAGGAATGAAAAGATTGCTCTTCTGGCAAACCTGTAAATATTAACCAAAAAAAGGAATGCAGGTTCTGAAAATAACAGACTGGTGAACTCAACCATTTCAGGTAAAATTCTAGGTTGGATTTTTTTTTTTTACTTTAGAATTCTGTATTGGTTTTGCCATACATTGACATGAATCCACCACGGGTGTACATGCGTTCCCAAACATGAACCCCCCTCCCACCCCCCTCCCCACAACATCTCTCTGGGTCATCCCTGTGTACCAGCCCCAAGCATGCCATATCCTGCATCGGATATAGACTAGCGATTCGATTCTTACATGATATTATACATGTTTCAATGCCATTCTCCCAAATCATCTCACCCTCTCCCTCTCCCTCTGAGTCCAAAAGTCCGCTATACACATCTGTGTCTTTTTTGCTGTCTTGCATACAGGGTCATCATTGCCATCTTTCTAAATTCCATATATGTGTGTTAGTATACTGTATTGGTGTTCTAGGTTGGATTTCAACAGTATTATGAAAATTCCCCACGTGTGAAGGAAAGAGAACAATATAAAGAAACCATCATAGGGAATTTCCCCTGTGGTCTAGGGGTTAAGACTGCCTTCCAAAGCAGGGGGCACAGATTCAATTCCTGGTCAGGAAGTAAGGTCCCACATACCCTGGGGTGAGGCCAGATTTTTTTTTAATAGAAAAATCAAGCACCGTGAACCTCTCATCCAGACACAACAAGTACCCACTCATGGACAACCTTGTTTTTCCATCCCCAGCGCACACCCAACCCCACCATTCTGGTCATCCTGACTCCCTGACTAGGTGGTTTTGAGGCAACCCAAGACATCATATAATTTCCTCCCTAAATATTTCAATATTATCCCTAAAAGATAAGAACTTTTCCCTCTAAAAATACATAGCCACACTGCCAAAATATCAACTATAATTTCTTAATATCTTCAAATAACTGGTGTTCCATTTTCCCTGATTGTCTCACAAAAAGTATTTGTTAGGTTGTTTTGTTTGACTCAGAATCCAAACAAGTTTTGCCCTTTGCATTTGGTTTTCATGTTTCCAAAGTCGCTTCTGCTTTACAGGTCCATCCCCCCACTCCCAACTGTTTTTTCCCGCCTTACAATTTATTTTAGAGGAAAATGGATCATATGTACTGTAGAAGTACCCATATTCTGGATTTGGCTGATAGCCTCCCTATGATGTTGTTTAATCCTAACCCTGTTTATTTCTGTAAAGTGGGAGTTGAATTTCGAGGCTCCATCAGGTTCAGGCTCTATTTCCAGCAAGGATCTATCATAGCCTGTCTCTCTCCTTACAATGTCAGAAATGATCTGCGGGGTTGAGGTATTATCGGCTGGAACCATCCATTAAAAAGTTCCCCATGAGCTTTTTACCTAATGATTTCAGGAGACTCTGATTAGCATTGCCTAGATTACAAGATTTTATTCATTTAGAGGTTTCAAATGATAATATTCTAATTATATCATTTTTGTTAGTTTTTTAGCTAGAATATTTCTATAAAGAGAAAAAAGACTTCTTCTATCAATTATTAGGTATCTAAGGTATGGTGAGGTGTGCCAAGTTAAGGAAAATGCTGAGTTCTTTCTCTTTATTTACCAGTTTTCCGAAGAGCGAGTTTGTTCCATGGTCTCCTTCAAGAGACTGTCAGTGGATTTTTGTGTTTTGTTTTGTGGGTTTGTTTTGTTTTGCAGCATTATGAACTCATGGGTAAATATATTTTGTGAATTTTCTTTTATTGCAGTATTTATTCTTATCTATGCTCAAAGTATCCAAAATGAGACCAATGAAAGCCTCTTCCATCTGGCTTCTCAGTTCTTCTGATTAGGACCTTAATTGTCCTTAGGGATAAGATAACCCAGGCTCCTCTTTTATACTTTTTACCTAGACCTGGAATCAACTATTTTTCCAAGGACCCATGGTTCTTTTTAGTGGGAATTGGTATTTAGAGAATTGGAATTAGTATTGAGAGTCTTAGATTGGATTTCGGCATGAGTGATTTATGAGTATTTTGGAAAGGAAGTGATAATCACTAAACACCAGGGTCTAGCAAAATTAAAGTCGTCACACATTTATTAAATAAGACATAGCTCATTTCCCAGGTGGCGCTAGTGGTAAAGAACCCCGCCTGACAATGCAGGAGACAGATGAGGGACAAGGATTTGATCCCTGGGTTGGGAAGATCCCCTTGAAGAGGGCAAGACAACCCACTCCAGTATTCTTGCCTGGAGAATCCCATGGATAGAGGAGCCTGGAGGGCTACAGTCCGTGCGGTCACAAAGAGTCAGACACAATTGAAGTGACTTAGCACGTACACACGCACATTCTAGATGAGAGAGGGGAGAAGTCCTAAACAAACAACTGGGGCACGATACTGTGTATAAAGAGCTTTGTGGAAATAATTACACTTGGAGTTAAGGCATAAAGCTACAGTGAGGAGGTGATATCTGAGCAATGGGAATAGGCAGGCAGCTGAGGTGGAATGGAAGATTTGGGCAGAGAAAAGAACAGGAGCAAAGCCCTGCAATCATCAAAGTGCATGGCGTGTTTGAAGAAGAGTCAGATTTGCTTCATCTCCTCTGACAGGGATAGTGGATGGAGGCAGAAGCCAACTGCATTCGACATGTGTGTGGACTTCAGCAGGGCATGTATCCAGGCCTCTCGTGATATCATTGTGGACAATATGGAGAAATACAGACTAACTGATAGGAGGATGAGATAAAGTAACAGCAGTTAGGTGAATAAATGAACCCAAAGGATGCTGATTAGTGGATTAACATCAGCATCGAGGATGGTCTCTAATGGAGTGACATAGGGCTCAGTCTAGTTCAACATGTTTTATCAATAATTTAAATAAAAGTAATAGAAAAAATACAGAACAGATCTGCAGATTATAGGGAGCTATAGGAGATAATGAGTAGTCTTAGTGATTGAGTCTGGATTCAAAAAGATATTGTCAGGTTGAATCTATTGAGATAAAATTTCTGGTGATGAATGTAAATTTCCACAGCTGAGTAAAAACACACCAAAAAAAACAGGCCCACACAGACACACACATGCACACAACCTCCTGGAAGAAGCATGGTTAGTAGGTCATACATGGAAAAGATGTAAGGATTTGGATCTGCCTCACATATCATTAGCATGTGTGGATAACAGCAGGGTACACAGCATATGTTGTGTCAACAGTGGGCTACCCAGCTTCCTATTGGAGAATACTTAGAGAGAGCCATTGGCCAACTGGGGGAGCTTATACCAGAGTGTCTCAAAATTATAATGAAGTGTCAGAAACCTGAAGTCAAGGAATTCACAGGGTCTACAAGTGCTATAATAGGCAAGGCATAGAGCTGCATGTAGAAGCTTTTCGCTCTATTACCCTAAAGCAATGTAAGTATACAACAGGAACCATTGGGCAGAAGTCAGAGGGAAACAGATGTAGGCTCTGCGAAAAACATTATAATAGAGTTCTCAGAGGCAGAATAGGCTGCCCCTCAAATCAAACCTACCATTTTAAAGACAGAGATAATTATCAGGGAAGTCATTGAGGAAAACCAGTCATCTTAAGAAGGAATTGAGTTCTCTTCTATATCAGAGAATCCATGAGCCCCGTTATCCTTAGCAGCTCCCCTTTCAGGCTCCCAGCTGCACACGCTACTGACATGGCTGATTAGACTCCACCCTGAAATGCTCTTCATTCACAGGATGCCCCCACACTTTGGTCTTTTCATCCTCCAAGGTACCACTGGAGATGTCACCATATGGCACAAAGACTCAAGAGAGATGGATTCTAGTCTTAGTTCTTCTAATCCTGCTAATCCCAGGACCTCAGGTGTGGTCGGTTAAAGATGACCAAAAAGTCTTTGATGTTCCCCCACTGAGAGAGGGAGTCCAGCTCCTCTCCACTTGAACTTGGGCTGGTCTCAATGGCTTGCTTAACTGATAGAATGTGGTGGGAACTGCAGGGCTTCTGAGGCTAGGTCACAGGAAGCCTTGCTGTTGTTACCCAGCTTCTTGGAATGCTCACTCTGTGAGGAAGCCCAGGTTGTCACTAGGGAAGGCCAGGGAGAGAGAGAGAAATATGTCCAGCAAGCCCAGCTGCTGCAGCCCTCTGATGCTGGAAGCACCCCAGCTGAAGCCTCAGACATCAGGTGGGGCAGAGATGCCATCCCTCCAAGTCCAGTCCAAATTTCATATCCCAGAAAAAAGGAATGATTATTATATTTTTGGACACTAAGCTTTGGCATGGTGTATAGCACAGCAGTAGGTAACCAGAATATCTTAAAAGTCATCCTAATTCTTTGGGAGTCAATTTTCAATGTGTAAATAGAGTGAAAGAACCTAATACTTTCTAAGGTCCTCTTCTACTTTGACACTGCCAACAGCTAACCTTTGTGGTCCCAGCATGCCTTTACCCAGTTTTTAATAACCACTTATTTCATTTATTTTTCTTCCAGCTTTATTGAGATATTGTTGACATACTCTTTACACTCTTTAAAATCATTGAGGATCCCAAAGAACTTTCGTGTATGTGGGTTATACCTATTGATATTTGTCACATTGGAAATTAAAGCTGAGAAATTGCAAAATATTTACTTATTATTTTATGCAAAAATAATAAAAGCCTAATTTATGAATCTTAAAAGTGCATTTCAATATACATTAGGTACAGACAAATACTGTTTGATTCCACTTATACGACATACCAATAATAGTCGAATTCACAGAGTCAGAAAATACATTGGTAGATGCAAGGGGCTGGGAAGGTGCGGATGAGGAGGGGGAATGGGGAGTTAGTGTTTAATGGGGACAGACTTTCAGTTTAGGAAGGTGAAAATTTTAGGAGGTGGATGATGGTTAAGAGTTGCTCAACAATGTGAATGTACCTAGTGCCGTTGAACTGTTGGATGTGTGTGTTAAATTGCTTTAGTCATGCTGACTTTTTGACCCTGTTGACTGCCAGGCTCCTCTGTCCATGGGATTCTCCAGGCAAGAAAACTGGAGTGGGTTCCCACGCCCTCCTCCAGGGTATCTTCCCAACTCAAGGATCGAACCCACATCTCTTATGTCTCCTGCATTAGCAGGTGGGTTCTTTACTAGTAGGGCCACCTGGGAAGCCCACTGAACTATTAAATATGGTTAAAATTGTATGTTTTATATTATCTGACTTTTACCACAATGAAAAACATTTTTTAAAAATCTACTAAATATTAACAAAGCAAAATACTTTTGATGAAATATTTTTCAAAACAAAAAAAAATTATTGAAAGAGTAGCATTGTTTGACATTTTTGCAAAATTTTTTAATACCTAGCTTTATAGAAGACAGCCTGGGTTCTCGTATTTGCTTCGGCACTGAGATGTTGCAATATCACATGTTATGTAACCTCTAGAAAAGTTCACTGCATCAGTTCAGTTCAGGTGCTCAGTCATGTCCGACTCTGCGACCCCATAAATTGCAGCACGCCAGGCCTCCCTGTCTATCACCAACTCCCGGAGTTCACTCAGACTCGTGTTCATCGAGTCAGTGATGCCATCCAGCCATCTCATCCTCTGTCGTCCCCTTCTCCTCCTGCCCCCAATCCCTCCCAGCACCAGAGTCTTTTCCAATGAGTCAACTCTTCGCATGAGGTGGCCAAAGTACTGGAGTTTCAGCTTTAGCATCATTCCTTCCAAAGAAATCCCAGGGTTGATCTCCTTTAGGATGGACTGGCTGGATCTCCTTGCAGTCCAAGGGACTCTCAAGAGTCTTCTCCAACACCACAGTTCAAAAGCATCAATTCTTCAGCACTCAGCTTTCTTCACAGTCCAACTCTCGCATCCATACATGACTACTGCATACTTGAGAGAAAATGAGCCTGCCTGAGGTAGATCATGTATTAGTATTTCTATGGGAATAGTTTTGACCTCACAGACCCACCCCAACACACACCAAATGAATGTTGAGGAAACACTGCTCTAAGGAAATGATGTAGAAAATTAATCCCCATGTTCATTTACTTGTAGCTGATAACTCTTAACAGGGTCAGATTTTTAGAGTAATTTGTATTTTAACAAGGAATGAAGTCTTCCTCAGAAGAACCAATCTCTAGTGGCAGCATTTCAAAAACATAGAGGTCTTTGGTTAAGGGCTCCCTGTTCTAGTCCACTTCACAGGACTCTGCCCTCTCAGCCTCCACTGAGTCTGGCCCTGGATAGGGAGAAGCTGTGGCCAAAAGACTAGATCCATCAGAGACAAGAGGATAGCAAATATACAATCATGTTTGGGTCATCCATGGCTTCTTCTCTTTTAAGACTGTTTCTTGTTTTATGGACAGAGAAGGGTTCTATGAGTAATTAGCAAAGAATTTAAGATTAGTAACTCTCATTGCCCTCATATTAAGCAATTAGACTGAGTTCTTCATCATGTTGGAAACTATCCTGAGAGATGGCTATAGCATGGAGGTAATATGCTTGTTTATTTAATTAAATTATTGAAAATCAGAAATGATATCATATCTAGACTTTCCTAGCAATGTAGACATTTCCCAGAACTTTTAGCTGAAGATTTTTAGTAATTGCATTGTGCTAATCAACTAAAATGGCCCAGTATAAATGTTAATAAATAAACATAATCATAATCCTAGACATACTCAGTTGCCAAGGACTCCAAGAAGGCATGAAACCCACCCCTCTGCCTCCAGGCATGCTTTATCATCTGATCAAGTCTCAGCAGAAATAACGTCAAAAAATATGTCCTACATTGGATTACTTCTACCCACCTCCTTTATATACTATTTTCAGATATCCTAGTCCAGAAAAGAAAATGTCAGTTAATTCAAGTTATTTCAGAAAACATTCAAAAAGATCAAGATACGGTACAAGTTTGTTCAAAGGAAAATATTTAATGGATCTCCTTTTTTCTATAAGTGAGGCAATGAATATATTCTACATGTAAGACCTACTGAGTCTGTATGTATTGAATTGATTTGAGTTATTTGAGGGCTGGGTTAAAGGATTTTATTTTTATAAACCAAGTTGTAATAAATGATTAATTGAGCTTTTTCCACCTAGTTCCAGTAGAAGTCAAATATGTTTTGATGCATTTAAAAGTTCGGAAATTTGAAAGGTTGTATAGACTGAATCCTTCTCCATCAGAGGACAGACAGACTGAAAACCATAATCACAGAAAACTAACCAATCTAATCACATGGACCACAGCTTGTCTAACTTGGTGAAACTATGAGCCATGTTGTGTAGGGCCACCCAAGACGGATGGGTCATGGTGGAGAGTTCTGACAAAATCTGGTCCACTGGAGAAGGGAATGGCAAACCACTTCAGTATTCTTGCCTTGAGAACTCCATGAACAGTATAAAAAGGCAAAAAGATAGGACACTAAAAGATGAACCCCCCAGGTTGGTAGGTGCCCAGTATGCTACTGGAGATCAGTGGAGAAATAACTCCAGAAAGAAAGAAGAGACAGAACCAAACCAAAAACAACACCCAGCTGTGGATGCGACTGGTGATGGAGGCAAGGTCTGATGCTGTAAAGAGCAATATTGCATAGGAACCTGGAATGTTAGGTTCATGAATCAAGGCAAATAGAAAGTGGTCAAACAGGGGATGGCAAGAGTGAATGCCAACATTTTAGGAATCAGTGAACTAAAATAGACTGGAATGGGTGAATTTAACTCAGATGACCATTATATCTACTACTGTGAGCAAGAATCCCTTAGAAGAAAAGGAGTAGCCATCATAGTCAACAAAAGAGTCTGAAATACAGTACTTTGATGCAATTTCAAAAACGACAGAATGATCTCTGCTCATTCCCAAGGAAAACCATTCAATATCATGGTAATCCATGTCTATGCCCTGACCAGTAATGCTGAAGAAGCTGAAGTTGAATGGTTCTATGAAGACCTACAAGACCTTCTAGAACTAACACCCCAAAAAGATATCCTTTCCATTATAGGGGACTGGAATGCCGAAGTAGGAAGTCAAGAAACACCTGAAGTAACAGGCAAATTTGGCCTTGGAGTACAGAATGAAACGGGGCAAAGGCTAATAGAGTTTGGCCAAGAGAACACACTGATCATAACAAACACCCTCTTCCAACAACACAAGAGAAGACTCTACACATGGACATCACCAGATGGTCAACACCAAAATCAGATAGATTATATTCTTTGCAGCCAAAGATGGAGAAGCTCTATACAGTCAGCAAAAACAAGACTGGAAACAGACTGTGGCTCAGATTCAGTTCAGTTCAGTCGCTCAGTCGTGTCTGACTCTTTGTGACCCCATGAATCGCAGCACGCCAGGCCTCCCTGTCCATCACCATCTCCCGGAGTTCACTCAGACTCACGTCCATCGAATCCGTGATGCCATCCAGCCATCTCATCCTCGGTCGTCCCCTTCTTCTCCTGCCCACAATCCCTCCCAGCATCAGAGTCTTTTCCAGTGAGTCAACTCTTCTCATGAGGTGGCCAAAGTACTGGAGCTTCAGCTTTAGCATCATTCCTTCCAAAGAAATCCCAGGGCTGATCTCCTTCAGAATGGACTGGTTGGATCTCCTTGCAGTCCAAGGGACTCTCAAGAGTCATCTCCAACACCACAGTTCAAAAGCATCAATTCTTCGGTGCTCAGCCTTCTTCACACTCCAACTCTCACATCCATACATGACCACAGGAAAAACCATAACCTTGACTAGACGGACGTTAGTTGGCAAAGTAATGTCTCTGCTTTTGTATGAACTCCTTATTGCCAAATTCAGACTTGAAAGTAGGGAAAACCACTAGACCATTCAGGTATGACCTAAATCAAATCCCTTACAATTATACAATAGTGAAAGTGAGAAATAGATTTAAGGGACTAGATCTGATAGACAGAGTGCCTGATGAACTATGGACGGAGGTTCGTGACATTGTACAGGAGACAGGGATCAAGACCATCCCCAAGAAAAAGAAATGCAAAAAAGCAAAGTGGCTATCTGAGGAGGCCTTACAAATAGCTGTGAAAAGAAGAGAAGTGAAAAGCAAAGGAGGAAAGGAAAGATGAACCCATTTGAATGCAGGGTTCCAAAGAATAGCAAGGGGAGATAAGAAAGTCTTCCTCAGTGATCAGTGCAAAGAAATAGAGGAAGACAATAGAATGGGAAAGACTAGAGATCTCTTCAAGAAAATTGGAGATACCAAGGGAAAATTCATGCAAAGATGGGCTCAATAAAGGACAGAAATGGTATGGACCTAACAGAAGCAGAAGATATTAAGAAGAGGTGGCAAGAATACAGAGAAGAACTGTACAAAAATCACGACCCAGAAAATCACAATGGTGTGATCATTCACCTAGAGCCAGACATCCTGGAATGTGAAGTCAAGTGAACCTTAAGAAGCATCACTATGAACAAAGGTCGTGGAGGTGATGGAATTCTAGTTGAGCTATTTCAAATCCTAAAAGATGATGCTGTGAAAGTGCTGCACTCAATATGCCAGCAAATTTGGAAAACTCAGCAGTGGCCACAGGACTGGAAAAAGTCTGTTTTCACTCCAATCCCAAAGAAAGCCAATGTCAAAGAATGCTCAAACTACCGCACAACTGCACTCATCTCACACGCTAGTAAAGTAATGCTCAAAATTCTCCAAGCCAGGCTTCAACAGTACCTAAACCATGAACTTTCAGATGTTCAAGCTGGATTTAGAAAAGGCAGGGGAACCAGAGATCAAATTGCCAACATCTGTTGGATCACAGAAAAATCAAGAGAGTTCCAGAAAAACATCTACTTCTGCTTTATTGACTATGCCAAAGCCTTTGATGTGTGGATCACCACAAACTGGGGAAAATTCTGAAAGAAATGGGAATCTGTAATGCAGGTCAAGAAGCAACAGATAGCACTGGACATGAAACAACAGACTGGTTCCAAATAGGAAACGGATTAAGTCAAGGCTATATATTGCTACCCTGCTTATTTAACTTATATGCAGTGTACATCATGAGAAATGCTGGGCTGGATGAAGCACAAGCTGGAATCAAGATTGCTGGGAGAAATATCAATAACCTCAGATATGCAGATGACACCACCTTTATGGCAGAAAGCAAAGAAGCACTAAGGAGCCTCTTGATGAAAGTGAAAGAGGAGAGAGAAAAAGTTGGCTTAAAGCTCACCATTCAGAAAACAAAGATCATGGCATCTGGTCCCATCACTTCATGGCAAATAGATTGGGAAACAGTGGAAACAGTGTCAGACTTTATTTTGGGGGTCTCCAAAATCACTGCAGATGGTGACTGCAACCATGAAATTAAAGGACACTTACTCCTTGGCAGGAAAGTTGTGACCAGCCTAGACAGCATATTAAAAAGCAGAGACATTACTTTGACAACAAAGGTCCATCTAGTCAAGGCTATGGTTTTTCCAGTAGTAATGTATGGATGTGAGAGTTGAACTATAAAGAAGGCTGAGTGCCAAAGAATTGATGCTTTTGCACTGTTATGTTGGAGAAACCTCTTGAGAGTCCCTTGGACTGCAAGGAGATCCAACCAGTCCATCTAAAGGAAATCAGTCCTGAATATTCATTGGAAGAACTGATGCTGAAGCTGAAACTCCAATACTTTGGCCACCTGATGTGAAGAACTGACTTATTTGAGAAGACCCTGATGCTGGGAAAGATTGAAATCGGGAGGAGAAGGTTGGATGGCATCACCAACTCAATGGACATGAGTTTGAGTAAACTCTGGGAGTTGGTGATGGACGGGGAGGCCGGTGTGCTGCAGTCCACGGGGTTGCAAAGAGTTGGACACGACTGAGCGACTGAACTGAACTGAATAGACCTGTTAAGGGGTCTTCCCAGGTGGTGAAGTGGTAAATATCTGCCTGTCAATGAAGGAGACGCAAGAGACAAGGGTTTGATCCCTGGGTTGGGAAGATCCCCTGGAGTAAGAAATGGTGACCCACTCCACTATTTTTGCCTGGAAAATTCCATGGACAGAGGTGACTGGTGAGCTACAGTCCATAGGGTTGTAAAGAGTCAGAACGACTAAGATCACAAACATGTGAATAGACTATATAAGTTAGCTAATACTTACCTGGACAATTACTAGGATGATCAATGATTTCTGTAGTATTGAAGAATATTTTTTTACCCTTAAGATTAAATTATTTATGAGAAAAAGTCAGATGACAACATGTCAGATGATGTCCTTGAAATTTGGTTTTATGAGATTTTCTAAAATCATAGTTCCTGGGTTATCAAGAACTCTCAAAATAAGAAAATAATCTTTTGGAGGGCTCTCCACAGGTTCTGAAACCTACAGAATAATTCCTTCTTTGATAGTCTATAAATTAAGCTCTGGCCCAAAAGCCACAATAAAAGGCAAAGTGCTTCTGTTTTCAGAGTTTTTCCACCATCAAAGATGGAAGTATGTACCTTCTCTCCTTTAGCATGACAGAGATCTTTGTCTAAACCCTGGATATTCAGGGATCATCTCTTTCCAGCCCCCATTCCCACTCACTATGGTCAATTTTGAAAGTTGCAGCTAAACCTTTACTGTCTGGAAAGTGAAAGTGTTAGTCACTTAGTCGTGTCTGACCCTTTGCAACCCAAGGGACTGTAGCCCACTAGGCTCCTCTGTCCATAGAATTCTCCAGGCAAGAATACTGGAGTGGATAGCCATTCCCTCCTCCAAGGGATCTTCCTGACCCCTGGATCAAACGTGTGTCTCCTGCATTGGATGCAGATTCTTTACCATCTGAGCCCTGTCCAGAAATAAGTCCTCAAATCCAGCACCAGTTATCATGTTCAATATCAGCAGTACACTTTGATGCCTTATTCTTTGGTCTTGAGTACTAAGAGAGAATTCAATGTTAGTGCCGCAATGAATAGAAGAGCATGCCAGTTTAAAGAACCAATTTTGAAGTCTGACCCCAAGTCTGCTTCATCACTACCTAGTTATATAACCATGGACAAATTGTTTAGCTCCATAAGTTTAAGAATTTTCATGTATAAAATGAGATGGTGTTTGTCTTTTGATTGTAAGAAACAGAAAATGGAAATCAAGCTGGCTTATTAAACACACACATGTGCACACGCTGGATTTATTAGCAACCATAGTAGCATAACTGCAGGAGCAGAAACCTGAAGGGTTTGTTTCAAATGTGGCCAACTGAGGTTCTCAAATTCTGGCGTAGGGACTTTTTCTCCACATCTGAGTACTGCTTTCCTCTGTGTTGGCCATATTCTCAGCCAAGATCTTCATGGAAAGGGCAAGAGGGCCACAACAGCTCCCAGTTCCCATTGAAACAGCCTTAACAAATCCAGTAGAGGAAATGCCTCTTTGCCAAGAGTCCCAGCCGAAGTCCCAGTTCAGTTCAGTTCAGTTCAGTCTCTCAGTTGTTTCCAACTCTTTGTGACCCCATGGACTGCAGCACCAGCACACCAGGCCTCCCTGTCCATCGCCAACTCCTGGAGTCAACTCAAACTCATGTCCATAGCATTGGTGATGCCACCCAACCATCTCATCCTCTGTCGTCCCCTTCTCCTCCCACCTTCAGTCTTTCCCAGCATCAGGGTCTTTTCCAATGAGTCAGCTCTTCGCATCAGGTGGCCCAGGTATTGGAGTTTCAGCTTCAGCATCAGTCCTTCCAATGTATAGTCCCAGAGTGGCTGTTATTGCCTTTGATTTGCCCAGCTTGGGTCCAAGCCCATCTTTAAACCAATTGCTGTGGCCAGGAAGATGCTTGTTTTCTTTAGCAAGGCTTGGGTCATAAGCCTACTGCCAGAGTTGGGGGTGGGATCAATCTCACCTGACTACACAGATGGAGATAGTTCTTAGACGGTTCTTAGAAGAAAAATTGAGTTGCTGCTTGTAGATGAAGGGACAGCAAGTACAGGCAAGACTAAAAATAAAACACAACTAATCTATAACTGTCTGATACAGTGGATAATAACATCTACTTCTACCTCATTGAGTTTTTATGAGAATTAAATAATAATGCAAGGAGAGCACCTGGCCCAGTGCCTGGCACATTGCAAGAGCTCCATAACTTTAACTATTATATTAGCTATTATATTCCTCAATAAATCTTTGTGGAATGAATGTTGAATGTTAGAAAAGGTTCAGTAGTAACAACACAAAATGGATGGCATTTCACGTGTTTAGTGAAAAATCTTAGAAGAGGAGTGACAGCTCACACGCCAAGTCCAGTAGCGATGACTTGGAGTGCTGTGTTGAGAAGGATTCTGAGGCTAAGTCTTAACCCATCAAGAACTAGCGCCATGTTCATTAGGAATGTCTTTACACCCCCGAGTTCTCCTTCTAAAATAAAATCTAGTACACAAAGTTACTTAGAAAGCTCTTTCACTTAACTTTGGGTTGGAAAGTTATTAAAATATAGATCTACATTTCAATCCATATTAGAAAGGTTAGTAAGGACCATATCATGTGTGTTCAGAGAAAGAAGAGGGCAAGCATCAGCCTCCTGAACGCTTGTAGATTCAGTGCTAGCACATAGTCGAAGCTCAGTCACTATTTTTTTGCATTGAGCGGAAAATAATTATGTTATGCTGAAATTCTTCCCATGAAACCCACGGGATATTGGTAAAATTAAACTTGAGTAGTGTTAATGTTTTGTTCATAGGTTTCATGTATTTTTGCATATATTTCATGACATTTATATTAAATTCATAAATAAAATATTCCTCTGTTGGTATGAACTCAATAAAGCATTTTAAAATAACAATAAAAATGTCCTCCTGCCCTCTTCTATATTTATCAGTAATTCCCCTGATTTCTCAGCTCTTTAAGACTTAATGAAAGAACTATGCAGGGTGGCAAGTTGATGATAGCAGATGTGGTCTGGCCAGTCAGAAGCAGAAAAGGCCTTAAGTGCCCTGTGTGCAAGGAAACAGAACTGCTCTTCTGACCCGGGCCCTTGACTACTTGCCTTCTGATGGAATGCTTGGTCATGACGTCATGAGACTCATGCTGTGTTTTCACTACACACTTTGAAGAATGTATATCAGAAGTGCCTGGGGACGTCCCTGGTGGTCCAGTGGTTAAGAATCCGCCTGCCAACGCAGAGGACATGAGCTCGAGCCCTGGCCCAGGAAGATCCCACATGCCGAGGAGCAACGAAGCCCATGTGCCAGAACTACTGAGCCCACATGCCTGGAGCCCATGCTCCACCACAAGAGAAGCCACTGCAAGGAGAAGCCCTCGCATCACAACTAGAAAAAGTCCAAGTGAAGCAACAAAGACCCAGCACAGCCTATAATAAATAAACAAGCAAATAAATAGATAAATTAAGAAAAAATTTTAATGCCTACATCAATGAACAATGAATGACTCAAGTATGGCTAACAGAGAGTCAAGAACACTGGTTATGGGGGGCCACAGAGGATAGTGCCCTGTGCAGTATCAAGAACATGGGTTTTAAAGCCAAACTCAGGTTCAAACTGCAGTTCCACCAGGACTTTTAGTACGTTGCTTCATCTCTCAAAGCCTCAGTTTCTTCACCTGCAAAAAGGAGCTAAAAGTTTATTAAAAATAAAGAAATAGCCTCATAGATTACTGTGAGAGTAAACAAAATCAAGGCCTTAGCATATGATAGGTGCTTAATAAATAGTAGCTATTTGTTATTGTTGTTTTGATTTTAAGCCCCTTTTCAGAGGATGTTAGTGGGTAAAATCATAAATAGAACGAAATCTTGTAAATTGAATTAAATGCATGCACAAACATGTTTGCACACATAATATTGTGGATTACTTATTGCTACATTTTATTGTTGTAACATTCTCCAAAATCTCACTCCAAGAATTTCTGAAATTTTATCACCAGTACGGCATGATAAAAACAGTCCATTCCATTCTCTTTAGAATGCTATTTGAAGATTTATTCCCTCTTGGATGTCTTTAGGAGTCCTTTTATATGCACTGGGTCAAGACTGAACAAAAATTCAACCCAATAATAGTATTTTGCAAAAGGAGAAAAAAATATTGTTTGTACAGAGCATTCCATGTAGTCATACCACATGGAATGCTCTGTACAAACAATATTACTAAACCCAAGAGATGTCTATATAATTAACTACTCAAACCCTGCTTTGTTCCCACTTTCTCTCTTTTGTATATTGGGTATATGATGACACAGCGTAGGGAGAATTCATTTTCCCATCACCTGGCTGCTGAGGCCATAGGCCCATCTGGCTCACAGCCGAGAGCTGACAAAGAAAGATGATATAAGGACAAAAAAAAAAAAAAGGAAAGTATTAGAGGCAGCTCCCTGGAGGGTAGAAAATGCCCCATTCTTAAAGTACCCCCAACAAGGGTACCCCCAACAAGCTGCATGCCCTGGACCAGCCATTTCTAATAGTTCTTTGTAAGACATGAATTGGTTCAGGAAGACTTCTAACAATGGGAAACTTAGAACATCTACACATACATGATCCCCAAGACTTCTTGTTGCAATATTTTGCAATCTGATTTTGAATTGGCTGATTATTTCATCATCAGGTGGATGCAGAAGTTAATTATAGAGTCCAGCACTCAACTGATGTCCACTTTGCTATAAGAACTGAGAGCATACTCAGCCCCTTAAGGGTCTGAAGCTGAAATAGTTCACATAAAGAGGAAGCTGCATGTCCACTCCTGAAAGCTCAGCAGTCTTCAAGCAAATTAAAAACATGATCTGAGATTTTAACTCTGAGAGAAATTTGGTCAAACCGAGATTAAAAATGAGGTCAATATAAATGCAAACTGAAATGATTCCTCAGGGGAATCATTTACGTCTTGTAATACATCTTCATAGTGACACAGGGAAAAAGTGAGAGAGATGGGGCCAGACTTTTGCTTGTACATTTATTTTTGGAATCGATAAAACCTACCATTTGGAGAGTCTTTCCCTTGTGCCAGGCTTACTTCATTTAATCCTTGTGACAACTCTGTGCCTGTGGTTGTCCTTTGTTAACAAAACAAGAAGCTGAGACTCAGAAAGACTATATAATATGGCCAAAGTTATATTGGAAGGCGGCATTTAATAGCCTAGTACCTTACTATTACATTTTACTATGTTGTTGTTGTTTAGTCACTAAGTTGTGTCGCATTTTACTACACAAAGCAGAGTAAAATATTTTAATTAACCTATTGGTCACCTTTTGAGATTAAAAAAAGAGAAATTCTAAATATATTTATAACTATATTTTTAATATTGTGCCACTAATATATTTTTATCAGATTCCTAATTCTTATTTTTAAAAATTAAAGATTCATTAATAATTAGCACAATAATAGGCAATTTATTAAATATACACTGTGGCATCTGGTCCCATCACTTCATGGGAAATAGATGGGGAAACAGTGGAAACAGTGTCAGACTTTATTTTGGGGGGCTCCAAAATCACTGCAGATGGTGACTGCAGCCATGAAATTAAAAGATGCTTACTCCTTGGAAGAAAAGTTATGACCAACCTAGACAGTATATTCAAAAGCAGAGACATTACTTTGCCGACTAAGGTCCATCTAGTCAAGGCTATGGTTTTTCCTGTGGTCATGTATGGATGTGAGAGTTAGACTGCGAAGAAGGCTGAGCACTGAAGAATGGATGCTTTTGAACTATGGTGTTGGAGAAGACTTTTGAGAGTCCCTTGGACTGCAAGGAGATCCAACCAGTCCATTCTGAAGGAGATCAGCCCTGGGATTTCTTTGGAAGGAATGATGCTAAAGCTGAAGCTCCAGTACTTTGGCCACCTCATGCAAAGAGTTGACTTATTAGAAAAGACTCTGATGCTAGGAGGGATTGGGGGCAGGAAGAGAAGGGGACGACAGAGGATGAGGTGGCTGGATGGCATCACTGACTCGATGGACGTGAGTCTGAGTGAACTCCAGGAGTTGGTGATGGACAGGGAGGCCTGACGTGCTGTGATTCATGGGGTCGCAAAGAGTCGGACACGGCTGAGGGACTGAACTGAACTGAACTAAAGTAGTCTAAAAAAATGGCTCTTGCTATATGGGAAAAGAATCTGAAAAACAGTGGACAAGGAAATGGTAATCCACTCCAGTATTCTTGCCTAAAATGCTATACAGAGGAGCCTGGCTACAGTCCATGGGGTCACAAAGATTCAGACATGAGTGAGCACACATGCACACGTGCACACACACACACACACACACACGTGTGTATATATAACTGATTCACTTTGCTGTACACCTGAAACTAACACATTATAAACTATATACCAATAAAGTTATTTTTAAAATAATAAAATAATTTCTTTTGAAGGTATCAGATCTTAATCTCTGCAACAATTTATATGGAAAAGGTATCTTTGAAGATATGATTAAGATAAGAGTCTTGAGATGGGGAAACTGGACTGAATTATCCAGATGAGCCCTAAATGCAATCACATGGATTCTTTTTTTTTTTTTTTTTACTAAAGTATCGTTGGTGTACAATATATATGTTACAAGAGTACAATATAGTGATTCACAATTTTTAGAGGTTATACTCCATTTATAGTTATTGCACAATATTTGCTATATCCTCCATGTTGTACAATATATCCATATAGCTTCAGTTCAGTTCAGTCGCTCAGTCGTGTCCAACTCTTTGCGACCCCATGAATTGCAGCATGCCAGGCCTCCCTGTCCATCACCAACTCATCCATATAGCTTACTTGATACCTAATCATTTGTGCCCTTAAGCCCTGACTCCTCCATCGCCCCCCTCCCCTCTTCCTTGTCCCTACTGGTAACCACTAGTTTCCTCTCTCTGTCTGAATCCCAGAGATCCTATAGGAGAAAGGCAGGGGAAATTAGGCAGAAGAGAAGGCAACACGACCGTGGAGGCACAGACTAGAGTGATTCAGCCACAAGCCAGCAAGAACACTAACAGTCGCCAGGAGCTGGAAAAGGCAAGGAACTGAGTCTCCTCTGAAGCCTCCAGAAAGAGTGCAACTCTGCTGTCACCTTGATTTTGACCCAGTGATAATGGTTCCCAACCTCTGACCTCCACAACTGTGAGAGGATGAATTTCTGTTGTTTCAAGATCCCAAGTTTGTGGTAATTTTTTACAGCAGACCTAAGAAACTAATTCATGTATCATGCCCTGTGTAAGATGTGTGTGTGTGTATTCTTTGTTCCTCACACTAATAATATGAAATATTTATGTTTACTGCTGAAGGAAGAGAAGCTTAAAGAGGTTACAAACACAGATTAAAATCACACAGCAATTATACAGCAGAACTGGGGTTTGAGTCCTGCTCTCTACTCTATCCACTCCACCAAGCCCCCTCCCTGATGAGTCGTTAATACCCTTAAAGCGAGTTTGGATAAGCATTTCAGGATAAATTTTAGAGGATTATTGGAGTTTTATTTATAAAAGGAATTTCAAAACCCTTGCAGGTATATTCTATAAGATTCCAAATTATCTGAGAAGTTGACCAAGTCTACTTAATCTACAGTGCATCACATATACTGACATGCCTATACCAATGGCCATGGTAAGAAATGCTCTATAACAGTTAACCCTCCTGGCCAAGGAAAAAACCACTCCTGATGGTGGGAAATGTCTACAACCTCCGAGAGGAAATGAATATAAAAAGCTCAGCCCAGATCCATCAGCAGCGTTATTGAACATAGAATTTTTGAAAAGTCATCACTTGACATAGCCTAAATTCTAAACCAGTCCCTGTTGAAGAAAGAAAGAATGATGCAAACGCTGAGCAGTGTTGGTTTCGGGTGCATATTAGAAGCTGGTATGCTAATAATTAGTTCAGTCGCTCAGTCGTGTCTGACTCTTTGTGACCCCATGAATTGCAGCATGCCAGGCCTCCCTATCACCAACTCCCAAAGTTCACTCAAACCCATGTCCATCAAGGCGGTGATGCCATCCAGCCATCTCATCCTCTGTCATCCCCTTCTCCTCCTGTCCCCAATCCCTCCCAGCATCAGGGTCTTTTCCAATGAGTCAACTCTTCTCATGAGGTGGCTAAAGTATTGGAGCTTCAGCTTCAGCATGAGTCCTTCCAATGAACACCCAGGACTGATCTCCTTTAGGACAGACTGGTTAGATCTCCTTGCAGTCCAAGGGACTCTCAAGAGTCTTCTCCAACACCACAGTTCAAAAGCATAAATTCTTCAGCGCTCAGCTTTCTTCACAGTCCAACTCTCACATCCATACATGACCACTGGAAAAACCATAGCCTTGACTAGATGGACCTTTGTTGACAAAGTAATATCTCTGCTTTTCAATATGTTATCTAGGATGGTCATAACTTTCCTTCCAAGGAGTAAGCGTCTTTTAATTTCATGGCTGCAGTCACCATCTGCAGTGATTTTGGAGCCCCCAAAAATAGTCTGACACTGTTTCCACTGTTTCTCCATCTATTTCCCATGAAGTGATGGGACCAGATGCCATGATCTTCATTTTCTGAATGGTGAGCTTTAAGCCAACTTTTTCACTCTCCTCTTTCACTTTCATCAAGAGGCTTTTTAGTTCCTCTTCACTTTCTGCCATAAGGGTGGTGTCATCTGCATATCTGAGGTTATTGATATTTCTCCCGGCTATCTTGATTCCAGCTTGTGCTTCTTCCAGCCCAGCATTTCTCATGATGTACTCTGCATAGAAGTTAAATAAGCAGGGTGACAATATACAACCTTGATGTACTCCTTTTCCTATTTGGAACCAGTCTGTTGTTCCACGTCCAGTTCTAACTGTTGTTTCCTGACCTGCATATAGGTTTCTCAAGAGGCAGATCAGGTGGTCTGGTCTCTTTCAGAAATTCTCTTTCAGAATTTTCCACCACCATTAGCACACTTGCTAATGGCCCTTCCTAAATGCTGTGTCAGCCTGAGTACTCCTTAAGGACTGATGGCTTCTTTCAGTCAGTAAGAAGTCAAAGCACAGCAAAGAAGATACCAAATAGAGAATCTATGCCTCAATTTATAATCATTTCATCATTGGTGTTTATAAAAAAATTATCAGTATATTAACATTTTTTCCTCTATGACTACATTCAATACACATATTCTGAGATATTTGCAAAGCAGTGTGCAACATTGCTGCATAATGGAAAGACAAGAAATCCTAATGGAGTTTACAGGCTAGTTAAGGTAATCGCAGAAACTAACCCCTACATGGTACTTGCTATGTACCAGTGTTCTAAATGCTTTCCATGAATGCAGTCCTCACAATGAACCTATGACTACCACTCCCATTTTACAAATTAGGAAAACAATGTTTAGAGGGATTAAAACTTGTCCATGGTCTTCCAGCTAATAAGCAATTGAGCCATGATTTAAACCAGACAATCTAGTTAAATCCACACTCAGTTAACTCTCTCACATACTGGAACCATACGAGAGTACAGTTGACCAGAACATGAAGTGGGGAGAGACAATAGTTATAGGAAATATACATGAAAAGTTGCCTGAATGTTTATAGAAAATTGAATCTTGCCATCCTCCTTCAGCTTGGATTAACCTTCTTCCAGTTGTTCAAGCACTTTCAACACAAAAACAGAGTGCTTGTGGGTCAGGACCTTTGCATCACTATTTCCTCTGCCTGGAATTATTTTTAAGTATATTAGAATTAATTTAATTGCTTTAATTTAATTTAAAATAATCATTGATTTTATTAGTTATAATGATTAGTGTATTTATTTATTAAAATTATTTATTTTTTGTTTGGTAGTTTATTTGTCCATTTTCATTAGATTCCAGCTCCATGAAGATGGGCCTTATCTCTGTCATGTTCAGCACTGAATCCCGAATGACTGCCCCATCACAGGCCCTCAATTTGTGTTTGTTATGGTTGCACAGTTGCAGGACTTAGAAAGTATTCGTGCAAGTGATCATTTAGAAGCTGGCTTTGAAAGTTGGCTACAGGGCTATGGTTTTCAACTGCAGAGTTGATGGGGAAGGAGATTCAACTGGAGGAAGCAGCATCAAATTTCCCTGAAGTGAAAGTTGCTCAGTTGCGTCCCATTTTCTGGGACCCCATGGACTTTAAAGTCTGCGGAATTCTCCAGGCCAGAATACTGGAGTGAGTAGCCTTTCCCTTCTCCAGGGGATCTTCCCAACCCAGGAATTGAACGCAGGTCTCCCGCATTGCAAGCGGATTCTTTTCCAGCTGAGCCACAAGGGAAGTCCAAGAATACTGGAGTGGGTAGCCTATACCTTCTCCAGCAGATCTTCCTGACCCAGGAATCAAACCAGGGTCTCCTACATTGCAAGTGGATTCTTTACCAACTGAGCTATCAGGGAAGCTCACTAACATGACTATTATTAGACTTATGTCAGAAAATGTATTACACGAAACACTTTGTAAAGAACTATGCATTTTTGCAGCAGTGGATTGGTAAGCCTGGAAAATAGGATGTCTTCTGTAAACAGTATTTAATCCTCATTTACAGAGGAGGAAAATAAGAGGCCAAAGGATGAAGTCACTTACCCAAGCAGGCTACAGCTTGTGAGCAGCAGAGCCAGAATTTGTTTCTGGTTATATTTAGGACTGGCTAGCTGGCTTCCCCAGTGGCTCAATAGGTAAAGAATACACCTACAATGTGGGAGACCTGGGTTTGATCCCTGGAATGAGACGATCCCGTGGAGAAGGGCATGGCAACCCACTCCAGGATTCTTGCCTGGAGAATCCCTGTGAACAGAGGAGCCTGAAGGGCTAACAGTCCACGGGGTCATAAAGAGTCGGACGCAACTAACCACAGCACAGCACACAGGGTTATGCAAGTACAGGGTTGAACCCATTCTTAATTTTAAATTTTGATATTTTGCTCCTCCTGGATTTCTTTGGTATTAATTTGATTAAAAAAAAAATACTGCATTAAATAGGAATTCCCTGGCAATCGGGGCCCAGTTTCAGTTCCTGGGCTATATCCACTGCTATAAGTAACCAAGATGAAAACATTTGCTTTATCTCTTAAATAAAAATCAAGACCCAAATGAGGGAATTGGGAGTGAAGATAGAAAACATGGTGAGACTATTTTCAGAGTTAGAGTCTATATGACTTGGCGATTGACTACATTGTGAGAACAGGGCAAAGACCCTAAGACAACACCACGGTTTAGAGGAGTTAAAGATAAGCCTGAAGTTTTAGAACTGTACCTCTTTAGTCAGGGGAAGACTTCCTCTTTGACAGGGAAGTCAAGAGAATATCCTGGTTTGGGAGGGATCATGGTTAGGGATATGTAAGAGCCAAGAGAGCACTGGAGTTGTTTCGTCCTATTGTTAGGCTGCTGACATTGTTGTGTAGCAGCATTAGAGTACAAAACATTCGAAATAATTGGGCCAATGATTGGAACTTGAAAATCATTTTGTTTTAGATTTTCATGATATATTTTTGTTATTTTGGTAATAAGGTTTTGGCTTTTTGAAGATAAAAATGACCATAATGTCAGTTTCTCCTCTCTTCTGTTGAGGAAAATAAAGACAGGATTTATTTATTTGCTTAATATCTAGATTTTCCTCTTTTGATCTCACATCAGGCATCTTAAATGCTAAATATCTTTTCTCTCTCTGGGGGGTTTTCTGCCTTCATAAACCCTCGCCCAGCTACTATATTAGCTAATTTTTCTTTCCTGAAATTCCCTTTTACCTGAATTATTTAAACAGATCTTTTCCGAACTCCCTCTAAGTATTTTGCTATTTCATAAAGCACAGCATTTTAGAATGTGTCCATTTACTAGAAATGTCTCTGGAAGCCCTTTCAGCCCATTGTATGATACAATACCCTATTGTGTGTGGGTAACCCAAACTAGTCTCAGGCTATTTTTACCACACACGCTCACACTGGTTTGAGCATTTTAATTAAATCAGACCAACAACCAATCACTAACTTAGTCAGTAACCATTCACTGAAAACAGACAGATTGTGTCTGTAGATAGAGCCTCAATCTTTTTGTTAACACAGCCATTTTGGTTTTCTCCACTTAATCTCATTAAGGGCGCCCCCCTTCCTTCCACCTGACGTACGACTTTCTAGGTTTCCCTGAGCCAATGAATGTTTAGGTTTCCAATTATGTATCTCCAGATGTATTTGTTCTGCCTTCTTTCTTTTTTTCTTTCCTTTCAATGTATTTAATATGTTGTGATGCATTGTATTTTTCATTTGTTAAAACTAGTTTTTACACCAGTTTCCAGTTTAAGGTCTTATCATTTTAGTATTAGATATGCGTAGCGTCTGTGTGTGTGTTAGGGTATTATAACATCCTTATCTTGGCTCCCTTTCATCTTCCCCTGATCCTGGGGATGGACGAAGGCCTGTGTCTAATAAGTCATTTGCATCAGCATGTCCCAAATGACCAAGAGATAAGGATAGGAGAGATTAGCATGGTAATCTCATTCTGATGGATAAAATTAGCAAAGATATTCCCCACAAATGGAGAGCTGCCATTGGCGAACTGCTGTGCTTAGAATCAATTACTAAATTACTTTGAGCTCTAAGTTGACATTAACAGAAAAAAATTGCCATCGACCGAAGGGAAATAAGATAAAAAATATGCGATCATTAAATCTCTCGCTACTATTCACAAATGTGACTCACAAGAATGGTACACAAAATAGGGCAGAATTTAATTTCTAACAGTGCCCCCTGTCAACAATTCATCCTCAGCTTCTCTGTGGCCTGTGAGCCAGCAGCAGCCTTTCCCACTCAGTCTTTGCAGAAGAAAGAGAAGCAGGAAGCAAAGGAGAGAACAGGTCAGGAATAGAGGTCTAGTTCAGCTCCTTTACTTTCCTCCAAGTCTCAGCGTCCAGTTGAAGAGACCTAAGGGTGATTTCTGACTCCTCAACCCCCTGGCCACGCCAAGCAGGAATTGGCAGGCTGCCCTTTCATGTCCAAAGGAAGGGTCACAGCAGAGGAGATTCGGAATGCTTTCTGAACCACGTCAACAGTAACAATGTGAAGCTGGCTCTCTCCCCAGTCCCTACTGGCCCAGCCTGCCAAGGAAATAGTGACTAAAAACACTTCCTGAGACCATCACTCCTACCATCAGTTTATCCAGAAGTTAACTCCCACAGAATTTCTTAGAAATATAGGACACCTACATTAATCAAAGCCTTTCTGTATTCAGAAACCCATCCTTATCTTAAGGGGAGACTATGCTGATGGTGGGTATAAACAGGGAAATCAGTTCATATAAGGGAAGAAGCTTTAAAGTTGCTTTTTAAAGTCAGAGCCTGGGGAATCCCAGTGGCAGAGTAATTGTTAATATTATTAGCACAGTATACATATCAGCTGTCGAGATATTATGAGGACTTGAATTCAATCTCTGTTGGGGGAGTCAGGGTCAACATCATTAACTATAGATCTTGTCTCAGTTTCCATATAGATGCCTCAGGGCAAGTGTCTGCCAGATACATCTCTATAGATGGGCAGAACCATAGGACATACAAGGAGCCCATCACACACATCAGTAATAGACAACAAGCTTTTGTTTATCTGAAGGTTTGCTGGAATTAACTGATTAGTGTCAACTTGACACAATAACTTTTGTCTACAATGCAGTAGATCATTTTGATGGTTTTATTGATGGAGTGTGTTGTCTAATGTAAATTACAGGGGGAAGTTGAATTTAGATAAAGTCTGGCACATTTTTCTTAAGAGGAAACTGGAAAAGCTGTTTGTAAAGGCACCCATGACAGGACACCTTCTGCAGTCTTATGGATATTACAATGGTAATTGTGATATTAATAATAATAATTATGGGAGAGTGTTGTAATTGAAATGTATGCAATTCAGGGGTTGGTAAATGCATCTTTAAGAAGACACAGTTTGTGCTTTTATAGACATCACAACAAAATTGTGATATTAATAACAGTGATTAGAAAGGAGATTTGTAAGTGAAATGTAGGCAATCCATTCTTAAACTCGGAACACAGAATCATTAAAGGGAAATGAGAAAATAAGTCTAGGTTGTTAAGGATGACATGATTTTCATATAAAAATTGCCTATGAAAATGGCAGAGAAATGAAATAAGAGCAAGTTGGAGTTTATATATTTACATGGAATTTTAAGTAACTATAAACAAGTTTTGTTCAAAAGCTAAATTCTAATTTGGGGGAAAAATTAAAAACAGATCCTGCAATTTGAGGGATTATTTGTGGTAAACAACAGCAACATATCAATCAAGCAAACAGCACACACAGTTAATTTTGAGATTTGGGTAAATACAGTGGGTTCTAGAATAATTAACTGTGACTATTACTGGTAATTAAAATCCCCTAAATTAAATAGTTTCTAGAAATAATCATTATTTTAGTGGGTTTTTTTTTTTCAGTTTTGTCCTAAGATTCTCTGGCAGAATTGTTAACAATTGCTGTTTTCTAAACCCACATTTTAGAAGAAGAAATGATGACTTGCTATAGTCACTGGAAAAATGACAATGTTTACCCTTGAAGGAAGAAATACAGAGAAGTGTCTAGGAATTAAGGAACTTCTTAAAGGAATATAAAGATCCAGACAGTTAGTAAACAGGCACCATTTAACTCTAAAACCCCTTCCTATTTTTGCAAAATAAATTTTTTTCTTCCATAATAACATTTTCTTGAAATACAAGACACTGCTTTCCTCCTTCCTTTTCTTTCTCTCTCTTCATTCCTTTTTTCTTTCATCTCATTGTTCTAAACTCTCTGCAATCATAATGTATTACAAATGACAAACACACAGATCACAGAGTACTGCTGATTCCGATCGGGAATTGTTGGTCACACTTTTCTCCCAGGGTCACACACTTTGCTCTTCTGGGTTCCCAAGGCTAAAAAAAAAATTACCTAGAGGAGTGGGATGGGGTAGGAGATGGGAGGGAGCTTCAAGAGGGAGGGGACATAGATATACTTACGTCTGATTCATGTTGATATATGGCAAATACCAACACAGTATTGTAAGGCAATTATCCTCCAATTTAAAAAAATATATTCAAAAAATAAATAAATAATACTTTTTTAATTAAGAGAAAAAGATAACATCAACAGAATTTCTTTTCCTGAGAAAGGAGTATTTTACTATCTTACTATAAATGTTAGGAAAACTTCTGTATACATCCTACAAAGTATAACACATGCCTTTAAATACTCTTGACCAAAAATCACAAATGGTTTCTGTGCCACCCACATGCCACACGTGTCTCCCAGCTAGACTGTCTGACGAGATTACAAGGTCACCTGAGGGTCACCTCAGGCCCCAGTATCCTTCAAAACAAAAAGGACCTGATACCCCCTTTCCCCAAGCCTTGAACCTAGAAGAACAAAAACTTTGGGGGAGGAAAGGAAAGGTTAGTAAATTAATTCATCCAGGCATAAATGAACAATTTAACTAAGTAGAAGATGTCACCGAAATAGGAATGTTTTAAAAACAGAAGAAAATAGTTCCTCGTGCTATTAAGGCTGACAACATCACTACCAGTGAACGTGTATGGGTCCGCAAGCATAATCCTTCAATTTTATTTAATACTTTCAGCAATTCTGTAAGGTAGGGACCATCATCACCATTTTATAGACAGGAAAACCGAGGTTCTGCGAGGTGAAGTAACACAAATCGAAGTCACACAGATTAATGGCAGAACTGGGATTTTAACCCAAAGTTCGAAAAAACTCTGATTTTAACCGTGCCCTTCTACCTCTTTCTCTTGATCACCCACCACCACCCCACCAGGGGTGGCCCAAGACAGCTGGGGGAGAAGCTGAAGAGTCCTCATTGTGCGGGGGAAGCAGGGCTGGGCTGCGGGGGGTGGGGAGGTGGGGCAGCGGTCTGCCCCCGGGCAGTGTCTGAAGCCGCCAGCAGAGCCTGGCTAACAATCAATGACAGCGCCGCCCGCCGAGGTTTCCGAGGGCAGACTGACTCAGCCCTGGGAGGGGCGGGAGAGAGAGGAAGAGGAGCCTGTTTTTCACTTTGCTGGTCGTCCTCCAGATTCCTCGGATGAGAGATCATAGCAGCAGATCAGAATTCGAGCGTATTTCCCACCTATGCCCATCCCGCCGCCCCCAAACCTCATAATATCTCATGTAATCTGGGTAATGAGAATTTAGCCCAATGAAAAATAGAGCTGATAGGCAAAAAATAGATCAAGAAAAATGTGAAGTCTAGAACCTTCCTTTTGCCCTTCTGCGGCCCCCGTGTTCAGTGTTCCTATCATTTCCAGAGGGTCTAATGTTGGGTCCTGCCAAGCTGAGGGCCCTTTATGCTTGCAGACTTTTATTTTGCTCCCATCTCACTCCTTGGGGGTCCACAACAGGATACTCTTCCAGATTCTCTGAATTTCCAATGTTGGATACCTCTGCTCTGACAATCTACTCAGAAAATTATTTTGACATTTCAAATGGTGCTGCTGAAGATAGTAGAATAATTTGGGTAAATGCTCTTCAAACCAAACTAAGTATAGGGGGACAAAATGCAAAATTACACATAAACCTCAGATGATAACAATCAAGGTAGCTGAAGCATGGAATTCAGAGTCAGACAGACCTTGACTAGAATCTCCCTCTTCCAAGCTCTGTGATTTGGGGAAAGTCATCTCACCTTCCTAAGCCTCTAATTCTTTCAGCTATAAAATAAGAGTGGTGATAACCAACACAAAGACTTGTTCTGAAGATTAAATGAGATAACACCTGTTTGAGGCTTAGCATAGGACCATGGGCTTCCCTGGTGGCTCAGAGATTAAAGCATCTGCCTGCAATGCGGAGACCTGGGTTCGATCCCTGGGTCCCCTGGAGAAGGAAATGGCAACCCACTCCAGTATTCTTGCCTGGAGAATCCCATGCGGGAGAATCCCATGGATGGAGGAGCCTGGTGGGCTACAGTCCACGAGGTCTCAAAGAGTTGGACACGGCTGAGTGACTGCACTTTCACTTTCACTTTCATGCCTGTTGTAAGCATTTAATATATGGTACCTATTGTAATTAGCAGAAATGTTGAATTGAGATGTGGAAGGAAATCCTCTAAAATGTTTGCAAAGTTCTCCAAATAATTGAAAGTGCAATTTGAAAAAACTTAGGAGGAGAGATTTCTGAGTGGGACCAAGCTAAGGGACCCACTGACCCTTGGAGCCTAGAGAAGAGAAGCCTGGGCAGAGTTCATTCACTTGGGATCAGCCAACTCAGCATCAGGATCCACTCATATGAGCACTTCTTGGGCTGTGGATCTACAGATGGACAAAACAGGAGTCTATGATTCTTGATACATTTAGGATCCACTTATAGTCACTGCTGGCTTTAAATTCATTATTTTAGAGGGCCCAATTGAGTGAAAGAAACATGAAAAGAAATCTACCTGACAATTATGATCCCCTGCTGCTGCTGCTGCTAAGTCTCTTCAGTCGTGTCCGACTCTGTGCGACCCCGTAGACGGCAGCCCACCAGGCTCCCCTATCCCTGGGATTCTCCAGGCAAGAACACTGGAGTGGGTTGCCATGTCCTTCTCCAATGCATGAAAGTGAAAAGTGAAAGTGAAGTCGCTCAGTCGTGTCCGACTGTTAGCGACCCCGTGGACTGCAGCCTACCAGGCTCCTCCATCCATGGGATTTTCCAGGCGAGAGTACTGGAGTGGGGTGCCATCGCCCTCTCCCCAGTGGGGACCAAAACATATCTATACACCAGATTATATGGCATTCATCAGACAACCCTTTACCTAGGACTCTTCTGTACCAGGCACTGTATCTGTGAGGGCCTTGGAAGTGGATCAGTCAGACTTGCCCTGCCTTATGCTGCTCACTCACCTTCTGTGCTATGCAGAAAACCTTGCAAAGGACAACTTTTGAGCAGTGTAAATAAACTTTTTTTTTTGCTTCTTCAGGTTATTCTATGCTTTCCTATGTTTCTACTACAAAAATGTATTGTTCTTTGGGGGGAAAAATGTTATTAAAAATCTACCTGTTAAATCTAAAAACTAAATAGAGAATGTAACAGAAAAGAAGCAGATTCACAGATATAGAGAACAAATTAGTGTTTACCAGTGAGGAAAGGGGAGGGGCAAAATAGGGCCAAGGGATTAAAAGATATTAACTACTATGCATAAAATAAATAAGCTAGATAACAAGGTCCTACTGTATAACTCAGGGACCTATATTCAATATCTTGGCATGAATGAAAATGGTAAAGAACCTGAGAAAGAATATATATATGTGTGTGCATATATTTGTATGTATGTGTCTGTATGTATATATAACAGAATTACTTTGCTATGCACTTGAAACTAACACTACATTGTAAATCAACTATACTTCAACTAAAATAATAATAATTAAAAACTAAAAAAATAAATAAGCTGCAAGAATTATTATAAAGCACAAGGATACAGCCAATATTTTATAATCACTATCAATGGAGTATACACAAATTTTTAATTTCTATGTTACACATCTGAAATTAATATAATATAAATCAATGATACCTCAGTTATGATATATATAGTTTTATATATATATATATATCCTACTATCAAAAACTACCTGCTACCAAGTAACCAATTCAAGCAAATTTCTAATTTTCAGTTGCTGGGTGGGTATTGGGTAAGTTGGCTTCAGACGAGATTTGGCGCGTTCAAGGTGGTATGGCCGTAGACAGTAAGTTGGCTTCAGCATTTTCTGCATTTCTTTGACTGTGAGCTCAGCTCCATATGGTTCCAACCATGAACCTCCTGGAGCCCTGGGAGCCTACACTTGGAAGGCAGATAGGAACAAGAAGTCTTGATTTTTCCCATCTTCCTCTCTACATCAGTTCAGTTCAGTCCAGTCGTTCAGTTGTGTCTGACTCTTTGCGACGCCATGAATCACAGCGCACCAGGCCTCCCTGTCCATCACCAACTCCCGGAGTTCACTCAAACTCATGTCCATCAAGGCGGTGATGCCATCCAGCCATCTCATCCTCTGTCGTCCCCTTCTCCTCCTGCCCTCAATCCCTCCCAGCATCAGAGTCTTTTCCAATGAGTCAACTCTTTGCATCAGGTGGCCAAAATACTGGAATTTCAGCTTTAGCATCATTCCTTCCAAAGAACACCCAGGGCTGATCTTCAGAATGGACTGGTTGGATCTCCTTGCAGTCCAAAGGACTCTCAAGAGTCTTCTCCAACATCACAGTTCAAAAGCATCAATTCTTTGGTGCTCAGCTTTCTTCACAGTCCCAACTCTTGCATCCATACATGACCACTGGAAAAACCATAGCCTTGACTCAACGGACCTTTGTTGGCAAAGTAATGTCTCTGCTTTTCAATATGCTATCTTACTTTCAAACAGGGTCATTTTTAAGAAGCAACTTGATTTCAGAAATTCATTTCTAGAATTTAAAATTATTACTAGCAAAAAATAAATAAAATTATTGCTAGCACCTCTGGATCAGCTACATTGTGCTAAGCACTTTGTATGCAATGTCTCTTTTAATCTTCACAACAAACCTGAGGAATGTAAAGCAGTATTATTGGTGGCTAAGACTGTAAATAATCTGCCTGCAATGCAGGAGACCTGCGTTTGATTCCTGGGTCGAGAAGATCCCTGGAGAAGGGAATGGCAACCCAGTCCAGTATTCTTGCCTGGAAAATTCAATAGACAGAGAAACCTAGCAGACCACAGTCCGTGGGGTCGCAGAGTCGAACACGAGTGAGCGGTAACACTTTCACTTTCATTCTCATTAAATAAGTTGCCCATGATTATAGAATAAGAAGTAATGGAGCCAGATTCAAATGCCAAAAATCAGAGTCCAAACCCTGGGTTTTCTTCCACACTGCTATATCGCATCCTGAAAAACTGCTTCCCAAGTAAAATGGGGTTTGAGAATCAATATTTGAGTTGGAGTCAACTTCTAAATGCTGGAGAACCAATAATACATTTCTTGCTACTTGAACTTCAAGCCAGTAATGAGTAAATTCCCCTATCCTTGCTGCCCCAGACAAACCCAGACCCTTTGCTTTTATAAGACTACATTGATAATTGCTACCAGGAATCATGTGGAGTTACAAAACTTTATGAGAATTGGTAAATAACAGGGAATTAACAGCTTCTTGAGATCTACGTTCAAATATGGAACAGTTTCTCACATTCATATCAATATGCAAAAAAAAATTTTGGTTTTTTTGAGCAGATAGTCTGTATCAGTTCAGTTCAATTGCTGAGTTGTGTCCGACTCTTTCCAACCCCATGGAGTGCAGCATGCCAGGCTTCCCTGTCTATCACCAACTTCCAGAGCTTGCTTAAACTCATGTCCATCGAGTTGATGATGCCATCCAACCATCTCATCCTCTGTTGTCCCCTTCTCCTGCCTTCAATCTTTCCTAGCATCAGGATCTTTTCCAGTGAGTCAGTTCTTTGCATCAGGTGGCCAAAGTATTGGAGTTTCAGCTTCAGCATCAGTCTTTCCAATGAATATTCAGGACTGATTTTCTTTAGCATTGACTGGTTTGATCTCCTTTCAGTCCAAGAGACTCTCAAGAGTCTTCTCCAACACCACAGTTCAAAAGCACTGATTCTTTGGTGCTCAGCTTTCTCTATAGTCCAACTTTCACACCCATACATGACTACTGGAAAAACCATAGCTTTGACTAGACGGACCTTTGGTGGCAAAGTAATGTCTCTGCTTTTTAATATGCAGTTCAGGTTGGTCATAGTTTTTCTTCCAAGGAGCATGCATCTTTTAATTTCATGGCTGCAGTCACCATCAACAGTGATTTTGGAGCCCAAAAAATAAAATCTGTCACTGTTTCCATTGTTTCCCCATCTATTTGCCATGAAGTGATGGGGCCGGATGCCATGATTTTTGTTTTTTGAATGTTGAGTTTTAAGCCAGCTATTTCACTCTCCTGTTTCATTTTCATCAAGAGGTTCTTTAGTTCCTCTTCACTTTCTGCCATAAGGGTGGTGTCGTCTGCATATCTAAGGTTATTGATATTTCTCCCAGCAATCTTGATTCTAGCTTGTGCTTCATCCAGCCCAGCATTTTGCATGATGTACTCTGCATATAAGTTAAATACCCAGGGTGACAATACACAGCCTTGACGTACTCCTTTCCCACTTTGGAATCATTCTGTTGTTTCATGTTCAGTACTAACTGTTGTTTGTTGACCTGCATACTGATTTCTCAGGAAGCAGGTCAGGTGGTCTGGAATTTCCATCTCTTTCAGAATTTTCCACAATTTGTTGTGATCTACACAGTCAAAGACTTTGGTGTAATCAATAAAGCAGAAATATATGTTTTTCTGGAACTCTTTACTTTTTCAATGATCCAACAAATGTTGACAATTTGATCTCTGGCTCCTCTGCCTCTTCTAAATTCAGCTTGAACATCTGAAAGTTCATGGTTCACATACTGTTGAAGCCTGGCTTGGAGAATTTTGAGCATTACTTTGCTAGAGGGTAGTTTGAACATTCTTTGGCATTGCCCTTCTTTGGGATTGGAAGGAAAACTGACCTTTTCCACCCCTGTGGCCACTGCTGCGTTTTCCAAATTTGCTGGCATATTGAGTGCAGCACTTTCACAGCATCATCTTTCAGGATTTGAAACAGCTCAACTGGAATTCCATCACCTCCACTAGCTTTGTTCGTAGTGATGCTTCCTAAGACCCACTTGACTTCACATTCCAGGATGTCTGGCTCTAGGTGAGTGATCACACCATTGTGATTATCTGGATCATGAAAATCTTTTTTGTATAGTTCTTTTGTGTATCCTTGCCATCTCTTCTTAATATCTTCTGCTTCTGTTAGGTCATACCATTTTTGTCCTTTATTGTGCCCATCTTTACATGAAATATTCCCTTGGTATCTCTAATTTTCTTGAAAAGATCTCTAGTTTTTCCCATTCTATTGTTTTCCTCTATTTCTTTGCATTGATCACTGAGGAAAGTTTTCTTATCTCTCCTTAGAACTCTGGATTCAAAATGGTATATCTTTCCTTTTCTCCTTTGCTTTCACTTCTTTTCTTTTCTCGGCTATTTGTAAGGCCTCCTCAGACAACCATTTTGCCTTTTTGCATTTCTTTTTCTTGGGGATGGTCTTGATCACTGCCTCTTGTACAATGTCATGAACCTCCATCCATAGTTCTTTAGGCAGTCTCTCTATCAGATCTAATCCCTTGAATCTATTTGTCACTTCCACTGTATAATCATAAGGAATTTTATTTAGGACATACCTGAATGGTCTAGTGGTTTTCCCTACTTTCTTCAACTGAAGTCTGAATTTGGCAATCAGGAGTCTGTATCATGTCCTCTTATAAGTGCTTTAGATGTGATACCTTGTTGACGGAAACTGAGACACAGATGGGTTAGGTAGCTTGCTCAGGTTTACAAAGCACCTGGATTCTGACCTAGACTGTCTGGCTCCAGAGCCCGGTTCTTAACCAATATAGCTGATTGTCTCTCCTGGCCAGCATAACTTCAAAGAGCAGAAGGGTAGAAAAGAGGAGGGTTTCAGCCTCATACAAGAAAAAACTTCCAGAACTTTGGGGATGTCCCACAGCATGGTGAATCACCTTTAAATAATGAGCACTTTGCCAGGATATATAGACATAGCCAGGTTTACATGCTTTGGAATTCTGAGCTAAGAGTCTTTGCATTGTGTGAGAGAGGTTAGAACAGACAGCTTCAGAAGAAAATTCAGTGAGACTGGGAGATTTCAGATCTTGTGCTTTCCTACAGCCTCCACCTTCAGTTCACTAGTGGGGGGCCTCTGTGGATTCCAAATGAACCAATTTATTATGAAGCATCAATCTCATTTTAACCCACCTCCATCAAAATCCAAGAGCCCACTAGCTTGAAGACTAAGCTAAGTGTCTCTGTTCTCATTCTTTCTCCACTAGCTGGCCTGCCTCTAAGAACCCTTCCAACTCCTAGGGTGCCCAAAATTTGTAAAATATTGACTGGTGAAATAGACCTGGTGTGCAAGAAAAGGAGTCTCATCACAATGTGCAAGAAGTCAGTGGATCGCAGGAATCACATGTAAATGAAAGACTTCTTCCAAAAACATATCCAGAATGAATATTCTCTACCACTTCAACTTCCACCACCTTGGGCCAAACCACCATCTTCTTTCCTCTGGAGAATTGCAGTAATCTCATTACTGTCATCTGGTGCTCCTGTCCCCAATATCAAACCTCCACATTTCAGAGTGACTCTTGAAATACGTAAATCAAGTCACATCACTCCTCAGTTCAAAACCTTCTGCCTACTTCCTGTTTCCACTCAAGTAAAAGACAAAGCCTCTACAGTGATCTCCCAAACCCTCTGTGATCTGATAGCTTCCCTGGTGTCTCAGTGGTAAAGAATCTACCTGCCAATGCAGGAGAGATGCAGTTTCAGTCCTTGAGTGGGGTAGATCCTCTGGTGAAGGAAATGGGAACCCATTCCAGTATTTGTGCCTGGGAAATACCATGGACAGAGGAGCCTGGTGGGCTACAGTCCACAGGGTCGCAAACAGTCGGACACAACTTAATGACTAAACTATACATACATATATATATATATATATATATATATATATATATATATCAGGAGAGAGAGAGAGTTATAAGATTAAATGCCAAAACTGTATATAAATGGAATGATTGTGTAACTCTGTGCTAGTGACTGAGCAAATTAAAGAAAAGGAGGCAAGGAAGGACATTTTAAACAGACCATTGCCTGCGAGCTGTGACTTGCCTTTGGCAACAGAGTCCGAGGTGTGGAGACCCGAGGAACTGGGATGACATTCCAGGGGTTTGTGCATGGTTCCCAGCAGAGGCTGTGTACCTGAACGTGAAGGGCTGCAGAAGCAGAAGAATACGATTGGTCCTCCTTCATTGTCCCTCTTCTGTCCCTCACCCCACCAACCCACACACACACCCGTATCAAGGAAGAGGAGAGGGAAGCAAACCTAAGACGTAACAGAGAAATCTTCAACCATGTGAAGCCGAAGGAGCGGCACCAGAGTTCTCTAAAGAGCTGGAACTGTGCCCTGGACTGAGAAACCACCTGGGTTGGTGATCAGCCAGGAAGCAGCTTCGTGGACCAGGATGGCACAGTCTGAAAGGGCATCTGAGGACATCAGATCAGAAGGAACATTTGTGAGCAGCTGGCTGTTCAAAACAAAAACATGGGAGACCATTGAACAGAGGCAGACTTCTAGGTGAGGGAAGATGAAATCTATCTATTCCAGTTCCATCTTCCTCCTTTGTGGAAATGTAAAGAAGTATGGAGCATAATTTGAGCCACTTCTGCTTTGATGTTCTTTAAAAAAAAAAAAAAGTGTTTTCTGTTTGATTCCAAAGCCCCTGGAAGAGCAGTAAGTAAAAGTCACACTGGATGGAGCACATTTTTCATGGAACATAAACATACACTAGGGGACTTTTCTGGTGTTTAGTGACAGTTCAGTCAGCCACATTTGATGCTCCTCTTCAGAGAAAGGGATGTTAACACTCCCAAGGTCATAGCTGATGCAGTTTGGGGAGCAAAAACATCCTATCCATATCTGAGGCACATAGATTTTGTTCTTAAATAATTAAAGCTTTTCATCCCAGAATTCCTTTTCTGCCCCTAAATGTGTCATCTCATTAACCAGGACTCTGTGAGCAATAGCATTTCATTGAATTGCATTAACAATTGTTATTGTAAAACAATATCGCAACTGTATGTGATTTAGTATAATCCATTTTCTGTCAGGCATTTGACTTAATGATATTTCCTCTTCTACTTACTTATGCATTTCATTATCTGTTTTTGTGTCTTCAGAAACACAGTAAACGATAACCAACAGGAAAAGATTAGTACATTTTTCAGAACATATTTCATTTTTCATGTTTAGTGGGTCTATTTGTAGGGTTCTTGCAACCAATCAAAGAGACTAAAACATTTCCTTGCCTTGCACCCAAAGTACTGCTTCCACTTGAGGCAACCTTTGGAACGGAAAGGCCGGACATTCAGGAAAGGGAGTGATGGAGAAAAAAGCTAGAGTTTGTACTTTGAAGAAGAGTGGCTTCCCTCCAGCCACGGACACTGTAATTACCACCCCTCCTCATTTCCTTCTCCTTCCTCCCATCTGCTTTCCTCTCCTAGGTACGCCGATGTTTTGGTTCAATTCTAATTGCATTTGTGTTGCACACTAAAGCACACAGGATTCTTTCTCAACAGACATTATTTTTGAGGGTATAAAGTGCAATTTTCTTCCACTACTCACTTTAAAATATACTTTCCTCTCTCTCTTTAGAAATGTCCTAAAGGTAAAGAAAGCTTAGGTACAGTCCCCTGAGATCTTGCTGCTTAAAATGGGGCCTCAGACCACCAGCAACCCCTGGAGCTTGTTAGAAATGCAGACTCTTGGGCTCCCTCCCAGAACTACTGAACCACAACCTGCATTTTTAACAGGATCCCCAAGGAGATGTGTGGGCACATTCAAGTTTAAAAAGCACTGACTTAGAATAAGACAAATCCTGGGTGATATCCACTTACCTGTGGAATCTGAAAAATAGTGACAAACTAGTGAATATAATAAAAAGAAGCAGACTCACAGGTAAAGAGAGAACAAACTAATGGTTACCAACTGGGAAGGGAGGGCAATATAGGGGTGGAAGAGTGAGAAGTACAAACTATTTGGTGTAAGATAGCTATTATACGACACTGGGAACACAGCCAATATTTTCCAATAACTATAAATGGAAAGTAACCTTTTAAAATTTTATAAAATTGTATAAAAAGTAAAAATTTTAAATAATTAAATAAAAGCACTGACAGGTCAAATCTAATGGCATAAATAAAAGTCAAGCATAAAAGTTTAGATATGGATATATAATAACACACAAAATTAATTTGATCTCCTAGTGAAGTGAAAGTTGCTCAGCAGTGTCTGAGTCTTTGAGACCCCATGGACTGTAGTCTGCCAAGCTCCCCTGTCCATGGAACTCTCCAGCCAAGAATGCTGGAGCCATTTCTTTCTCCAAGGGATCTTCCCAACCCAGGGACTGAACCCGAGTTTCCTGCCTTGAAGGCAGATTCTTTACCATCTGAGCCACCAGAGAAGTCCTTTATCTTCTAAGAATGCAGTAAAAGTAAGGTTTACACCATTTGTTTTTGAGGTTTAAACATTTGTTCCTATCTTTTTCATGCAAGTCTTCAAGGTATACAGATGGAAATATAAAATGTTCCAAGAAAACATTCATAAAAATCTGTATGCATTTTTATTTCCTTATCAGAAATTAAGGATGCAGAAGAAAGATTAAAACACTAGACAACATTGATTGGCCAAAAAGTTCATTGGGGTTTTTCCAGAAAAACGACTTTTTGGCCAGCCCTATAAATGTCCACATGTGGTAATTTAGGGTGGCATGCCTGGATGTTGAACTCCCCCCTTGCCAGATGTCACAAAGAGTCCCCTAGCTCTTGGGTAATTACAAAGTAAACAGATCTCCAGGAAAGAAGCCCCTCTCACTTTCAGAAGACCCCTGTCCAATGTTACCCAACTAAGATTTTAAACACAGAAACTCAGAATTAATGACACTGCCTCACTGTCAAACTCAGCAGGACATCTTGACTTCTTGGAAAGCAAAGGACTTGGTACAACAACAAACCATCCCAGTTTGTCCAAGAGTGAGGGATATTTTCCCCCAGGGATGTGGGGATTTCAGTTTTAAAATGAGGAAGTCTCAGAATAACTGAGATGGTTAGTCATCCTATTCTAACATCATTTATGAAGCCCAATTGGCCTAATGAAATTGGCATAGGAAAACTAACTTGTTAGAAGCAAGCAACCTTCATAGAAACAATTTACTGTAACTGCAAGCTAATTCTCTGAGCCCTCACACTTGAAAGCCACAGAATCGAACAGATGATCCAAGCAGATTTCCTTAAATTGACTGGAAGTGCACAGCTCTTGTTTCAGCATCAATAGATGTGTTCAGTTTCAACTAAGCAGTTCACTAACTGCATTGATTAAAAATGGCTAGGCTAGGCTAAAGGTATTGAGAAAATATTCAGGGGACACAAAAACTGGGATGTTTGGAGGTTGATGGGCAAAGGAGAAATTTTCCTCTTGTGAGGCCTTCCTGGAAGTACCTCTAGCTGGGTATACATATCCCAGGGGCCGTCAGTAGTTTTAACCTTTGGCCACTTGATGATCGAACCATTCTAGTCCGTCCCCATGCCTGGGGCTCTCAGAAGACTCTACGGGTACAAGTTCTTGCTCAAGGTCCAACAGCTGTCAGAGCAGATGGCTGGAGATTTGTTTACCATAGTCCTAAGTATCACCCTTTAGCTCTAAGGCACTGGGAACAATTTGACAAATTTGATTAACTGAGAACAATATGATGCTGGCCTAGGAAGCTTGGTCTACACTTTCACAGAGTCCCTTATGTTCTTTTCATGGTCTAAGGATACAGGATGATATTAGCTATTTCTTCAGTCCAATGAGACCCTCAGAGAAAACAAAGAGCGTCACCCTTGGCTACCCCTTTTGTCTTCTGGCCAAAGGTTTCGGTGAATGAGGCTTGTGATTCACACGTGCAGCCAGCTGCGCTATCAGAGAGAGGCTGGGCACATCCCAAGTGCCGCCTCCAATAGACGGAAATGTAGCTTCTTGTTCCAAACCATGCCATCACTTACGCGTCCTTTACAAACTGCATCAGCTTTGTGAAACTAACAAGCAGCAGTCAGTCTGCTGGAAAATCTTATCTACCCTCTACCCTCCCAACTTGCTTCTGCCTCCTCTCAACTTCCAGGAGTTTCCTTGGCGAACTCCCAGTGGATGGTTTGCAAAGCATTACGTGCTTTGAGATGGCACGTATGTCCTTGGGTCTGTGAGAGGCCTTGCTGCTGCTGGATGGGAAGACAATAGTCAGCTACTATTCCTGTGAGAATTCCTGAGGGAGCTGCAAGTTGCTATGAATAGCCTGGCATTTGGAAGGGAAGTTTTGCAGAGGGGTCTCCCGCTGTGCCCTCTAGCTCTCAACTTGATGAAGGAGACAAGCCCAGAGCCCAAGAGGTTGTGAAGGGCTCGGGGAGGAGGCCTATTAAGGGACAGGCTTTCTTGTGTCCAGATTCCACTTGGGTGACCCTGGGGAGAGAGACTCTTTTCCAGGACCACAATGCTCCATTTATAAGCTGCAATTAGTCGCAAACAAAATTTGTGCATCCACCACTAACTGTCAGCTCAAGAGGTTGAAAGTTCAGTCCCAGGGAGGTCAGGACGTCTTCCAAGGGGCTGAGGACTTTGCTTACAACCTCCCCTCCCCCACATGGTGCCACAGGACCCTTCCCTGGGGAGAGAACCACATTCCAGATGAGGCTGCCTGCAAAGCTGAACGAGCAGTGTCACAGGGCCTCTGGCTCTGGAAGTATTAGCACAGCAGACAGATGGGCCCGTTAGACTGACCTTTCTGCTGCAGAATGTTGACTTGGTTTATAATAAATATAGCCATCTGAGGAGAGCAAGGCAAGGAACACTCTAGTGATTATTAGGATTTAGCTGATGTTTGAAAGTTCAGCCAGTTTTGCTTGCATATTCCATGTGGAATAAAACAGCCAGAAGGGACCAGAAAAAATGAGCTGTTCTTTGCCAAATCAAAATGTGTAAATAGTTCTTCTGAGAGTATAACAAAGAGCCTATTTTGCCTTTAAACACCAGAGCCAAAAACAGGAAAAGTCTGCAATTAAGTAACAGCAGAACAATATGAAGTTAATCGATAATGGAATGATTATCAGGAAGCTGTCATGCATTAACTATACCTACTGCGTGAGTGCTTCTTTCAGAGTATAAACATCCTTTCCAATTCCAAATGCACTTTTTTTTTTCTTTCATAATGACACATTTTCATTTTCTATTGTGCTCTTAATTCTCATTTGCAGTCCTCTGAACCTCATTGCAAACTGTGACTAAATGCCTCCTTTCCCCACATGTGGGACCGGGTCAGGGGTGGTGATGTTGGAATCTCTGGGTGGCATTGCACTTCAGAGAAATGAAGATTCTTCCATTTGGAGCCTGGGCTATCGAGGATTGCGCCCTTTATTTCCTTAATGAGCTTAGAGTGACTGCTCATTAGATGATGTTGACTCTCTCAGATAAAAGTGAAATTAATGGTTCCATTTACGTTGAGTAAATCACTTCAGGTCTTCCCAAGTTTCCTGAATGGGTCACCCAAACACCAGCCTCAGAGCTAACCTAGAGAAAAGCTGATGATTTTATAACCTTTCAGGCAGTATAAATGCAGAGACACTCAACAAGCCTACCTAACCAGCACATCAGCGAGAGCTAGATCATGGCTCCGAGTGGGAGGGAGGCTAGCTGGCTACTCCATCCCTGGTCCCCTGCAAGAACCACTCAGCCTAGAGGCAGGCTTCTCTTCTAGGCCCCTTTTGGACCAAACCAAGATTTCCAAATGTAACATCATCAGTGATGGTGGACATAGTGTAACAGTCAGACACTCGGAGAGGTCTTCCCACCCCATTGGAACCTCTGCTTCCATCCCTCCTCTCTCCTTTTGAAACCACCAAAGCCACGGACTGATGTGCGCTGCTCCCACTCAGAGGGTGTTGCCCTGGCTCTCTCTTCCCAGGATGGTCTCTCTCGAAAATAGTCTTTCTCTTCACTCTTCCTATCGCCTCACTCCTCTCCCACACCCCTGGAATCAGCCATTGAGAGTACAAGAGTAACTCTTCCTCAGCGAGCAAAGATCTTGAAGGCGGACTCTGATGCCCAGTGATAAATTAATGAGAAATCTCCCATCACCTGGTGGGTAATTTTTTTCTAATTAAGTTAATTGGATTTTTTATTATAAAAGGAATGTGTGCTCGTTATTAAACATTTGTAAAATACAGAAAAGTAGAGAGTTGGAGCAAAAAATAGAAAGTCTACAGGTGGGTAATTAGAGTCGCAGAATTATTAGTTATTTTGACTGGGTACCAGTAAATCCATAAATTAGATTTTTAGAGTCAGCTGCAGTTCCACTTTCTAGTTCAACTACTAATGTCCACCTAAGATAATGCCATAGTTATTTATCACAATTCCCTTGGAGAAAGCAAAATCCTTTCTGTCTGGACTTCAGGCCCACTTAAAGTTCCAAGGCAATAAATGGGAAGGAAATCCAAAAAAGAGTGAAGATATATATATATATCTGATTCACTTTTCTAGTACAGTAGAAACTAGCAAACTAGAAACAGTAGAAACTTTACAACATTGTAAAGTAGCTATACTCCAAAAAAAATTAATTTTAAAGAAATCCAAGGTGAAACTGCCCTCCTCAGAGTCAGCTAAGACTCACTCCCCAGAACCCTTCTGTGTGAGCCCCAGGGCTTCTCCCACTAGACCTCCTTTCCCAGGCCAGCTCCCTGATCCTCAGCTTTCATAGCTCACAGAACTCTTATTCTTTCCCCTCAATAAAACCTCTCCAAATATCTCCAAAATCTGTTTTTACTAAAAGTCCAATGTCTAACAGAGTTTCTCGCAATTAATCTCTTTATTTCCCTTTTCCCAAAGTGTAAACATTTCTACAAAAGGATGAAAGTAGAATTTTGAAGGAAACATCAGGCAAAGTTTTGGCTCAGGTACAAAAATCAAATATCCATCTACCTCAGCTACCTACAACTAAGCAAGGAAGCAACGAACGATCAGTCAAGTTTCTAAGCAGCCAAAATCGCACTGCAAAAGCAAGATTCCAGTGGCCGTGTGCCCTCTCATTTCATCCCTCTCATTAGAACTCTATTTGAGAAAATTCGCGTTCTCAGTTCTCTTAGCTACAAGGAGCAACCTGCAAGGTGAAAATGGATTCTGGTGGTGAGTAAAAATGAGCCAACTGGGATGAAGGAAACAGAAAAACTATCGAAGGTAAATGTGAGAATTCCAAAGGCGTTAACAACCTGAAGCCATGTTGAGTACAGCAAATCGTTCTCTGCACTTCATTGGCTCTTGGCTTACTGCTATGTGACCACATAATGCAGTTATAATGATAACAAGGTAAAACTGTGTTCTGTACTGTGAGTCTAGAAAAAGATGGAAGATTGTAGGCCATTTGAGAGATAATTTTCTTAACTTTCAGTGGGACATCTCCATTATACGGTAAACTCAATTATCACAAGTTTATTGTCCATGGGAGGTTCTGGCCTGCACTGAGTTACTGTGGCTGACCTAGGGACTTCCGGAGGCCACTAACTTCCTCCCAGCTGTGTGAAGGCAGGGCTTGCTCTGTTTTGTACATTGCCTTTCAGTGATACCTATGACAGTGGTGGTACATAATTGATGCCCAAAGTGATATTTGTTTAATTAATAACTGAAGGCTGATGGGAAGTTTAAGGGCAGAGACGAGGATGGATAAAAGAGAACCATCAAGGTAGACTCTGAGGACAGGTTAGGACCAGAGACACATAAGACACTGTAGATATCTTCTTAGTGTTGAAGATGTTTCAATAGAAAAGAACTTATTTATTTTCTGTAGCCAATAGAATGGCATTAAACTAGTTTGAAGCATATTGAAAAACACAGTAAATAGACTAGCCAATATATAATTATATTATATGTAACTACATTATATATAATAATATATATGTGTGTGTGTGTGTATATATATATAATGACTCAAAACACAATGAAGTTCATTTATTATAGGGTGAACAGTCACCCAGGGACTGATGCCGATGGAGGCTCCCCTATCTTTAAGAAGGGGTTTCCAGTCACTCTGGGATCTGTCTCCACCCAGCCTACTGAAAGGGGAAAGGGATATACAGTACTTTTCCCCTGGTTAGTGACAGCACAGTCTCAAGGCAACAATGAACTCCAAGGGAGGTTGGGAAATGTAGTTTTATTTTTAGGAAGATGAGAGAAGGGGCTTTGGAGAACACCTAGAGGTCTCTGCCATAAATTGATAGCTGAATTTAACAACCACCTTCCTTCAACTACCTAACAAATATTCTATTCCTTCATTCCATAAGGATTAAAATAGTCATTCCACAAAGCATACCACTATCAAATCATTATGTTGTACACCTGAAACTAATAAAACATTATGTGTCAATTATACCTCAATTTAAAAAAGAATAAACTTTTTATTTAAAAGAGTACTTTCTATATGATTCAATTTACAGGAAGTTTAAAAATAAGCAAAGCTAATTCAGAAGTTAGAAGGATTGTTACTCTTTGGGAAGAGAGGGCAATGATTTGGAATAGACATGTGACAGGGATCCTGAAATGGTCTATTCCTTGTATGTTCTGCTTATCAGGTGTGTTCTCTTTGGATAATTCATTAAGCTATCTATATACTTATGATTTTCCTACTTTTGGTATATGCATGCTCTGCTTCAGCACAAACCCAGTCAGTAGGATCCAGAACTCTGCCATGGTCAGATGGCATAGTGTTTGGATCAAGACTCTGGAATTACAGGGTCTAGATTCATATCCAAGATCTAACCATTTCCTATCTGAGAGATCTTGGCCAAGTTACTAACTCTCCGAACTTCAGCTTCTTCATCTGACATAATGGGCTAATTGCAATACTCAATATCATTGAGAGAATTAAGTCATCTCAGTGAATATTAGCTCTTGGGATGGTTCTTATTGCTCTTCTTCTACGCCCATAGTGAAGATGGAAGTGTCCTGAGGAAGAGGGAGGGGAAGGATGAAGTTTGAGTTAAGGTAAATTTTGAAGGTGAAGAATGAGGGGGAAATTATCATGTTGAGGTGAAGGAAAAAGACATCAAAGAGGTGGATTTTCTCCTTCCATCCTCTGTCTCTGGTTTCCTGCCCTTCTCTAAACATGAAAGATCGACTAACTAGTTGATCTTTGGTTGGTTAGTCTTTCCACCTATAAAAGCACAGAAATGAGAAGGCAATGCAAACGTTATCCAAAAGCCACACACAAATACCCATATTTGAGCTGACCTCAAATATAAAGGCCCCAAAATTTGGGAGTTAAGGGAGGTAAATTCTCAGTGGTGGAATTGTGGATTATATCTTCTTAGAAAAAGAAAAGAAACAGCATAACCACAAGCAAACACAAGTTCAAACAAGAAATTTGTGCATAGTGGATATGACTTGAATTGATTATAGATGTAGTCTAACCTCCTGTACTTCTTAAATGAAACTATAAAGTCATAGTGTCTCAGAGCTGGAAATGAAAATAGAAGCCATAACTCTATTCCATCATTTTGTGGGTGAGAAAACCAACACCAAAATCCTCTATGATTTCCCCAAGATAACAAAACTAGTTAGCTTGTGACAGAGCTGGGGCTAGGACCCAAACTTGATAATAATGGCAATGAAGAACAGGGACTCTGAGTTTCTGAAAGACTTTTAATCATTGAGGAGACTATGTCCATTATAATCTACTTGCAGGACTAATATATTTTAGAAACATTTTCATCAACAAACGTTGAAATAAAAATGATTGCCTTTCTGAGTTGATTAAAGATGATGGCTTGAAGATCATAAATTCTTTCCTGCTCCTCCACTGAAGGGCAGAGTCTACTTCTATTCCCTTTGATTCTGGTGTGCCTTTGTGACTGACTTCAGGTGACACAGTACAGCTTCCAAAGCTAGGTCTCAAGCAACCTGCAGTTTCTGAGTTCATTTCCTTTTAAAACCCAGCTGCCGAACTATGAAAAATCTGAACCACGTGAAGAGGCCAGTGGAGGGTAACTAAAGCATGCTCATAGCCCCAGCTGAGCTCCCAGCTTATAATCACACTCACGGCCAGCCCCTTGGGGGAGACTTCATAGCACTCGGCCCAAACCATAGAGTCATGAGGAAAGAAATTGCTGTTTTAAACCACTACGTTTCGGGGCTCTTTGTTTTAAAGCAATAAAAGCTCACTCAAGCACTAAGTTTTAGAGTCCTAAGTCACTTCAGTCATGTCTGACTATTTGCAACCCCATGACTGTAACCCGCCAGGCTCCTCTGTCCATGGGATTCTCCAGGCGAGAACACTGGAGAGGGTTGCCGTGTCCTCCTGCGGGGGATCCTCCCCACCCAGGGATCAAACCTACTTCTCTTATCTCCTCCATTGGCTGGTGTGTTCTTTACCACTAGCACCACCTGGGAAGCCTAAAGTTTAAAGATTTGTCACCATAGTTAAAATTTTCATCAACTTAGTGAAAAACCATTCCAATATTTTAATTGGAGGAGAAAATGGAGATGAATTATTTCCCCAAATCTCAAGAAATAAATGTCAGAGGGATGTATTTGATTAAGAGTGGTCAGGGTAGGCCTCTCTAATAAGGTGACATCTGAGCAGACATCTGAGGGAAGGAGGGAACCAAGAATGTGAAGTCAAGATGCAAAGGCAAGTGAAGACTGGTAAAGCTGAGAAGATCCCCTCTACCTGTCCCACCTTGAGTTCAGATGGTGATGGAAAAGTCAATGGGTATATTTTCTTCTTTGTCAGATCATTTATTTATTCATGCATATATACATTCAACAGTTATTTATCAAATACCTGCAATGTGCCTGATGTGATAGGGGCTGAGGATACATATGGTAATGAATAAGAGAGATGAGGGTTAGGATTAAGGTTAAGGTCAGGGTGTCCAGGGATAAGAAGACTGAAAATAAATGAATAAAATGGAAATGAATAAACGGACTGGATACTTGCAGAACGTAAGTGCTATGAAGAAAACCAAAAAGAATGAAATGACAAGATGTGACCGGAAGGAGATACAGATTTAGAACTCAGGGAAGGGCTCTCCGAGAAAATGACATTTGTATGAGACCAAAATGACAAGAAGGTTATAGCCACACAGATGTCTGAAAAGGAGTATTCCAGGCAGAGGGAACAACAAATGCAAATGTCTTAATCCAGGAATGAATTTAGCATCGTCAAGAAACAGAGAGAAGGTCAGAGTGGCTGAGGGAAAATAAAACAGGCAAGTAGTATCAGATGAAGTCAGAGATAGACAGGGGCCAACTTCATGTAGAAACTTGTTAGCCCTGACAAGCCTGGATCTGATTTTGACTGAGATGGAAAGTCATTGAAGGGTTTTAAGAATAAGAGCTTCTCAATCTGATTTGTATGCTTTGAATATCACACTGGCTACCATGTGGAGAGGGAGGACAAGTGAAAAATGATGATAGCTCCAAGTAGGGTGGTATCTGTGGCGAGGGCAGGAAGTAGACATGTTTAGAATGTTGGGGACCTGGAATCACTCAGACTTTCCAAGAGGCTGAAGGTGGGGGTTGCAGGAAAGAGAGAAATTGAGAATGACCCCCCTACTTTTGGCTTGAACAACGGGGGTGATGGTGGTTCCACTCATCGAGTTGGCGACCACTGTCATGGGAGTAAGACTGGCGGCAGGAAATCAAGAGTTCTGTTTTGGTCATGGTAAAATTCAGAACTCATTAGATAGAGATGTGGAGATGTCAAAAAGCAAGGGGAGGGCTTCCCTGGTGGCTCAGTGGTAAAGGATTCGCCTCCCAATGCAGGAGACACAGGTTTGATCTCTGATCCAGGAAGATCCCACATGCCTCAGAAGAACTAAGCCTGTGCAGCACAACCATTGAACCTGTGCTCTAGAGCCCAGAAGCTGCAACTATTGAGCCCACATGCCTCAAATACTGAAGTCCGCTTACTCTAGAGCCTGTGCCTCATTAGAGAAAAGCTCATGCAGCAATGAAGACCCAGCACAGTCAAAAGTAAATAAAACTTTTTTAAAAAATGCAAGGGGATTTTTTAGTCTGGGCTTCAGTAGGAAGGACGTGACTAGAGGATTAAGAATTGTTGGATCCCTATGGATGGTATTTAAAGTCTTTACAGAAGATGAGAATTCCTAGTGAGAAGCTATAAATGAAAAAGAGGATAAAGCCGAAAATCTAGCCCTGGGTTACTCCAACATCAAGGGCTTGAGTAGAGGATGTGTCACCAAAGAATAAAAAGCATCAGTTGGTAATAGAAGGAAAATCAGAATCAGGGTGTGCTGGCGTGGAAGCCAGGGGAAAAAATATTCTTCTAAGGTGGGAATGACTGAAAGTGCTGAATAATTTTAAGAGTTCAAGTGGGAGTTGTCCTTCCCATTTCACAAGGTAAAAACCTGATTCTTCCTTCTCTCACACTCCATATCCCGATAGCAAGACTATTTTTCGCCAAGTCATGTGGATTCCTGAAACAGCCTCATAACTGGACTCTTGGCTTCTGCCCTTGCTCCATGTATTAATTACCTATTGCTGCAGAGCAAATTATCCCCAAAGTTAGCAGTGTAAAGTAAGTATTTATTACTTCACAGTTTCTGCATGTCAGGAATCCAGGAGAGGCTTAGCCGGGGGGTTCTGGGTCAGCATCTCTCATGACGTGAGCACCCAGTCCTCAGACGGCTTCAGAGGATTCGCTTCTAGGATGGTTTCCCGGCAGGCAGTCCACACAGGACCTCAGTTCCTCTCTGGCTACTGGCAGGAGTTCTCAGTTCCTCACTGCACAGACTCTTCATAGGCTGCTTGAGTGTCCTCGTGACAGCTGGCTTCTCCCAGAGCAAGTGGCCCGAGAGAGTGAGAGAGACAGAGAGGAAAGAACAGGAGGCTGCATTGCTGCTTATGCTTAATCTCCCGTCCTAGACCCCACCTCCACCATTTCCATTGTGAGAAGTAAGTCCTGCGTGCAGTCCACACTCAAGGAGAGGAAACCAGGCTCTGCTCTTTAAAGAGAGGAGCATTAAAGCATCCGTGGATACAAATTTTAAAGCCCTCACACTCCCCTATCATTTTTTTCTCAGTACAGGAGTCAGAGTGATCACTGATGTCGATTCTCTGCCCAGTGGCTTCTCATCTCACTCAGTTAATTGTGTTATTCTCTCAGTCGCATCTGACTCTTTGCAACCCCACAGACTGTATAGTCTGCCAGGCTCCTTTGTCTATGGAGTTTTTCCAGGCAAGAATACTGGAGTGGGTTGCCATTCCCTTCTCCAGGGGACCTTCCCAAACCAGAGATTGAACCCAGGTCTTCCACACTACGAGTAGATTCTTTACCCTCTGAGCCACCAGGGAAGCAGTCAAATCCTTGCAGAGGCCTCAGTCCTTTGAGCGCTAGTGGCCTGCACCCTCTCTGCTCACACCTCCTCCCCTCTCCACATCGTTCTCTCCTCTCTAGCCCATCCTGTCTCCTTGCTGCTCCTGCTACCTCCTTGGGCCTTTGCATTTGTTGTTCCTCTCCCTGGACTGCAGATCCTCCCAGATATCCAAGTGGCTCTTTATCTTACTTTCCTTAGGCTTCCACTTACTGAACCCATCCCTGACCACTCTGTTTCAAATTGCCACTTTCTCACCTCACTCGCACTCCTTAACTCTCTTCTGTACGGTATTTTCCTTCACAGCACTAATCCCGTCTGTCATCATATGTATCTTACTTATTTTCTTTTGCATCTATCTCCCCCACTAACAGGCAAGTTCCATATGGGTGAGTATATTTGTTGGTTTTGTTCACTGCTACAAACCTAGTGCTAGCACGAAGGAGACACTCAATAATATGTCCTGAATGTTAGTAGCCAAAGGTAGAAACACCTGAGGAATCACACTTTCAAAATGAAAGTCTGGGGAATTCCTTGGCTGCCCAGTGGTTAGGACTCCATGCTTTCACTGCTGAGGGCATTGGTTTGATCCCTGGTCAGGAAACTAAGATCCAGCAACCTACATACATGTGGCCAAAAACACAACAAAAACAAAATGAGAGTCTGCTCTTGTCTTCAGAAATTGATCTCAATGAGATAATTAGTAAGAACTGTGAGCTCTTCCCCTTTTAGGAGGGGGTATGTTCTCCGGCTTCCCAGGTGGCGCTAGTGGTAAAGAACCTGCCTGCCAATAGGAGACTTGGGTTCCATCCCCTAGAGGAGGCTGTGGCAACCACTCCAATATTCTTGCCTGGAGAATCCCATGGGCAGAGAATCCTGGCAGGCTACAGTTCATAGAGTCACAAAGAGTCAGACACGACTGAAGTGACTGAACATGCACGCATGGTAGTCACTACTCACATGCTGCTGTTGAACAGTTGAAATGCAACTAGCGCAACTGCATTTATTTAATTTCATTAAAATAGCCCTATATGGTTAGTATCTACCATGTTGGACAGTGCAAATCTAGAGTAAAAGAAGGTCTTTGGAGTCCAAAAAACCTGGATTTGAATCCTGGTTCTGCTGTTCACTAGTTGTATGACCTTGGACAAGTCACTCAATCTCCAGAAGCCCCAGTTGCCCCATATATAAAGCAGTGCTAATGATACTTCCTTCATCAGATCACTGTGAAAATGAAATAAGCTAGCATATGAAAAGTACTTGACATATGGCTGCTTGATGTTTGCAGCTAACCTCCCAATCAGATTTGCATTAAGTGTTGATTAAACTTCTTTCCCATGATGAGACTTTGAACACTTGTTCCACCAATGTATAGACCAGTGGCTCTCAACTGAGAGTAATTTTGCTCCCAGAGGACATTTGGCGATGTCTGGAAACATTTTGGATTGCTACAAATGGGAAATATTGCTGAAACCAAGTGGGTAAAGACCAAGGATTTTCCTAAACATTTTACAGTACCCTGGACAGCTTCCCTCCACCCACCCTTAATAATGAATGATCTGTCCAAAATACCAACAGTGCCAAGATTAAGAAATGCTGATGTAGACACACCCTAAGAATGAAAACAGTGAGATATAGAGCCATTTAAAGATCTCACCTCATCATTCCCTTAAGCTTTCCCCTCACTCTCCAGACTCTCTCCCCAGCTTTAACCAACTATCCTCCAAATTTCTACTTTTATTGAAAGCCCTGTGAACATAGGAATTTCACTAAGGAATATATACACAGTCATGTTCATAGAGGCAAATTTCACTTCAGCGAATGGAGTCATTGTCAAGAACCACCCACCACCATGTCTGCTGATTACTTGAGATGTCTTCATGGATTTCTTCATCATTCCTTAATACTCATAAACTTTATTTTTCAATTATAATTTTCCAAAGAGGCCTTTCCAGATTGTGTTTTGAAAACAGCCTGGCCCTGTCATTCTCTAGTCCCTGTTCTATTTGTTTCTCAGAACATCTGACATCATTCTTATTTGCTTAGAATGGAAGATCCTCAGAGCAAGGATCTGGTTCTTCAAAACTGAATCCTCAAGGCCCAGATCTGTGCCTGACACATAACCACTGTTTAGGAAATATTTGTCCAATAAATGAAAAAAAAAATGTTTCTAGCCAGTTTAACTGACATCCCAATATCAAAGTAACATTCAAAGCAATGATTTCGAGCATAACAAAGTATTTAAGTCTCTTGGAGTTCTCAATAATAGGATCTGACCTTTGTCAGAGAATAAGATGAAAAGATTTAATGAACATGAACTTGGGCTAACTCCAGGAGTTGGTGAGGGACAGGAAAGCCTGGCTGTTACAGTCCATGGGGTTGCAAAGAGATGGACTTGATTTGGTGTCTGAACAACAGCAACAACAACATGAAAAGAAAGACAGAGAGAACTGACCCTAGTCTTAGGCTTTCCAGTCCCAGTTCTGGTTCTGACACTTAAAGTCACCGATAAGTATGTGTGTATGAGCACAAGCAAGAAAGTGAGGGAGATTTTTGGAAAATCCAGATTTTAGGCTTGTTAAGACTTTGACAATAACAACAACAATAATAGCTGCTACCTTTCATTGAATATTACTAGCTTCCTGCCAATATATTTTCAGTTTCAGCAAAATCAATTATTTAATTCAATCCTGTTTATAGGTTTTTATGGTAGGAACCATTGCCTCATTTTACACATGAAGTCAAAGCCTTAGGAAGTAAAGTAACTTGTTCCAAGGCACACAGCTAGCAAGTTGTGGGAATGGAGTCAGAACCCAGGCCCATGACTCCAAATCTTGTCTTGGATGCTTTATCACTATGCAAGCACCAGCTCCAGCTCGTGCCTGAATGGGGAAGATTTGCAAATTACAAAGAACCATTCCCACTGCAGCAAAATGGGATTTTTCCTTTAGTTCCCTGTTGTTGGTGGTGGTGGTTTTTTTTTCAGTTTTGTTTTGAAGTACTAAATGTTCTCTCATAATTAATTCTTCTAACCAACCCAATTTTACAGAATCATGCAAAGAAGTTTGGAATATTTTATCAAAATTGGCTTTAAAATAGTACAATGTACTTTTTAAAACTAATCATTTTACAGATAGCTTCCAGTGTGGGAGAAACTCTGCCAAATAAATGGAATCTCCTTCCAGTTGGAAATTGCTCCCTGGAAGGAGGGACAGTGTTATTCCCTGTGGGCTCCCCCAGGGTAGCCCAGATCCTGACACAAAGCAGGATCTCAACCAGTGCCTGCTCTTCCCTCTTGCTCCTCCCTCCCTTTTATCCATAAAATGAGAGGCCTGGTCGTGAAGGCCTCCCCTTCCCAGTCCCTGGCCTGGAGGTGAACATTTGCCAAGCACACCACAAAACTTGGTCCTGGCCTCCACTTTTTCTACCCCTCTATCCATGCAGAGACAAGGCAGCTGGTCACCTGCCATTTAGCTTCTTGGCCTCCCAAAGGCTTGGTTCAAATTTAGCTGCTCTTCAAGACATGGCTGCCCCTGCAAGGTCATCCCTACTGCCACCATTTCTTGCCAACCGGGATGGATTTAAACTTCTGCCCTACCTCTTCCTGCTATGATCTCCCAACAGCACTGAGTGCGGAAAAGCTGACAAATCTAACCTCTCTTGTTACTACCAAGGCAAAGACCATCTGATGTGCAAATCTCTCTGCAGAGCTCCTTTGGTTATGTACACTTCAGGGAGTCCCAACCTGAACTTCTTTTGCCAGAAATTAAATGTGTATGGACCTCATTTGTTGCTTTTGTTCTTTAGTCATTAGTGTCTGACTCTTTGTGACCTCATGGACTGTAGCCCACCAGGCTCTTCTGTCCATGGAATTTCCCAGGCAAGAATACTGAAGGGAGTTGCCATTTCCTTCTCCAGGATATCTTTCCATCCCAGGGATTAAACCCATGTCTCCCTGCATTGGCAGGCAGACTCTTTACCACTGAGCCACAAGGAAGCCCCTATAGACCTCATTGCTTTTCTTTTTATCCTCTGGTATAACCTCAATGACATTTAAGTTCAGTTCAGTCACTCAGTCATGTCCGACTCTTTGTGACTCCATGGACTGCAGCATGCCAGGCTTCCCGGTCCATCGCCAACTCTCAGAGCTTACTCAAACTCATGTCCATTGAATCAGTAATGCCATCCAATCATCTCATCCTCTATCGTCCCCTTCTCCTCCTGCCCTCAATCTTTCCCAGCATCAGGGTCTTTTCCAATGAGTCGGTTCTTTGCATCAGGTGGCCAAAGTATTGGAATGTCAGCTTCAGCATCAGTTCTTCCAATGAATATTCAGGACTGATTTCCTTTAGAATGGACTGGTTGGATCTCCTTGCAGCCCAGGGGACTCTCAAGAGTCTTCTCCAACACCACAGTTCAAAAGCATCAATTCTTTGGGGTTCAGCTTTCTTTATAGTCCAACTCTCACATCCATACATGACCACTGGAAAAACCATAGCTTTGACTAGACAGTTCTTTGTTGGTAAAGTAATGTCTCTGCTTGTTAATATGTTGTTTAGGTTGGTCGTAACTTTTCTTCCAAGGAGCAAGCATCTTTTAATTTCATGGCTACAGTCACCATCTACAGTGATTTTGGAGCCCTCCAAAATAAAGTCTGTCACTGTTTCCATTGTTTCCCCATCTATTTGCCATGAAGTGATGGGACCAGATACCATGGTGTTAGTTTTCTGAATGTTGAGCTTTAAGCCAACTTTTTCACTCTCCTCTTTCATTTTCATCAAGAGGCTCTTTAGTTCTTCTTCACTTTCTGCCATAAGGGTGGTATCATCTGCATATCTGAGGTTATTGATATTTCTCCCAGCAATCTTGATTCCAGCTTGTGCTTCATCCAGCCCAGCGTTTCTCATTATGTACTCTGCATATAAGTTTAATAAGCACAGTGACAATTTAGAGCCTTGATGTACTCCTTTCCCAATTTGGGACCAGTCTGTTGTTCCATGTCTGGTTCTAATTGTTGCTTCTTGACCTGCATACAGATTTCTCAGGAGGTGAGTCAGGTGGTCTGGTATTCCCATCTGTTGAAGAATTTTCTACAGTTTGTTGTGATCCACAAGTCAAAGGCTTTGGTATAGTCAATAAAGCAGAAGTAGATGTTTTTCTGGAACTCTCTAGCTTTTTGATGATCCAGTGGATGTTGGCAATTTGATCTCTGGTTCCTCTGCTTTTTCTAAATCAGCTTGAACATCTGGAATTTCACAGTTCACGTACTGGCTTGGAGAATTTTGAGCATTACTTTGCTAGCGTGTGAAATGAGTGCAATTGTGCAGTAGTTTGAGCATTCATTGGCATTGCCTTTCTTTGGGATTGGAATGAAAACTGACCTTTTCCAGTCCTGTGGCCACTGCTGAGTTTTCCAAATTTGCTGGCATATTGAGTGCAGCACTTTCACAACATCATCTTTCAGGATTTGAAACAGCTCAACTGGAATTCCATCACCTCCACTAGCTTTGTTCGTAATGATGCTTCCTAAGGCCCACTTAACTTCACATTCCAGGATGTCTGGCTCTAGGTGAGTAATCACACCATTGTGATTATCTGGGTCATGAAGATCTTTTTTGTACAGTTCTTCTGTGTATTCTTGCCATCTCTTCTTAATATCTTCTGCTTCTATTAGGTCCATACCATTTTTGTCCTTTATTGCGCCCATCTTTATATGAAATATTCCCTTGGTATCTCTAATTTCCTTGAAGAGATCTCTAGTCTTTTCCATTCTATTATTTTCCTCTATTTCTTTACATCAATTTCTGAGGAAGGCTTTCTCATCTTTCCTTGCTATGCTTTGGAACTCTGCATTCAAATGGGTATATCTTTCCTTTTCTCCTTTGCCTTTCACTTCTCTTAATTCATCATAATTATTGGACTGATTGCATGATTTTCTACTCATACAAGCATTTTGTACTTATACAAGGATTTCTACTTATACAAGGATTCTTAACATCTCTAACTCTCACCTGGAAATCAAAGCATGTCATCTTTCCTCCTGGAAGTTATATTCATGTTATTCTTTGTATTGTTAAGGTGTTTTGTGCTTTTCAAAACTGTTTCTTTTACTGAGCTCTATAATAAGCCAGAAAAAGACTGTAAGCTTCCAAAAGCAAGGGATCATCTCTATTTTATTCATCACAGAGTATGTACTTGAAATATGTTGGTTGAATGAATGATGCATCCTGGAATAGAAGCCAAGAGTCCTAGTTTCTAGAGCTGGCTTGAGTATAGTTTAAGCCAGCACTGCCCAATAGAAATATTTAGAATGCAAGCCACATACTACTTAAAATTTTTTTAAAAAAATTCTAGTAGCCACATTTTTAAGTAAAAAAAAAAAAGTAAATACATTTTAATATTTTTAACTTAATATATCCTAAATATTGCCTTTCTATCAGGTAATCAATAAAATTATTAAGATATTTCCTCCTTCTATTCATGCAACTCTTTGTAATTTGGAGTCTGTTTTGTAGTTACAGCACATTTTAATTTGGACTAATCACAGTTTTAAAAAATAGACTGTATTTTTTTAGAGTAGTTTTGGGTTCCCAGCAAAATCAAGCAGAAGGTACAGAGATTTCTCATGTAACTCTTACCTCTCCCTCTCCACACACAGCCTCCCCTACTATCAACATTCCTCAGCAGAGAGGTACATTTGTTAGAACTGATGAACCTACAGTGATATATCACTATCATCCAAAGTCCGTAGTCTACGTGGAGGTTCACTCTTGGTGTTATATGTTCTATTGGTTCTGACAAATATGTAATACACCCACCATTATGGTATCATACAGAATGGTTTCACAGCCTTAAAAATCCTCTGTGCTCTGCATATTCATCCCTCCCTCCCTGCTAACCCCTGGCAACCACTGATCCATTTACTATCTCCATAATTTTGCCTTTCCCAGAATGTCATATGGTTAGAATCATACAGAATGGAGCCTTTTCAGATTGACTTTTTCACTTAATAGTATGCATTTAAGTTTCTTCCACATCTTTAGTTCATTTTTCTTAATATGAACTAAATAGTTCATTTAGGCCTAATAGTTAACTATTAGGCTTAATAGTTCATTTTTCTTTTTAGCACTGAATAATTTTTTCATTATCTGGACATAACACAGTTTATTTATCCATTTACCTAATGAAGGACATGTTGGTTTCTTTCACATTTGGGCAATTATGAATAAAGCTGATACAAATATTTGTACAGGTTTTTGTGTGTACATAAGCTTTCAACTCTTTTGAAAGAAGCACAATTGCTAGATAATATGATCTTGTTTTGAAAGAAACAATCAAACTGTCTTCCCAAAGTGTCTATACCATTTTTAATTCCCAGCAGTACTGAATGAGAGCTCCTGTTGCTCTGCATCCTCATTAGCATTTGGTGTCAGTGTTTTGAATTTTAGCCATTTTGATGGGTGTGTGGTGGCATCTCGTAAGTGATACATGATGTTAAGCAACTTTTCATATGCTTATTTGTCTCTGTATATCCCTTGGTGAGGTGTCTGTTTAAGTCTTTTGCTCATTTTTTTTTTTTGAGTTGTTCATCTCCTTATTGTTGAGTTTTAAGTGTTCTCTATGTTTTGAATAACAGTAGTAATAGTACTCAATAGTCCTACTGGTTACTATACTGAATTAGACAGCACAGCTTTCAACAGATTACCCTGGTAAAGGGATGCAGTCACTTAACCTTTGAGATGGGCTATCCAAGAGGAAATACCTAATTGGTGGTTGGATCCAGAAAGTGGGAGCTCAAAAGACGGGTCCCAGCAGAATTTAAAGTCTTGAGAGCTCTCAGCAGTTAGATAGCAGCTGGTGTGTATCAGTGTATAAGACTACTCAAGGACAGAGTATTATTGCTTGGGATGAGAACTAATTTTTTTTAAGTTCTTATTTATTTATTTATTTCTGGCTGTGCTGGGTCTTTGTTGCCACACTCAAGCTTTCTCTAGTTGCAGCAGGTGGGGGCTACTCTTACTTGAGATGCAAGGGTTTCTCACTGTGATGGCTTCTCTTGTATTGGAGCACAGGCTCTAGGGCTTGCGAGCTTCAATAGCTGTGGCTTGTGGGCTCAGTAGCTGTGGCTTGTGGGCTCTAGAGCACAGGCTCAGTAGCTGTAGCACACAGGCTTTGTGGCTCCTCAGCATGCAGGATCTTCCTGGACCAAGAATAGCACCCATGTCCTCTGCCCTGGCAGGCAGATTCTTAATCACTAGACCACCAGGGAAATCCCAAGAACTCCTTTCCGAATAAATTGCCTATCAAACATTTTCACTTGGGGTGATGGGGAATATTCTCAAATTCGGAATATCCTCAACTCAACTCCTTATTTCCCCTCTTCCCCAAACTTTTTTACTCATTTACAAACTCACACAAGCTGAAAATCGAGAAGTCAGCCTCAAGTTCTCCTTGAGCTTCCAGCACTTATCTATGCCCAACTCCTCCTGCTGATTCTATATCCTAAATTGCTCTTGCATCTGTCCCCTGTTGTCATCCCCATTTCATCATCCCTCACCTGGATCACTGCCATAGTCCCCCAACTGGCCTCTCTGTCTCCAGTCAGGCCTCGCTCCGATATATTCTGCACACTGATGTCACAGTGATCATTCAAAACGTAAATCTGATCATGTCACTCCTGACTGAAATCCTTCGATGACTCCCCATTACATTCATAATGAAATCTAACTTCAACATGGCAGACAAGGCTTTCGTGCTTACCTCTCCAGCTGCGTGCATGTGCACCCTGGACTTCAATACTACCAAGTGCCTACCAATTCCCTGGTTCTTTCTCTCACTCTTTCTCACTCTCTCTCAATTATTGCTCTCACATCTTTGCCTTTACACATACCTCTGCACTGAATGCTTGTGTCTCCCTCAGATTCATGTGTTGAAGCCCTAATCCCCAAACCCGTGGTGTTTGAGAGGTAACTAGAGTTAGATGATGATGTTTGTGCCCTTATAAGAAGAGGAAAGACTGGAGACCTCTTTCTCTCTCTACCTCGTAAAGATTCAGTAAGACAGCAGCCATGTGCAAACCCGGAAGACATTGAATCAGGCATCACCTTCATCTTGGACTTCTGACCTCCAGAACCATAAATATGGTTTGCTTAAGACACCTAATCATGGAGAAGGCAATGGCAATCCACTCCAGCACTCTTGCCTGGAAAATCCCATGGACGGAGGAGCCTGATAGGCTACAGTCCATGGGGTCGCAAAGAGTCGGACACCACTGAGTGACTTCACTCACTTCACTCACACACAAAAAAAGACACCTAATCAATAATGTTTTTTATGGCAGGCAGTTGGACTAAAACATACTTCCCTCTGCATTCCCTCAAATAAGCCCCCGCCCTTCCTTTCCCACCTGGAAAACTCCAGCCACTTCCTGTAAGACTTAGCAGTGTCTCCTGTTACAAGTGGCCATCCCCATCCCTGGTTTCCCATGCTAAGCTAGGCGGGCCTCTTCTCTCCTTCCATCCTACTGCATACCTAGCCTTTAAGATTGTTTGGTAAGTGTATACTCATCTGTCCTACCACCTAGAGTGTGAGCTCCCTGAGGTCAGTGATTACACCATCTTCGTAACCCCAGAACTTTGCCCAGCATTTGGTAGAAAATTCCTAAGAGCAGCAGACGTGCCAGCCCCGTACCCTGAGAAGGATCCATCGAGGCCATCTCATAATCTTACCTGAAGAACATTTTCAGGGTTAAACTCTTGGATGAAAGGAATTAGTGGCCCCTGAAGTATTGAAGGAGTGAAATATTTAAAGTCAGGTGGTAATGGCTAGAATTTTTATGGCTTTATTATGAATTAATGGCCAAATTAGGACTATTAGTCATAGTTAAGGAATTAACACCCACCATCAAACAAGCCCTGCAGAGTCCCTTGCCTGTTTTTGTGCACATTTCTACTTCCTGTTGTCCCTTTATCTGTCTCTCCAGAGTGAAGTAACATACTTCTAGTGGGTCTCACCCCATTTGGTGAACCCCATAGTGTGAGGTAAGGCATGCCTTCAGTGATCCTTTGAGTCCACAGTAAATTCCCTCCCTGAGGTTTCAGAGACAGAATGTCATATTTTAGTTTGAAACCAGAAAGTTCTCCAGAATAAAGAGAAGCGTTCCTGTGGAGAATCCATCTCAGTCCACACTGAGCATCAGTGTGGGAGAATCAAACCAAATATATTGAACAGACTGGGTAGGGATTTGGCTTTCAGCCAGCATCAGAGGCTTCCCTGGTGACTCACCTGGTAAAGAACTCACTTGCTCATGCAGGAAATGCAAGAGACAGGGGTTCGATCCCTAGGCGGGAAAGATCTTCTGGAGGAGAGAATGGCTACCCACTCCAGTATTCTTGCCTGGAAAAATCCCAAGAACAGAGGGGCCTGGAGGGCTACAGTCCATGAGGGAGCAAAGAACCCGATGCGACTGAGCATCCACACGCATAGCACAGCAGCGGGTTGAAACGGGCAGGCAGAGCTCTACCAGATGTGTCCTGTGGTGGGGCCCCATCTCACGAGGGGTTTCCTGGTCGCCACTAGGCAACGACCTCTGCCGAGGGAAGCCTTCCTCTCCCTGAAGTTTCCAGACACCCACCTCCTTCCATGATAGCCTCACAAGACCAGCGCAACTCCCTATTTCACTGTCTGCCTCCTGTCCAGAGCAGGGGCCCTGCGCTCTCTGTTTGGAGAAGAAACACAGTGCTGAGAACTTGGGCACCAGCATCGGACAGAACTGAGTTTGAATCCTGGCTCTGCCAGTTACTAACTAGGACCTGTGGCAAATTATGTGAGCTTTGTGAACCTTGCTTTCCTTGTATTTGTTTCCTGTGGCTGTTGTGACAAACAGCCACCACAAACTTGGTGGCTTGAGACAACCAACATTCACTCTCTCACAGTTCTGGAGGGCAAAAGCTGTAAATCAGTGTCTGTAGGCTGAAACCACGGTGTCAGCAGGCCACACTCCCTCTGAGGTACTATGGGAAATTTTTCTCTTCTCCTCTTCCAGCCTCTGGTGCGAGGGGAATTTCTTTAAAAAAAAATTTTTTTTTTTTGCTTATTTATTTAGATTGTTTTTGGCTGCGCTGAGTCTTCGTTGCTGTGTGAGCTTTTCTCTAGTTGCTGCAAGTGAGGACTACTCTCTAGTTGTGGGGCACGGGCTTTACATTGCGACAGCTCCTTTTGTTGTGGATCACAGGCTCTAGGGCATGCGGGCTTTGTAACTGTGGTTCTCGGGCTCAAGAGCACAGCCTCAATAGTTGTGGCACACAGGCTTAGTTGCACCTCAACATATGAAATCTTCCTGACCCAGAGATCGAACTACTTGTCTCCTGCATTGGCTGGCAGATTGTTTACCACTGAGCCACTGAGCCACTGAGCCAGAGGGCATTTCTTGACTAGTGATCACATCACTCCACTCTGCCACCGTGGTCATATTACCTCCTCCTATTCTGTATGCATCAGCTCTCTCTCTCTCTACCTTATCCCATGAATAATAACATCTGAAGACAAATATGAGGGCATGTAGGGCTCATCTGATAATGCAGGATAATCTCCCATCTAAACACCCTTAATTTATTCACAACTGCAAAGACCCTTTTCCCAAATAAGAGAATGTTTACAGGTTCCAGGGACTGGGATTTAGCATCTTTGAGGATCACCAATACATCCCTCAAGTATTGAAATGTAAATACTAATTGTTTTCATCTGATTTCCCCCCGGAAAGCAGGGCTGAGACTAAGGACTTATGCAAGTAGTTATTTGGGGGGAAGCTATCTCAGGAAACAAGAGCGGGAACTAGGAAGAGTGAGACCACGCAGGAGGGAAAATCAGCATAAGCACACATTAGTGAGCTGGTCAGTGTGGCCACTGAGGCTCCGTCTTGCTGGGACCCTCTAAGGAACCGTGTAGACCTCGGAACCGTCCTTTTGAGAGACAGAAGAAGGAGCACTTATCCACATGGCAACCCCCTCATATTCTCATCTCTGAGCTCACATCAGAGTGGCTGAGCAGTTCTACACGTAGAGTTCTTGGCAGCTGCACCAAAGCTCCAGAAAGTGAGAGGTCAGTGGTGTAGTTGAAACAAGGTTCTGCCAGGTTATCCCTGTAGGAAACTGGTGGTCATGGCAAACAGCTGGGCTTAAAAAGATGAGTCAAGGGCTTCTCTGGTGGTCCAGTGATTAAAAATCCTCCTGCCAACACAAGGGACACTGGTTCAATCCCTGGTCTGGGAAGATCCCTCATGCCACAGAGCAACTAAGCTCATGGGCCACAACTACTGAGCCCTTGCACACACTGCAACTACTAAAGCCCAAGCACCTAGAGCCAGAGATCAGCAACAAGAGAAGCCACCACAATGAGAAGGCCGTGCACCATAACAAAGAGTACCCCCTGCTCACTGCAACTAGAAAAAGCACTTGTAGAGCAATGAAGACCCAGCACAGCCAAAAATAAAATAAATAAATCTTAAAAAAAAAAAAAAGGATGAGTCAGGAATAGACAAGGTAAGGCATACAATGGTCCTGCACATTAGAGGTTGTTGGAAGGATTAAATACATCAATGTGTGTATCTATCACATGGTAAACACTCAACAAAACCCTCATCAATTTTTTGGTTGCTACAAGATAGCATATTCAAAAGCAGAGATATTTCTTTGCCGACTAAGGTCCGTCTAATCAAGGCTATGGTTTTTCCTGTGGTCATGTATGGATGTGAGAATTGGACTGTGAAGAAGGCTGAGCGCTGAAGAATTGATGCTTTTGAACTGTGGTGTTGGAGAAGACTCTTGAGAGTCCCTTGGACTGCAAGGAGATCCAACCAGTCCATTCTGAAGGAGATCAACCTTGGGATTTCTTTGGAAGGAATGATGCTGAAGCTGAAACTCCAGTACTTTGGCCACCTCATGAGAAGAGTTGACTCATTGGAAAAGACTCTGATGCTGGGAGGGATTGGGGGCAGGAGGAAAAGGGGACAACAGAGGATGAGATGGCTGGATGGCATCATGGCTCGATGGACGTGAGTCTGAGTGAACTCCGAGAGTTGGTGATGGACAGGGAGGCCTAGCGTGCTGCGATTCATGGGTTCGCAAGGAGTCGGAGACGACTGAGCAACTGAACTGAACTGAACTGATTACTAATACCTGTTCTTATATTACTTGCCTAGCATAGTGCCTAACATTTGGGCAACTCTCAGTATATTGTTGCTGGCTGGCTAAAAGGAAGGAACGGTGGATGGATGAACAGACAGACAAAAGCAAACACACCAATTCATGTCTTGAAAAAACAGTTTGGCAGTTTCTCAGAAAAGAAACCATAAATTTCTGTGAATAAATCGGGTAGTCAGATGTGGGTGGCTTTGAGGCACCAGGTAAATCTAACAAAACACAGGATTAGCATCCAAGATTAATGCCCTTTTAACCTAACTTGGTCATTTTTTTCTTCTTTCACTATAACCAAAGTTAAAAGAGACTTCCTCAATTCACTCAGTTTTCATTGCCTTGGGCAATTTTGAGATTCAGATCTCAGCTATTTCACTCTGGCCTGAGTAAATTAGAGCCCTCGTGGTATGCTATGCTAGAAGGGACTTGACTTTTAATCCTGGAGTGAAATATTTTCTCATGATCCATGTGCACTCCATTCCTGGCCTAATTCAAAGGCACAGGATTACAGGTTAGCCACAGTCTTTGGGGAGAAGATATATACTTCTTTGTGTATCATCATCACCACCACCACCATCATCACTGTCCTAAGCAAACACTTCATGCTTCACTAACTGCTTACTAGGAAACACTCACTGGGCACTAAGAAAAAAGATCATATTCCTGCCCTCAAAGAATTCATATTTTGTTTGGGGAGATAGTACAGTTACATGAGAAGAAATACTGTTGCTGGGCAAGTCGTCAATGCTCCTGATAAAACCGAATGCTCCTGAATGCTCCTAACAAAACTCCTGAGGTTTGAGGCCGTGGGAGGGGTTGGGGAGAATTCACAAGTTAGTGTAGCTCATCAAGTCTTCCTGAAGGAGACAGAACAATCTCAGCCTTTGAAGAAAGGCGGGACTTGGACACTTTGGAAGCGGACAGGGAGAGGTGATTCAGGCAACTTGGAGCCAGGTTGGATAAGAGATCATGACTCTTTAGGGAAGCTCAAACCAGGAACTTTCAGGCAGATGAGCCTGCAAACAAGAGAGGGAAGAGTGTACTAGTGCTCTCTATTCATCACAGCTTGAGGAAGAAATGCTGCACCTCAGAGCTGAGGCGACCCACTTCTTTGTGAACGGGTAGCTACAGTGCCAAGAACAACTTAATCTGAGACTGAGGCTAGTGAGATCACACTTGGCTAACTTTCCTCTAGCCGGACCATGGTTGGCTGATGCTTTCTGGCAAAAGAGCTAAGAAATAAAGTCCCTCTTCAGCATATGCTTTCCATCTTCCCTGCCTCTACCTGGTTCTGCAATGGAAAGGAAAGACTACCCTCTTGGGTTCACTCATTTATTCACAATGTTCATTTAGTAAATATTCACTGAGCATCTACTACCTGGGGCTTCCCTGGTGGCTCAGTGGTAAAGAATCTGCCTTCCAATGCAGGAGATGCAGGTTCAATCCCTGGATCAGGAAGATCCCCTGGAGAAGGAAACAGCAACCCACTCCAATATTCTTGCCTGGGAAATCCCATGGACAGAGGAGCTGGTGGGTTTCAGTCCATGCGGTCTCAAAAGAGTCAGACACAACTAAGCGACTCAATAGCAACCGCATCTACTACACGCTTGACTCTGCTGGGCATGGGGACTCCGTGGTGAGCAAAAGTAGCCATAGGCCTTTCTCTTGTGGTGCTAACAGTCTTGTGGTGCAGACAATAAAGACAAAAATCACAACTCAGATAAAGTTAGAGCTTCAAGATGTATCATATGGGGATTACCTAGTCAGAGAGATCAGGGGAGACCTGAGGAAGTGACAGCCAAGTTGAGACCTGAAGGGCAGTAGGATGAGTTAGGGTTAACCGGGTAAAAACACGGGGAAGATCATTCCAGGCAGGAGGAGCAGCCCGTACACTGACCCTGTGGCGGAAGAGAATGCAGCACAGTTAAGGAATCAAGAGCAGGTCAGTGAGATGGGGGTTGGAAGACCAAGGAGAGCAGAGGACAGGATGACGTTGGAGGGGCAGACAGGACCTGGAGGGGCAAGAACCTGTGGTCCATGACATGGATTCTGGTGGGGAGCCATCAGAAACCCAAGCAGTGTTGTCCCTAAAGAGCAACAAGAGTTTTGCTAGTGCTATCAAGCTCAAGTATCAGGCTTGGTGATAGAACAATATAAATGTTTTTCCACAACTTCCTTGGTGGTCCAGTGGTAAAGAATCTGCCCTGCAATGCAGAGGGTACAGGTTTGATCCCTGTTCAGGGGACCAAGATCCCACATGCTGTAGAGCGGCTAGGCCCAAGCACTGCAACTAGAAATTCTGTAAGCTGCAACAAAAGATCCGACGGGCCTCATCTAAGACTCAAGGCAGTCTAATTAATTAATTTTTAGAATTCACATAAAAAAAATTTTTTAATGGTTTTTCAAGTTTAAGTTAGGCACAGCCACTTGGGTGCTATAACAGGGACCCAGAATAAAAGTGACCTCAGTTTACATCTTTGTCTAAGGTCAGCAAGATGGCTTCATAAGTCAGGGATCCATTATGTTTCTCTCCTTCCCAAGTCCAAGATGGCCCACCACCACCACCACTGCGTTGGCACTCTAGCCAGCAGGCAAGGAGGAAAGAGGGCATAGAAAGGAATGACCATTCCTTCTAAGGGCAGTGCAACCTAGCAATTGCACCCACTATTTCTGCTCACATCCCATGGATCAGAATGACTTTCTTGGCCTCTCCTAGCCACAAGCAAAGCTGGAAAACCTGACCTTTCTCCTTAGCATCTCTGTACCTGCAGCTGAAATTCTACAGCTCTCCTATAGAATGGAGAACAAATATTGGTGGAAAGTTGGCAGTCTCTGCCACGGGCCCTTGACTGCCTAGACCAGGACAACAAATGCAGATGAACATTTATTCAATGAGCACCTACTGTATGCCATGCAGTGCACCAGGAGAAGAGGTAATAAAGATGAATGAGATACAGTAACTCCCTTACCTCACAGTCTAAGGCAGTGGCTCCATGTGAGAGTCACTGGGGAGAATTAAATCTCTCAGCCCTCAAGTCTCCTCATTCACAATTAAATCAGAATCTCTGAGGGTAAGACTCCCCAGAGACTTCCAATGTGCTGTCAAGGCTGACCAACACTGGTTTAGTTGAACAAAGACAATGGGTTGAAAATGGTTTGACAAATAGCTCCAACATAAGGCATTAGATGCAGAATGGTACAAACCTCTGCAGAAACATAGGGAAGCTTGTGACTGCTTAAATAGACAAAGGGTCATCAGAACTGCGCAAAAGAGGAGACTCATGAGCAGCCTTAGAAGATCAGTGGGAGTTTGTGAGCACAGTTGGGGAGGCCATTCCAGGCAGAGTAAAGAGTATACACAAAAGTGTGGAACCGTGAACCATTTTTGGAATTCTAAAAGGAGCAGAAATCTTTCTCCTAAATTACCCTAGGTGCTATATATGTAGCCATAGATCAGTCCGAGCTCTGCTGAAGGCCACTTCTGGTCTGCAAATGACTAAATATTTAACATCTTATACTTATTCTCCTACTACTGTGTATAAACACTTGGCCTTGTAGATTCCTGGGGGTACCTTGAGTGCACCTGAGCTATGGGATGATGAGGTGGAGTGTCTTTTGAAGGACACTGCAGAGCAAGAGCACCAGCTGAATAGAACGGAGGTCAAGAAAATACCCTGCTGTGCCCAGCTTTAACTGTTTGGTTGCTGAAATATGGAAAGATGGGAGAGGAGTCCCAAGGTTTGGGCTGAAAAGGCCAGATCAGCAGAGCTGCACTGTACAGGCTCAGACGTTTTGGCCAAGGCTATGACCTTACAGTTTCATGTGACTTTATGTTAGTCCTGGGCAAGGTGCCCATGGAGTATCAGGAAGACAGCTGTTATCCCACCACACGCAGGATGTGTGGCACTGAAGGGAATGAGGCCACTAACCGAGTAGAGATAAGGCGAAGGACTAGGGTGGCCAGAAGGAACACACAGTATTACAGGAGTGAGGGAAGGGGTGCAGATGAGGGAATGCAGGGTGAGAGCAACAGAAGAAAGGGAGATTTTGAGGAAGTCCGGTGGGCGGACAGAAATTGAGGCTTATGAATACTGTAGCCTGAAGCTCCAGGCATCATACCATTGATGTCAGACACATCACTGAAGATGTTTTTCTGAAGCCCCTTCAGTCCTTTTCTGGTCTTTGACCCACGCTGAAGTTTTGCAAAATGACAAGAAGCAGATTTCTGGTATGGCTGGAGTTTTCTAGCTCAATCCCTGATTACTCGGAGGGGAAAGAAGCAAAGCAAGAAATGTGCCAGACACAGCTGTCACCCATGAATGCTCACCACTGGCCCAGGAGAGGACGGTCCAGGAAAGAGCTACTTACCAGGCTTGGCTATGGCCCCTCATCCAAAATGAGAAGTGGACAAAAGGAGGCCATTGTGCATCCAATCAACTTCCAATTATCCAGGGGCAGCTTCTCCACTCTGTGGGTCTCCCCTACTCCCTCTGAGTTCCCTCCAGCTGTCTGCCCTTTGACCGTTTTCCTGCCCATCAGAGAGAGCCACAGTCACAGGGTGGGCAGGTGGAGGAAGGGCGAGGAAGTAAAATTCAGATCAGTCATTTCATAGCTGTCCCTTAGACACTCTTGCAAAGGGGGAGAGTCATTGGTTAAACCAACATTCAGTCTATTTGGGGTTTTAATTTATCAGAGCTCTGTCTCATCCTTCATTAGCATGGATAATTGGTAATTGGTTAAGTGATATTTATTCAATCTGTGGCGCCTCTGCTACTGTATCTGCCTTGTTTCATTTAAAAAATCGTCTGCATTAGTAAAAGCTCTATTGAAATGATTTTCTTAATGCACTTAGAGCTCTGCTATTTTAGCATAAAACCTACATCTGCATTCCCTATGTGGGGAAGGGGGGAATTTGGAAGTGGTTGGAGTAACCACAGATATTGGGGGGGTGGGGGTCATATCCATTGTAATATTTAAGTAAATGCTTTAAAGTTACACTTATCTCACTTTCAAATACAAACAATCCAAATCTGAAACAGATTTGCATGGGTGTTTTTAATACTCTCCCCCAAGTTTTTTATATCATCAAGGTGAAGACAGAGAGCAGATTTCTGAGTCCTCTCGTATCACTGCCCCCTCACATTGGACATCTTCATTTACTCACCTGCATGGAACAAAGGTTGTTCTTTGCCTTATTGCTATTTAAAAAGTTGAACTAACTCATGTTTGCACAGAAAAAATATTAAGTCTGGAGGCAGCATATGGATTTAATGTAGCATTTAAAATGAAGTCATAACTAGGAGAACTCAGGCAGGGTATGTGACTCAGCTTTATTACTCAGCTACAGTATGAGGGGAGCAGAATTTACATTCTAGAATTAGAAATAAGTTTCCATCATGGTTTTTTGGTACTTTATTATGGATAGTCCATAACTGCTTTGAGTTTTATATATGTATATATAAAGAATAGGACCAGCCACCACTAGCCAGGAAAGAGTTAGGCTGTCATATAGACAGGTTATGTGCTCTGGCTTTGGATTCAGAATAGAGCAGGCTGGATTTGAACAGGCCTGAAGAGTCTGCCCTCTGAGGGGCAGGGTGATTTTTGCAGGAGCCCTGACCTACTCTGACAAGCTCTGGGCTTGACCCCTAACTTTGTTACTTAGCTGTCAGTAACCATCTCTACACCTCCTTTTCATCTTCTAATGTATGGTAATGATTATGGCATCTACCTCCCAATATCTGGGGAAGGAGTAAATGCAGGAGAGTGGTTGTCGTGTTGCTTGGCACATAATACTCAATAAACATTCCAGGGCTTCCCTGGTGGCTCAGTGGGAAAGCATTCACCGGCCAATGCAGGATTCCTGCACTCCTTCGATTCCTGATCCTCAAAGATCCCACATTCCGAGAAGCAACTAAGCTGGTGTACCATAGTTATTGAGCCTGTGCTCTAGAGACCGTGCTGCTCAACAAGAGAAGCTGTCACAATGAGAAGCCCTCGCACAGCAGCTAGAGAATAACCCTTGCTCTCTGCAACTAAAGCAAAGCCCATGCAGCACAGCCAAAAATAAGCATATAAAAATTTTTAAAATAATCAAGGTTCGATATGTTCAAGACTTACATTTATAGCAGAGTCTTGGCACCCTGAAGCTCACCAATAGTTGTATGAAGAAAGTATGTGAGAAGTCACACACAAAAAAACCTATGAGGAGAAAGATCTCAGTTGTATAAAACAATCTCCTCCAAGATGAGATACTTACTTATCCATTCATTATTTAGTAAATACAGTTAGATCACGAGCCTACTAGGTACACAGCTTCATTTTTACCTTCAAGCAGAGACATGTCCTGGGTAAAGTTAGTGTAAAGAAGTATATTCCCTTTATAGACAGCTTTTGGGGGAGGGGTCCTGAAATGGTCGATCAAAACCTTAAAATCTTCCCATTTCTCAGCAAGAACAGCCTACTAGATGTAGCCAAAAATGCAGACCATCTGGTAATAGGTCTGAATAGACATTTTCCTGGTCTCTCACAATGTATGGAACTGCCGCCTTCTGCTTGGGCTTTTCAGAAAACATTTGGATTGCTTTAGATGTCTTACCATGCTAATTAAATAAAATATGACTAATTAAATGTCATAAACTATGATGTAAACTTGTTAATGTCAAGGGAGATCTTTAAAAACAACTATCAAGATGGGCAAATTTGTCACATGTCAACATTTTGAGTTAATTTTCGGAGTAAGTAAGCGAATTTTATTTAAGAAATGTGAAAACTGCAGCAATGCGATTAAGGCATCCTATATTTTGTGCCTGATTAGACTGTGGCTTATACAGGGGGCTGGAGAATCTCTTCTGAACAGTTAACTACCCATTTTTTCAATTAAACATAATGTTATGTTAACATCCTTAAAGAGGTAAATGATGGCACAGTAAATCCAATTAGAATACATACTTACCACTGGATTCTCCTGCAATTTTCCAAAAGCTGATTGCATTTTACATCTTCCCTGCTCTTGTTGGAGCGGCTCTAGCAAGAGTTGCCTCACCCCCCTGCCTGGTGCCTGTGTCTTTCCGTGGTGACCTTTTCTGGAAGAGCTGGTGCAGACATCACAAACTCTCACATCAATTTGCCACAATTGGATGTGGCATCTCGCGGCTAATTTGATTTGGGAAGAAATGCACCTGGCTCTGTTTTTTCCCTATAGAATGTGGAGGCAGTTCTGAGTCCTCCCAGATGCCATCTACCCGAGGAGCCCATGTGTTTTTCAAGGTCTAAGCTGTTTGTCTTCATCTCCCCAAATCCTACCCGTTACAAAAGGAAAGGAGCTGAATTATTTAATGCAAAAATAAATTAGATTGGAGTCAGGGAGGGAGAATGAAAACAAAGTGAACTGAAAAAAATGCAACTGTTGATCTAACTTCCAGACTTCTTTGCTTCAAAAAAAAAAAAAAGCCAACCCTTTTCCTTTGGCTATTCAAGTCTATGTTACTTCCCCTTGCTTTTATCACATTAATTAAACACAATTTCCACCATATCAGAATTCGAAAGCATGCCAGTCTGTCAAGTTCATGCTATGCGAAAGACATACAAACATACAAATATAGTAGGATGGTGGGTTTTTTTTAAAGTTTTAAACCGATTTGGGGTTGTGGAAAATACATAAAATGGTAATGTGCTTAATATATTATTGATGAATTGAAATAGATCAAAGGGCTGCTTGTTGAAGGAAAAACACAAGTCCTGGGCCTTTTATTCAGTGACCTACATTTTATCTCAATTATACCCCAGATGTTGAAAAACAAAATAATCAACAACAACAAAACCTACCTTGTAAACATGATTTACTCTGAGTAGGCGAAGATGCGCTGAAGGTAAGGGAAAGAAAAAAGACTACTGAGTATTTGCACATTAGGTTTTATTTGTATGGGAAGAGGGCGTAGTTTCCTGGAGAGGTAAATAAATGTTAATTTTATAGCTCTCTGCCAGGGCAGCTCACATCATATGTATGCCATATTACTTTATGAAGACATATACCATAGCTCATGTAAAATAGAGGTGGAGGGTATTCTTTTGGAAAAAAGAAATCTGAATGAGTCTACATTGGGTCAAAGGTTAAATTGAGGCAGTTTTACACATGATTCCAGTTTGAAGGAACCAATTCAACACAATATATGCATGTTTGAAGTAAAGATGGGTGAGAATTTGAATAATTTTTGTCAGGGAAAGGAAGACAGCTGTTGAAAACTCTAAAAAGCAAGAAGGCAAGGACTATTCTGATTTTGCTGCTTACCCCTATCTCTGGTGCCAAGTCTGTAGTTAATATCCATGAATATTTATTAAATGAGTACCGGAAACTTTAGAACTTCAACACACAGTTTCCTTTTTCATAGATAGACCAAGGCTAAATATGTCTGACCTGTCAGGAGATAACTAAAGGATTTATGTGGTTAGCTGAATGTTTGGAAATTTTTACTTTAAAGATGGAGGGTGTATGGTTATTGTGATCACAATTCCCTCATATACTTTCATATCTGTTTCCCCTGTTCTTAAAAATAGAAGACTTCACAGGAACATTCATAGTTGAAAAGATAAAGGACAACTCATTTCAGGCTGGTAAGAGTGAGAGATGATGTCATTTCTAACCAAAGATGGATGCAGGGAAGAGCAGAGGAGCAGGAATCAAAATCAACTCTGAATCCCAGTCACCAAGGCCTCTTTAGTGCAGCTTCATTCTTTCCTCTGAACTTGCATGAATTTGCAGATCATTAAACAGCTCCATTTTCAAAAACAAGAAGATATTCTAACACAAACACAATTATTTTGTATAATTTTCCATTCGGGTTTATTGGAGCTACAACTCATCTCCATGAGACCCAGTAACCTGGAGAAGGAAATATACCAAGACATTGTTTTAACACTTCAGGGTCTGCCACAGTCAGTTCAGTCGCTCAGTCGTGTCCGACTCTTTGCGACCCCATGAATTGCAGCACGCCAGGCCTCCCTGTCCATCACCAACTCCCGGAGTTCACTCAAACTCACGTCCATCGAGTCAGTGATGCCATCCAGCCATCTCATCCTCTGTTGTCCCCTTTTCCTCCTGCTCCCAATCCCTCCCAGCATCAAAGTCTTTTTCAATGAGTCAACTCTTCTCATGAGGTGGCCAAAGTACTGGAGTTTCAGCTTTAGCATCATTCCTTGCAAAGAAATCCCAGGGCTGATCTCCTTCAGAATGGACTGGTTGGATCTCCTTGCAGTCCAAGGGACTCTCAAGAGTCTTCTCCAACACCACAGTACAAAAGCATCAATTCTTCGGTGCTCAGCCTTCTTCACAGTCCAACTCTCACATCCATACATGACCACGGGAAAAACCATAGCCTTGACTAGATGGACCTTAGTCGGCAAAGTAATGTCTCTGCTTTTGAATATGCTATCTAGGTTGGTCATAACTTTTCTTCCAAGGAGTAAGCGTCTTTTAATTTCATGGCTGCAATCACCATCTACAGTGATTTTGGAGCCCCCCAAAATAAAGTCTGACACTGTTTCCACTGTTTCCCCACCTATTTGCCATGAAGTGATGGGACCAGATGCCATGATCTTCGTTTTCTGAATGTTGAGCTTTAGGCCAACTTTTTCACTCTCCTCTTTCACTTTCATCAAGAGGCTTTTTAGTTCCTCTTCACTTTCTGCCATAAGGGTGATGTCGTCTGCATATCTGAGGTTATTGATATTTCTGCTGGCAATCTTGATTCCAGCTTGTGTTTCTTCCAGTCCAGCGTTTCTCATGATGTACTTTGCATATAAGTTAAATAAGCAGGGTGACAATATACAGCCTTGACGTACTCCTTTTCCTATTTGGACCAGTCTGTTGTTCCATGTCTAGTTCTAACTGCTGCTTCCTGACCTGCATATAGATTTCTCAAGAGGCAGGTTAGATGGTCTGGTACTCCCATCTCTTTCAGAATTTTCCACAGTTTGTTGTGATCCACACACTCAAAGGCTTTGGCATAGTCAATAAAGCAGAAATAGATGTTTTTCTGGAACTCTCTTGCTTTTTCCATGATCCAGTGGATGTTGGCAATTTGATGTCTGGTTCCTCTGCCTTTTCTAAAACCAACTTGAGCATCAGGAAGTTCACAGTTCACGTATTGCTGAAGCCTGGTTTGGAGAATTTTGAGCATTACTTTACTAGCATGTGAGATGAGTGCAATTGTGCGGTAGTTTGAGCATTCTTTGGCATTGCCTTTCTTTGGAATTGGAATGAAAACTGACCTTTTCCAGTCCTGTGGCCACTGCTGAGTTTTCCAAATTTGCTGGCATATTGAGTGCAGCACTTTCACATCATCTTTCAGGATTTGAAACAGCTCAACTGGAATTCCATCACCACCACTAGCTTTGTTCGTAGTGATGCTTTCCAAGGCCCACTTGACTTCACACTCCAAGATGTCTGGCTCTAGATTAGTGATCACATCATCATGATTATCTGGGTCCTGAAGATCTTTTTTGTACAGTTCTTCTGTGTATTCTTGCCACCTCTTCTTAATATCTTCTGCTTCTGTTAGGTCCAGACCATTTCTGTCCTTTATTAAGCCCATCTTTGCATGAAGTGTTCCCTTGGTCTCTCTAATTTTCTTGAAGAGATCTCTAGTCTTTCCCATTCTGTTCTTTTCCTCTATTTCTTTGCATTGATCACTGAATAAGGCTTTCTTATCTCTTCTTGCTATTCTCTGGAACTATGCATTCAGATGCTTATATCTTTCCTTTTCTCCTTTGCTTTTTGCCTCTCTTCCTTTCACAGCTATTTGTAAGACCTCCCCAGACAGCCATTTTGCTTTTTTGCACTTCTTTTCCATGGGGATGGTCTTGATCCCTGTCTCCTGCACAATGTCACAAACCTCATTCCATAGTTCATCAGGCACTCTGTCTATCAGATCTAGTCCCTTAAATCTATTTCTCACTTCCACTGTATAATCATAAGGGATTTGATTTAGGTCATACCTGAATGGTCTAGCGGTCTTCCCTACTTTCTTCAATTTAAGTCTGAATTTGGTAATAAGGAGTTCATGATCTGAGCCACAGTCAGCTCCTGGTCTTGTTTTTGTTGACTGTATAGAGCTTCTCCATCTTTGGCTGCAAAGAATATAATCAATCTGATTTCAGTGTTGACCAGTAGGACTCAATAAACACATGAATGAATAAAGAATCAGTGAATGAATGAATACAGAAACTAGCAGTTATCAGTCAGGAGAGGTTGACTGCCAACAGCTGATATTGAATAAGCAAAATTACGATGGCTTAACCAAGAAAACATTGATTTCACCCTCATGTTAAAGAATTCCAGAGTCAAATGTTATCAGGTTGTTACAGATAGCAGTTCTGTGATGTCTTCAGAGACATGCCCTCTTGTCTTTTTGAAGCTATGCACAAAGTGTGGCTTGTACCTTCACAATTTAGGATGGCTGCTAGAGTTGCCACCATCACATCCAAACTGAAGTCTAGAAGATAAGGCAGAAGGACAAAAAGGGAGCTCCCTATAAGATGGGGTTGCTTCTGTTCAGCAGCTTGGAAACTTATCATCTAAAATGCAGTCATAAAGCTATACCAAGTTGCGAGAGAGACTTGGAAATTTAGTCTTTTTTCTACCCCTGGAATTCAAGTTCTAGCACTAAGGAAATGAGGGTGAATGGATATCAGCTTAGGCAATAGCAATATCTGACATATTAGCATACATTCTGCAATAGAGGTTGTAAAGGGAAATGAATTGATCCTTTCTTCTAGCCTCAATATACCAGTCTGAAGTAGAAGAGGAAGAGGCAAATGGTTTCCTTAAGCACAAATGTCAAAGGCATCAAATGAAAATACAAAATTCTTTACCCTTATTAATTTTTTAATCTTCACAACAACCCTATCTGGAAGGTACTTTTATTATCATTATGATACAGATAAAACTTGAAGACACAGAAGATTAAATGATTTGCTCAGGGTCACACAGCAAATGTGTGACAGAGGCAGGATCAAACCCAGGCAGTCTGACTCTTACTCTACTGGTGAAAAGCTGCCAAATAAAGACAGAACAGTTTAACATAAAGCTAGAGACCAAATTCTCAGATTTTCATTAAAAAGCAACATGTTAAAAGCACTGTTCTTTGGATCATATAACTTGGCAGATCATATGCTAGAAGCATCTTGTGTTGAGAGACAGCTCTCCACAAGTTCTTGCATTTTTGCAAGTCCGATTGAGGCATTGGCTGCTTTTGGTCTGGATTACCATTTCAAGGATGTTTGTATAGTGAGTAGCCTTGGAAGAGCTAGCGTCTTCCTCCAGAGCTTAAGTTTTCTTACAGACATGGAAGACAGAGATATAACTCCTTCTGGAGCGAAGGACATGCATACTTACTGCCCATTATAAAAGATTTGGGTTCCCTAAACTCAGGGTCCCTCTAATATAATACAGTCCACTGTGGGTGCAGGTGTGATGTGATCCTTCTTGTATCACTTATGGAAAATGGGGCTCAGGGAACCAACATAAAGTGCTTAAACTCTGGCTCTGTCTATAGCTTTGAGTTATAAACCATTCTTCATCTCTGACCCAGTAGCCTCATCCTTGGGGCCCTACCAGCATCCAAGAAACTGTGGAAAGCCAACCTGTTAGCTTGTAAATAAAATAAAAATCTCAGACCCTTCACAGTTCTTGACACTGATGGGAACAGATGTCATATGCCATTTATGGTAAACCCTAATAAAAGTGCCATAACATCAACCTGGAGGATCTAACCCCTAGGCTAAGGAATTGACTCACATACATGTGGGGACAGTCATAGCTGAAATCTGTAGGACAGGCTGGAAATATAGATGAGAGTTAATATACATAAATTTTGGGGTCGAATTTCCAGCACTGGAAACTCAGGCAGTGTTTTTATGTTGCAGTCTTAAGGAGAATTCCTTTTCCTTCAAGAAACCCCAGTCTTGGCTCTTTGAAGCAAAAGTAACTTAGGAGACATATTCCTCTAATAGTAGCAGAATTGCCCAATTGGGATTTGTTGGATCTGATAAAAGTGGTCTTTTGTAAAAGAAGGCCATTTTTTCCATTTGATCTTTCATTGGTACCATCATTATTATTATCATTAATTGATATAGTCTTAGTACCAACCACAGAGTCTAAAAACTGTAATTGTTTAATACTTTGAATGACTGAATAAGTGGGATTTATTATTACAAATGCTTAGAATATGAGTTTAAAGTTATAATCATTATTTTTAAGTACAAATCAAGTAAGGTAAACAGCTGTTAATTCAATTTTATGTATTAATGGTTACATTTTAATTTGTTATAACCTGATTTACAAACAACTTTACACTGTATTTTATATGTTAATAAATGCTCTCATTAATTTAAAAAAAAAAAAAAGAAAAAGAGTAACCTTTTAAGGTCTTCAACTGATTGTATGAAGCCCACCCACATTATGAGGGTAATCTGCTTCCCTGAAAGTGTACTGATTTAAATATTACATCTAACAAACAACAACAGCAACAAACCTTCACAACATCTAGCCTGGTGTTTGACCAAACAAACAGGCACCACAGCCTGGCCAAGTTAACACACAAGTTGTCATACCATCTGAGCTCTAAAGCTCCCCATAGGAATGGGTGCAACCTCAGCTGTCACTGCCTCTCAGTCCAACTTCTCCTTCTGCCCAATTCTACTTCCCTCACTCTCTCACTAAAGCTGTTCCCAAGAGCACCCTCCAATAACCTCCTGCCCATACAGGTCCTTCTCTAAGTCTGTTTTCTCAGAATCTTGCCATAAGATGAAGATACTATAATCAACAAATCATACTACTCAGAATTATTACCAAGTGTAAGTTAGCAACTAACTCCCAAAAGTTTTGGAATTCATTGCTTTTTAAAATATTTGAAATCACAGTCTGTTGTTTTTGAGAGAGATGAGCCATTTGACTACAAGAACAAAGCAACTGGTCAGTTAAACAGAAAGCAAATTATGGTTAAAAAAAAACAAAAACCTTCAAAAAGCCCTCACTCACTTGTTTTCTGTTTGTCTGCTTTTATGTCTAAGCAGGAACTACTCAGAGTTTCAGAGCTGCAGGCTGTTGGTCTGTTACTCTTATCCAGGCACATGTTTTGGGAGTGCACGCCCACAGACATTCAGCAGATGGTCTTGGGCTGGACATCTGGAAGTCTCATCAGATTATGGGGCACAAATTTGTGATAATAGATTTAATTCAGTTTTTGCTCAACATTTTTTGGCTGGTTTAAAGACCCTGGGGTCAGTATGTAACTTGGCAAGAGTTTTACAAAAATTGTTCTGAATTTACCATCAATGGGCCAATCTTATACAATATTTTGTTTGTGCAACTCAGACCAGCTGGGTAAAAGCTAATGAAAGGAATGCAATTATAGGGGGGTGAGAGGTACATGTAAGCCTTATTAATGCATTAGTCATTCTCTGTGTACCCCTGACCATCCCACATGTGCAGCTGCATAATGAGGGCAAGATAACCTTGGGGGAGCATGGCAATCTTTCTTTATTTTCTGATTCTAAAGTCTAGAATGGATGCTTTATTTGGACAGTTAAGGGCAATACAGTAATCATTGTAACTACATCATTTTGTATTTTTATCAGGAATAGTCTGAAGTAAACATTAAGAACAAAATGTAAATGAAGACTAGTCCTAATACAATATAAATAATATATGGAAGAAGAGATTCTTCTTCTTACCATCAAAAATAGTATAAACTGAATATTTTCATGTAAGAGACACTTTTTTCTTATTTATCTCATAGCATCTAACAGCCAATTTTCACTTTTTAAAAAAGTGTTTAATGGATGGGTAGATGGATTTCTTTTTCTTGTTTGTTAAAAGCTAAAATGAGAATAAACCAAACAGGAAAAGGCTAAAAACCCGTTAAGAAAGTGATCAACAGACATAGAAAACAGGCTTGTGGTTGCCAGGGGGAGGTGGGATGGAGGAGGGACGGATTGGGAGTTTGGGATTAGCAGATGCAAGCTATTACATGCAGAATAGATAACAAGGTCCTACTGTATAGCACAGGGAACTATATTCAATATCTTGTGATAAACCATAATGGAAAAGAATATTTTTTAAAAAGTGATCAAAGGACATAAAATGTTGCTGAGAAGAAAGAAAAACTGATGGCCAATAAAGAACGGAAGTAAGGTCAGCCTCAAAATTAATAAGGGAAACCAAATGACAACGAGAAATCACTCCACAGGCTTCAAATTGGCAAACATTTAAATAACAGCAGTTCCAAAGATTGGCACGAACCTTCATATACCTATGGTGGGACTGTAACTGGTATAACCATCTGGAGGAGCAATTTGCTATACATAGTTAATCGGAGAAGGCAATGGCACCCGACTCCAATACTCTTGCCTGGAAAATCCCATGGATGGAGGAGCCTGGAAGGCTGCAGTCCATGGGGTCGCTGAGGGTTGGACATGACTGAGCGACTTCACTTTCACTTTTCACTTTCATGCATTGGAGAAGGAAATGGCAACCCATTCCAGTGTTCTTGCCTGGAGAATCCCAGGGATGGGGGAGCCTGGTGGGCTGCCGTCTATGGGGTCGCACAGAGTCGGACACGACTGAAGTGACTTAGCAGCAGCAGTTAGACAAAAGTTACACTTAGCCTATGACTCAATAATCCCACTTTCAGGTTTACCTGCTAGAGAGGGATACAAGTTCACGAATGTTCATTGTTGCATTGTTCGAAATAGTAAAAACAAAACAAAATTGTAAACAACCTAAATGTCCATCGATGGAAGAATGGCTAAATATGTTGTCTCATATGTCCACAAGGGATTACTACACAGAAATCAAAATGAATAAATTAGAGTGACATCTATCAACACAGATAAATCTAAGAATAACAACAACCAAAATAAGCAAGTTTGAGGAGTCTAGGAAAAATATCCCCCAAAAGTTTAGATGTTTATTGATACAAAATATAGGGAAAAATTATTAAAATGTGCATAGAAATGATGAGTGCTGAAATAATTGTTGTGGTTAACTCTAAAGAGGAAAATAGGAAAATGGGATTGGGGAGAGGATTCAGAGATGGCTTCAATTTTATTTATAATATTTACATTGGTATGGGAAGAGAAAAATCTGAAGACAATAAGGCAATTTTTTAAACTGTGTTCTTTCTATAATTTTCTATTTTTTCAAGAATGTTTAAAATATGTAGAAATTTAATGCCGTTTATTTTTTTTTTAATTTTTATTAATGCCCTGTTTAAAATAAAAGAATCAACTTTTTTCCATTGTAGTTTATTATAAGATATTGAATATTGATATTGAGTATAGTTCCTTGTGGTATGCAGTAAGATGTTGTTGTTTATCTATTTTATATATAGTATTAATAGCTTATATCTGCTAATCCTGAACTCTTAATTTATCACCTCCCCCTCAGCCCCAGCTTTTTTCCTTTGGTAACCATAAGTTTGTTTTCTATGTCTGTTTCTGTTTTGTACGTTAAAATCTTTTGTATCACTTCTTTAGACTCCACATATAAATAATGTCATATGATATTTGTCTTTCTCTGTCTGACTTACTTCACTTAGTATGATAATCTCTAGATCCATCCATGCTGCTGTAAATGACATTATTACATTCTTATTATGGCTGAGTCCATCATATATATGTACCACATCTTCTTTAGACATTCATTTGTTAATGGACACAAGTTGGTTCCATGTCTTGGCAACTGTAAATAGTGCTGCTATGAGTTTTGGGGTGCATGTATCTTTTCAAATTAGAGTTTTTCTCTAGATACATGCCCAGGAGTAAAATCACTGGATCATATGGTAGCTTAAAAGAATCAACTTTTACTTAGAAACTTGAAATTAGAGATCAGCTCTCTTGAGCTCTATAAATTCAACAACCTAAGTGAATGGGAGAAGGCAATGGCACCCCACTCCAGTACTCTTGCCTGGAAAATCCCATGGATGGAGGAGCCTGGTAGGCTGCAGTCCATGAGGTCTCTAAGAGTTGGACACAACTGAGTGACTTCACTTTGACTTTTCACTTTCATGCATTGGAGAAGGAAATAGCAACCCACTCCAGTATTCTTGCCTGGAGAATCCCAGGGACGGGGGAGCCTGGTGAGCTGCCGTCTATGGGGTCTCACAGAGTCGGACACGACTGAAGCGACTTAGCAGCAGCAGCAGCAGCAAGTGAGGGGTGACATGAGGTAACTCTAACACCAATCCTTACTCAGGCTTACTTCTGGCTAGTGTTCCAGCAAGCAGTCCTCCTGGTTGTCTTTTTTCCCAAATTTTCATTGAAAAGCCACAAAGTTGGCATGATTTGTCTAAGAGAACTGCTACATCTTCTTCCTGTAAGAGTACTAAATTTCCATGAATTTCTTGCTTACACACAAACACAAAAACAAAACAAACAAAAAACCCAGTTACCTCTTCAACAGGCCTAGCTGGAAAATTCTGCATCAGTCTAAACCCCATCAGCTACCCAAGCTCATGTCTTTAATTCTGCCACACAAGGTAAATGTTTTTACTTGGAATCATTTTTCTCTTGGAGCTGACATGACCCAACCCAGGCTTTTTTGTTTCTTAAAAAACACAACAAACAGGACTTCCCTGGTAGCGCAGTAGATAAAAATCTACCTGCCAACACAGGGGACACAGGTTTGATTCCTGGTCATGGAATATTCCACATGCTGCAGAGCAACTAAGCTTGTGGGCCACAACTACTGAGCCCGTGCTCTGCAGCAAGAGAAGCCACTGCAATGAGAAGCCTGTGCACCTCAACAAAGAGGAGCCCTCTGCTCCCTGCAACTAGAGAAAGCCTGAGTGCAGCAACAAAGACCCAGTGCAGTCAAAAATAAAATAAATAAAAAACACAACAAACAAAAATACCAAACCCACCCCCAACCCACTCTGATTATGATAATAATAAATGTTCTTTGTAGAAAATTCAAAAAGTGCTGAAAAGCACTCCTAAAATTAAAAATCACTTGGACTCTCAAGACTCAGAAATAACCACTTTTAACATATCAGCATTATCTTTTTCCAAGTTTTATTTATGCATGTACACACACCCACACACACCCATACCCACAGGCATACACACACGTAATTGGAATCATACTGTGTCTACTTGTCTTGTATTTTTCTTGCTCAAAGACATATTCCATATTCATCTGAGCATCATTTTTATGGTTCACATAGTATTCCCTTGTGCAATGTTCCATAATTTATTTAAAGAATCTCGCTCCCCATTGTAGGGCATTTGCATATTGCCAGATTGCCATTCCTGAAAGCATGAACCATTTCAGACCCCTCTCAGTGCTATCAGCAGTTCATGGCTACGGCCATTTCTCTGTTCCCTTAGCAACACTGCTGACTAAGTGGGTTTTTCCCTCCGCAGAAAGATAATGGGAGACTCTTATTATGACACATAAATTTGGAAAGAGGGATTTACTTTGTTAACAACACTTTTAATGTGTGTATCTAAAGTACTGTTTAATTACCAGAGAATTTTCATGCAGTTTTTTTTTTTCCTCTTCAAGATATTAGAAGTCGTAGTTAATTAACACTGCGATGAAATTTCAAAGTCATGTTTATTTCCATTAATGCTCTTGTTCTCACTATGGAAGCTCCTTGAGGCCAGAAACTGTGTCTTACTAATCATTGCATTTCCAGAATCTCACACATAAAAGGCTTTTAATAAATGTCTGCTGGGCTTCCCTGGTGGTCCAGTGGTTAAAAGTCCACCTGCCAATGCAGGGGACATGGGTTTGATCCCTGCTCCGGGAGGATTGACAAGCTGTGGGACAAGAAATCCCATGTGCCACAACTGCTGAGCCCAAGTGCCACAATTAGTGAAGCCCGCACGCCCCAGGGCCTGTGCCCTGCAACAAGACAAGCCACCGCAGTGAGAAGCCTGCACGCTCCAAGAAAGAGGAGCCCCCACTCACCGCAGCTAGAGAAAAGCCTGCGCTGCAATGAAGATCTAATACAGCCATAAATGAGTAAATAATTTTAAAAATAAATATATAATGAATACATTTCTGTTGAAGTAATGAATAAAGTTTGAATCGGTGTCAAACAAACCGACAGTCATGCCATGGAAATGACTTTGGATAAAGCTGAGTTTCCAAAACACCTAAAAATTGGATTCAGCTTTATTTTTTAAAGTTCAGTTCTCAAGTTAATCTTCTCCACTGTTATATTTGTCTTAGGACACTAGGCCCTGACTGCACCTGTGCTGTCCTGGGAAAACATTAGAGTAAAATAATAGGAAGACATTTCTGTGCACAGACATGTTTGCCTAGCAGTGAAACTAGCCTAAAGATGAGCAGCATATCCCAGTGACTTAGGCTGTTGCCTTCAGTTTTCGGTCTACACTGAGGACACTCATCTTTGTGGTAGTAAGAGAAGACTGTCTCAGCATCCAGGAGTGATTCTGATTTAAAGAGACCCAGAGCATTGGCTTCCCCTTCTCAGACGGTGAGAAGCTCCAAATCAGACCATTACAAGTCAGCCTTGACCACATGCCAGACCAAGAATGGTACTGTGTCTTCCCAGCAATTCACAGGCGAGCACAATTCCAGGAATTTCTTTTGGGGAAGATTTGTAATAAGCTCCGGAATGACTATAGAAACAGCCACAATTGGTGTTCTATAGTAAGACATATTTTTAGATTCAACTTTCAACTCTGGTCACACAGAGCATAGGCTCTGGACATTGTCTTCCGCATCCTCTTTCCCAGGATTTCTCAAATTGCTGGGGGGTGGGGGTGGAGTGAGGTCATGACCCCCATAGGGTCACAGAGAGGAAAACAGCAAAGCATCAAGTAGAGTTTTCTTGAAACTGCTGGCAGTGGGGGTGGGGAAAGAATTCTCCTGTCAGTGGTTCCTACGGATGCCTCATTGCCATCAAACTGCCGCCTCAATCTCTGTTCCATGCATCAGTCACCACAGCTGCTTCTGGTTTAAACCTTACTAAGTGTCAGGCATCACCTAGGTACTTTCATTCCCAGTGCCTTTTATTGTTTTTCATATCATGGCACAAAGAAAATGATACTATCTATGCAGCCAACATACAGGCATGGCTGTTCGTGGCAGGAGGCCACTGGGTGAGCATCTCTTACCCAACTGGTCTATGGACTGAAAAATACTCTTTTATGCCACATTCTTAATCCATTTGTGGCATGCCACTAGGAAATTCTTCTTTAGAGGGATTATATCATCTAGTAAGTACAAGCTTATGGGCTCGTGGGCTTCAGAATTCGCACTAGTGGTAAAGAATCTGCCTGCCAATGCAGGAGGTGCGAGAGATGCAAGTTTGATTCCTGGGTTGGGAAGATCCCCTGAAGGAGGAAATGGCAACCCACTCCAGTATCCTTGCCTGGAAAATCCTGTGGACAGAGGAGCCTGAAAAGCTACAGTCCATGGCGTCTCAAAGAGTTTGACATGACTGAGCAACTGACCACCTAGGGTTTTTTTAATTCCTATTTATATTAAATAAATGCAGCTCAGGAAAGTTAAGAGCTTTGCACCCGATCACACAGCTAGTTGGGAATTCAAACTCAGGGGTTTTAGACTATATTATTTGTTCACAATTCTTTATTCCTTTTCTGCCTTGCAGTGCTCACTTGTAAGATGGAAAATACTCTCCATTTTAATGACTTTGGCCTTGGCCATATGATGTGCTTCAGTCAATGAAATGTGGATGGAGATGCCATATCCAGACAGAGGCTTCAACCTCATAGAGATATCTGAACTCTCATGTTCATTACAGCATTACTCACAATTTAAGATATGGAAACAACCTGTGTCCACCAATGGATGAACAGATAAAGAAGATGCAGTACATATACATCTACAATGTAATATTATTTAGCCATGAGAAAGAATGAACTCCTGCCATTTCTGACAACCTGGATGAACCTTGAGGGTATTATGCTAAATGAAGTAAATCAGACAAAGACAAATACTATATTATATCACATATTTGGGATCTAAAAAGTCACACTCAGAGAAACGTAGAAGAGTGGAACATAGAGTGGTGGTTGCGGGGGGTTGGAGGTGGGAGAAATGAAATATTGTCAGAGGGTACCAATTCCAGTTATAAGATTAGCAATTTGGGGATCTAATGTACAGCATGGCAATTATAGCTAATAATACCAAAACATATACTTGAGTGTTGCTAGGAGACTATATCTTAAATGTTCTCATCACAAAAAGAAATGGTTGGAATTCCCTAGTGGTCAAGTGGTTAAAAATCTGCCTGCCAATGCAGAGAACACTGGTTGGCTCCCTGGGCCCACCTGCCGCAGGGAAGCTAAACCCCTGTACCACAACCGCTTAGCCCACACTCCAGAGTCTAGGAGTCAAACTCCTGAGCCCCCACAACACAGCTCCGGAAGCCCGAGAGCCCTAGGGCCCACGCTCCAAAACACAAGAAGCCACCATGGTGAGGAGCCCAAGCACCACCACTAGAAAGTAGCCCCTGTGGAGCCAGGAAGACCCAGTATTGTCAATAAATGAATAAATATCTAATATTTTTTTAAAAATAAATGGCAACTATATGACAGGATGGAGCTAGTAGCTGATATTAAGGTGGGAATCATTAGATAGTATGTAAGTTGAGCAAACCATCACATTTGCACACCTTAACTTACACAATGTTATATGTCTATTATATCTCAATAAAGCTGGGTAGAAAAAAATAGAGGCTCTAAGAGCACTTTCATGATGTAGCTTGACTTCTTATGCTCCTGCCATCTGCCACAAAAACTTGCCCTACATAGAAGAACCAGAATGAAAAGATGGAGCAAATCTAAGAAAAATCTGGCAAAAGCAAGCAAAGCTATTGCCAAGACTTAGATCTGGGAGAAAATACTGTTGTAAAACACTGATTTGGGCAGTTATTAGACATCCTAAGTTGTCTAATACATGAGGTCGTGTCAACCCACAGGCCAGATCTTTTGCACTTTGCTCTATTGCTTCTTACCTCCAATCTTTCAAGGCGATTCCCCCATCAGCCTATTTTTCCTAGTATTTTTATTTTTCATATCCTCACTAAAAAGAGTAGAAATTTTCTTTCTATCCTTTTTTCTAGCTGTGATACAAGGCCCTCAGAAGATGTCAACATGAAAATAAGAATGATCTCTTACAAGTGAAAGATACATATATAGACAATAGATGTTAGATAGATGATAAAATTTTCAAAACCCATCCACTTCTGTTACTATTGTTTTGATACCTACTACCTGGTGAGATGCTTCCCTGGTGGCTCAGAGGTTAAAGCATCTGCCTGCAATGCAGGATACCTGGGTTTAATCCCTGGGTCAGGAAGATCCCCTGGAGAAGGAAATGGCAACCCACTCCAGTATTCTTGCCTGGAGAATCCTATGCACAGAGGAGCTGATAGGCTACAGTCCACGGGGTCGCAAAGAGTCGGACACAACTGAGCAACTTCACTTTCACTTTCTGGTGAGATAGGCAGGACACTCCTTCCACAAGATCACTACTCAATACCTGTCTACTGAATGAAGCAGTCAATCAATACTCATTTTGCTTAAGAGAAAGCAAAAGACTTAGAGATTGAATAATGATAATAGTGATGTTTAGTTCTGTAGTTTAGTCATGGGCCTAGTTCTGTGCTAAAGATGTCATTTAATCTCTATCCTATTCCTGTTTTCCTATAGTAATAGAAACTTGAAGCTAGGTACCTGGCCACCAGGAAATACTACGCTTTCCCTGATCCTTTGCGGTTAGCTCCAGCCACGGGCCTAAGGCGTGGCCAGTGGGATTTAAAAGACTTCCCAGTCAGGATCTGAAAAGAAAAGTAGTGAATCTTACCTTTCCTATTCCTCCTTCCTTCTTGCTGCAATCAGACATAATAGCAGTAACTGAAAGATGCATTTGGTCATGAGATGGGAGCCCAGTGTGCATGAACTTTTACGTGTAAAAGTAAAATTGTATCTTTGTGTTGTTGTTGTTCAGTCACTAAGTCCCGTCTGACTCTTTGCAACTCCCTGGACTGCAGCACGCCAGGCACCCCGGCTCTTCATTATCTCCCGGGGTTTGCTCAGATTCCTGTCCATTGAGTCAGACATCTTTGTAAGCCATTGTATTTTGAGCTACCCCTCCTATGTTTCTCTTTACAGCAGCCTAACATATTTCCTACCTAATGCAGCAGCTATTATCACTGCTTTTCAGATGGGGAAATTAAAGTCCAGATTGATTCACTCACATCAAATTCGCACAATTATTAATAGTAAGCAGTAGAACCAGGACTCAGATCAAGGCGTGACTGTTGCCCAAGGCCAAGTTCTGTGCCCCTGCGCTAACCAGCCTCCTCCCGAGGGCAGGCTTTACACCTGCTGTTCAGTTTTCTCTTGCTCTATAACTGAGGTTTCAATTACAGGTACTTACTATATTACAGAAGGTAAATTTCTTTTTCCCATTAAGAAAGAAATCTTCAGATCCGCCTGAGATGGAAGGGTAGTATTCTCTGGCATATAATAAAAATTTTCAACTAGAAGAGAATGAATTAGGGCAGCCTACACCCTGGTGGCAGACAGTAAAGAATCTGCCTGCAATGCAGAAAACCTGGATGCAGTCCCTAAGTTGGGAAGTTCCCCTGGAGAAGGGAATGGCTACCCACTCCAGTATTCTTGCCTGGAGAATTCCATGGACAGAGGAGGCTGGCAGGCTACAGTCCATGGGGTCGCCAAGAGTCAGACACGACTGAGCGACTAACACAGACACACAAACCACATGTAACAGAAGTGAGGAGTGAGAAGAGGGCCTCAGAAGACCCCTTGTATATGTAGGAAAAAACATTACGACTTCTGCTTGTATTCATGATTTTATCTTTAAAAGTCAGAACTGTAACTTCAATACCATGCGAAATTGGTAAGGACATTCCTGCCTTCATCCAGTCCCTCCGACAGAGATTCCTGTGTCCAACAGTCTCTCCCAGAGAAGGGAAGGAGCACCCTTAGGGTTCTTAATGTAAACTTTTGCCAGTGACATAGTGAAACATCTTACAATTTAGAGTGTGCCCAGTTTAATAGATTGAGAGTTAGATTTTCTAGTTTTAGTTAAACTAGGAAAGCAGAAATGTAGTTTAAAAGGAGAAACTGTGAACTGAAGATCATTCTAATAAAGCAAGCACAAACAACTTGAAAACAGAAAAATTTATCCTTCTGGAAAGACTCATCAGCTATAATGGTGGTTTAGCTGCTAAGTTGAGTATGACTCTTTGCGACCCCATGGACTATAGCCCACCAAGCTCCTCTGTCCATGGGATTTTTCAGGCAAGAATCCTGGAGTAGGTTGCCATTTCCTTCTCCGAGGTATCCCCACCCAGGGATTGAACCTGGGTCTCTTGCATTGCAGGTGGATTCTTTACCAACTGATCCACCAGGGAAGCCCAAGTAGAAAAGCAGCTTAAAAGAAGAAACTGTGAACTGAAGGTCATTCTAACAAAGCAAACACAAACAACATGAAAACAGCAGAATTTATACTTCTAGAAAGATATCATCAGCTATAATGAGGTTTTTTTTTTAAAAGATGATCTAATCAGATCTGACATGTCAGATAAATAATTTTGAAATTGTCAAGAAATTATCTTGTTTAAAATAGGTTAACATGCACACTCATTAACAATGAAACTCACCCCAAGTATATATTAAGCCTTGAGATATTGGCTAATGATCACAGTTAGTAATACATTTTAAACTATAGGTAATTTCCTTTATTCCACTATGTTAAAATGTTTGCTCTTGTGTATTATAGTGATATAAATTGTTGTTTGTCAGTCTCTTAGTCATGTCCAACTCTTTGTGACCCTGTGGACTGCAGCAAGGCAGGCATCCCTGTCCTTCACCAACTCCCAGAGCTTGCTCAAACTCATGTCCATTGAGTTGGTGATGCCATCCAACCGTCTCATTCTCTGTCATCCCCTTCTTCTCCTGCCTTCAATCTTTCCCAGCATCATAGTCTTCTCCAGTGAATCAACTCTGTTAATCAGGTAGCCAAAATATTGGAGCTTCAGCTTTAGCATCAGTGCTACCAATGAATATTCAGGACTGATTTCCTTTAGGATTGACTGGTTGGATCTCCTTGTAATCCAAGGGACTCTCAATAGCCTCCAACACCACAGTTGAAAAGCATCAATTCTTCGATGCTCAGCATTCCTTATGATCCAACTCTCACATCCATACATGACTCCTGGAAAAACCATGGCTTGACTAGATGGACCTTTGTTGGAAAAGTAATGTCTCTGCTTTTAATATGCCATCTAGGGTTGTCATAGCTTTTCTTTCAAAGAGCAAGCGCCTTTTAATTTCATGGCTGCAGTCACCATCTGCAGTGATTTTGGAGCCCCCAAAAATAAAGTCTGTCACTGTTTCCATTGTTTCCCCATTTATTTGCAATGAAGTGATGGGATTGAATGCCATGATCTTCGTTTTTTGAATGTTGAGTTTCAAGCAAGCTTTTTCACTCTCCTCTTTCACTTTCATCAAGAGGCTTTTTAGTTCCTCTTCACTTTCTGCCATAAGGGTGGTATCATCTGCATATCTGAGGTTATTGATATTTCTCCCAGCAATCTTGATTCCAGCTTGTGCTTCCAGCATTTCGCATGATGTACTTTGCGCATAAGTTCAATAAGCAGGGTGACAATAGATAACTTTGACTACTCCTTTCCCAATTTGGAACCAGTCCATTGTTCAATGTCTGGTGCAAGCTGTTGCTTCTTGACCTGCACATAGGTTTCTCAGAAGGCAGGTAAGGTGGTCTGGTCTTCCCATCTCTTGAAGAATTTTCCACAGTTTGTTGTGATCCACACAGTCAAAGGCTTTGGCATAGTCAATAAAGCAGAAGTAGATGTTTTTCTGGAATTGTCTTGCTTTTTTCGATGATCCAATGGATGTTGGCAATTTGATCTCTGGTTCCTCGGCCTTTTCTAAATCCAGCTTGAACATCTAGAAGTTCTTGGTTCATGCACTGTTGAAGCCTGGGTTGGAGAATTAAGCACTCTAAGATGTACTTATCCCTTTACCTGAGAAGATTTATGAAATCATCTTTTAGCTAGGAAAAACTTTCCTTTCTGATTGTGTTCTTTATCAGCAAAAAATTTTAAAGCATGTACTTTCAAAATAAGTACAATATGTTCACTTACAAATGGCATCTGTTTAGTATTCATATATATGAGTATACATATTTATGTACTCTTAATAGATATCATTATAATACACAAGTGTGGTATGGACCTAACCGAAATGGGTTAGAATGAAATTTCTGGACAATAGCGTATTGTGTATAGAGAAGATTCTGTCATTTTTGTGTACAAACAAGTATTTCCAAACACCTTTGAACACTACACTACTGCCATTTAATGAGTGTCTACCACATGGGTGAGTCTTTGTCCAGATTCTAGTGAATCCTCGCAACAGTAGCAATAAAACAGACATTTACATACACCTTGGTGACAGGCATTGTCCTAAGCACTCTGCATTCTTAACTCCCTTCACTCCCATATTAATTCTCCAAAATATGTACCATTATCCCCACTTTTCAGATGAAGAAACAGAGCACAGAGAATTTAAGTATCTTACCCAAGACAGTGACGGCAGAGCAGCCTGATCCCAACTTCATGCTTTGAGCCACTCTGTTCTACGTTTAATGGCCTAAGCAGGTACATATTATTAGCTCCACTTTATAGATTAGAAAAATGAGGCACTGAGTGTATTTGAGCTCAACCTAACTGAATCCCCAGTCTCTACTATGCCCTGGTGCCTTCCAAATGTCAATATTGCAGAGAGCGGCCCAGTGCCTAGAAAATATTGGGAGGGCCACACTTTATCTTGTTAGCAAAACTGTTTTTTATAAAGAATATATTAGTAGGAGAAAAGCAACATGATAAATTGTATTTGAGAAATAAGAACATCTGATTTTCTTATTTGCTTTGCTTGCAAAAGTCAGAAAGTTAAAGCCTTTTTTCTTTTTAGAAAGGATTTAGTACATATTCAGAAAAATGCAGGTATCTTAAGTGTACAGTTTGATGAATTTTCACAAACTGAGAATTAGCATTCTCTTCAATCTGCAGTTTCTCTTCTGAAGACACATTTTGTGAAGGTTTGTTTAGTTAAATATACATTAATAGTTGTAAACTCAAACCATGCCTGCAGTTCAGGAGACTGGGGCCCTCTTCCTTGCATCAGAAAGATCCTCCTGGAGAAAGGAATGGCTACCCACTTCAGTATTCTTGCCTGAAGAACTCCACGGACAGAAGAGCCTGGTCGGCTACAGCCCATGGGATCACAAAGAAGTGGATACAGCTGAGTGACTTACACTTTCACTTTTCACTACAGATATTTATTTCCTGTTCATGGAAAGACCAAAACAGGTGTACCTGATTATCAGCAGCTCTCCTTTGAGTGATAAATCATGCCAGAATCCTTTCACCCTGTGGCCCTGCCATCTTCCATAATATGGGTTGCTTCTAACACTATGGCCTAAGGAAATAATGGGACGATCCTGGGTCAGAGGTGTTACTGGGCCATGTCTGAAAGTGGCATGTATCACTTCTGCTAATGCTCCATCAGCCAGAACACATGACCACAGTTTACTATGAAGGAAGAAACTAGAGTCTAGCTACGTGCTCAGGAAGATGACAAAACACGCTCAGTCCAGCCACAATGGTTAGCAAAATGCACAATTCTAAACAAAGAATATTCTAACTTCAAATCCTTTGTAATCCTTAATCAAGCCCTATTAAAAGATCTCCACTAAACAAATGAAATTTATCCTAAATTATACTGTATATTGTTACTTTAAATAAAACCACCTTTCCTTTTTAATGATTTATAACCCGTATGTTTAAAGTGATTCAAGCCAATGTTTTCTATCATTAGATGAAATTGCACAATTATAGAATTTTAATTTTGAAAAAAACCTAGTGCTTGTTCCTATTCTGCAAATGAGAAAACTAGAAACAGAGAAGGATGGTAGGCTTGGTCAAGGTTACACAGCAACTTACTGAGTCGACAGCAGTTTTCTGTTATAAGCTTTAACTTCCTCAAGTAAAATGTCCTTCATGTCTTAAATATAATTTAAACTTTTCTAAAGACTTTTTTCCGTTACTTCCCATTAGGGAAATTACTTTTACTCTTTGTTCAAGGAATTGATATCTCAAAGGGCAAAGCATCTAAAATAAAAAGAAGTTTCTTAAGAATTCCTTTGATCCATATATGAATTAGGTGCATTCTGCCCTCCTTTAAATTGAGACACATTTTGAGCCTCCCTCACTGATAACTTTCTGAGAGTGAATTAAGTAGTATAATCTGTTCAGTCCGCAATTTTTAAGGTGGACTGTATTTCTAAAGGTATATATCGGTTATTTCCTGGCTTGTGTAATTGGTTGGTTGATTTTTTACTGACGAAAACTGGCCAACTGGTAACGGTGTGTTTTTAAAAAATTAAATTCTAAGTATTTATTGAGCCCTGACTCTGGACAAAATACCGGGCTAGACGCTGGAGATGTAATGGCAAATCAAACGGTCACTGCCACCTTTCCCTTCCTGCAGCATGGCAAGCCACCTACTCTGACCACTCCTCACCAGAAAGAATCCAAAAGGATGCACAAAGTATTGTTTCCTTTTTTAGAAAAGTATATGTTTGGAAACATGCATATGTTATGGGTGTACAGCTCTACAAATTTCTACATATTGAACAGACTTGTATAACCATACCCAGAATAAGAAGTAACAAAGGATCAGCTCCATAGAGGTCTCCCTGTGCTTTCTTCCAGTTGCTAATCCTCCCAAAGTAATCACCACCCCTGCTTCTTCTACTTTTTTCAAAAAATGTTGTTGAAGTATAGTTGATTTACAATGTTATGTTAATTTCTGCTGTACAGCAAGTGATTCAGTTGTGTCTATATATATTTTTTCATACTGTTTTCCATTATGATCTATCACAGGATATTAAATATAATTCCTGTGCTAAACAGTATAACCTTGTTGTTTATCTGTTCTATACATAATAATTGGCATCTCTAATCCCAAACCCCCACCCTTCTCTCGCTTACCCTCTCTTGGCAACCACAAGTTTGTTCTCATATCTGTGAATCTTTCTATTTCATAGATGTGTTCATTGTCTTATTTCCTTCCACATACAAGTGATATTTTGTGGTATTTGCCTTTCTCTGACTTACTTCACTTAGTGTGATAATCTCTGGGTCCATCCTTGTTGCTGCAAATGGCATTATTTCATTCTTTTTATGGCTGAGTGGTATTCCATTGTGCATATGTACCATGTCTTCTTTATCCATTCATCTGTCAATGGACAGTTAGGTCGTTTTCATGTCTTGGCTATTGCAAATAGTGCTACAATGATCACTAGGGTGGAGGTATCATTTTGAATTATAGTTTTGTCCAGATATGTGCCCAGGAGTGGAATGGCTAGGTCATATGGCAATTCTGTTTTTAGTGTTTGAAGAATCTCCATACTGGTTTTCATAGTGACTGCAACAATTTACATTCCCACCAACAGTGTCACCTCAACTTCTAAAAACACAGATTAGTTTGCAGATTTTAAATTAACTTATATAAATGTAGAAAAATTATGACCAAACTAGATAGCATATTCAAAAGCAGAGACATTACTTTGCCAACTAAGGTCTGTCTAGTCAAGGCTATAGATTTTCCTGTGGTCATGTATGGATGTGAGTGTTGGACTGTGAAGAAGGCTGAGCACCGAAGAATTGATGCGTTTGAACTGTGGTGTTGGAGATGACTCTTGAGAGTCCCTTGGACTGCAAGGAGATCCAACCAGTCCATTCTGAAGGAGATCAGCCCTGGGATTTCTTTGGAAGGAATGATGCTGAAGCTGAAACTCCAGTACTTTGGCCACCTCATGCGAAGAGTTGACTCATTGGAAAAGACTCTGATGCTGGGAGGGATTGGGGGCAGGAGGAGAAGGGGACAACAGAGGATGAGATGGCTGGATGGCTCACTGACTCGATGGACGTGAGTCTGGCTGGACTCCGGGTGTTGGTGATGGACAGGGAGGCCTGGCGTGCTACGATTCATGGGGTTGCAAAGAGTCAGACACGACTGAGCGACTGAACTGAACTGAACTGATTCACATAATATTTTCTTTTGTGTCTATATTCTTTAGTTATATTTGTGAGATTCATTCATACTATAGCATATAATTGCCATTTGTCCATTCCCAGCCTGTCTACAGTAGTGTAAATTCTATGCATGATATAAATATGCCACAATTTATATAGTCATTCTGCTGATGTCAATTTGAGTAAAAGGCCATTGTGAACAGCCCTCTATAAACATTCCTGTAAGTGTCTTTTGGAGAATTTGTATATGTATTTTTATTGGTTATATGGCTAAGAAAACCATTATTGGATGATAGATAAGTTACATATAGATTTAGCCTTAGTATATATTGTCAAACAGTTTTCCAAAGTGGTTATACAAATTTCATTCTCTGAACCATCTATGAGAGTTCTTGTAGCAAGTATTTTTTAACGTGTCAATAAGTAAGTAAAATAAGAAATATTCAGAGGCCAAAACTTAAGCAGAAAACCAGAGGAGTACTTAGGGCCTTGAAGTTAACCTCCCCCAGGAAACATTTGTTGAGCACATAAGATTTGGGGCTTGGAAAATTTATGGCCTCAAGGGACATGAGGGATGAGAGATGAAGCACCCAAGTAACAGTAAACCAGAAATAAACTTCTTCCTGAGGCAGAGAACAAAAAAATTGCCTTTCTTGAACCTTGGCATGGAGTGGGAAAGGGAAAAGACAAATTCACCCTGATAATTCATAACCAAAAGCTGGCCTTTGCACAGGTTTGTAACCCAAATTCATGTCACCTGAGAGGTCTAAAAAACCTCAAGCCTAGAATTTAAGGTAGTTCTGAACTGGTAGTTCACCCAAGGAACCTAGAACAGAAAAAACAATTATCCTTCAAACCATATCTCAAAGAAATTCCCAAAGAATTACCCAAAGAGCAAGAGCATGTGGTTAATTTTTTTAAAAATCACAGAATGCACAAAAAATGAAGACACTATGAGCAAAAGCTGGCAGAAACAATGGAGAGCAGAATGAGAACTGCCACACAAAGATAAATAGAATATTCTTAATTTCATTGGCATTTCCATAGCAAATAGTTTCCTTTTCTAACACTTAAGGCCACTGTTATTTTTGTGATTTTCAGTTACTTGGAACGGGAGGAAAGCTCACTGAATGACTTTCTGTTTCTTTAGCAAAAATTAATCTATCCAAAGCTTCCCAATTTCAGTCCTTGATGGACCACCTTTCATGATTTCTTCCATATTGTGGTACCATTATAGTATTATATACTCAGTATTTTATTTAAATTGACTTATTTTGAGAAAAATGCATGTTCCTACCTTAGCCTAGCTCTAAGCAATAATATCCCAGAACCATGGTTGTAATGTACAAATTATGTTTCTAATACCATTCAAAATACATACTTAACTATTACACCATAAAGATTTATGTGGATACCATCCAAAATAATCTTGAACACTACTGGGCTTACATGAACTATGTCTTACAAAACTGGGCTGGACTAGACCACTAGGAAGTGGTCAGTTTCATTTTGAGGGAAGAAAAAGGCAAGGACAAGGTGAGGGCTGAGGGCAGAGACAGAAGAGAGAGCATGGGGATAATGGGAAAAGAGTAATGAAATATTAAAAAAGCAGAGAGTAGACAGATACCAAAGGTGAATTTACCTAATTTACGGGTGTGTCTATGATGTCAGGGACTGTAGCTCAACAAGCTCCTCTGTCCATGGAATTTTCCAGCAAGAATATTGAGGTGTGTTCCCATTCCCTTCTCTAGGGGATCTTACCAACCCAGGCATCGAACCTGGGTTTTCTGCATTGCAGGTGGATTCCTTACCATCTGAGCCATCAGGAAGTCCACTCAGGAACAGGCCCATGCTCCCTAATTGTCAGAGATGGCAGCTGTCTTTTAGGTCTCCAGCTGCAGCAGTTAACTCTGTCTGAGCGGATGACTCTCACAGCTGACACACTCCCAGTCCCAGGATATTGACTGTAAATAGCACTGTTTCCCCTACTCAAAAAATCATAGTTGAAATTAGGCGGATGCAAAATTGTTCTAATTTATGTTTAAGATAAAATTAAAATTCACCAGGGTCTATACATTATTCATTTCTGATTACTTGCAACACATTTCACAACTGATCTAATCCAGGCATTCCATTTTACAGACGAAGAAAGTGAACGCCAAGAAGGTAGATTCTTCTGATCTGCCTCCTACGCTCCTTGCCCTGTGGACTCTTCTCAACCAAAGATTTAAACATAACGGATTTGGGGTTTAAGCCAGTTGTCACATTTCCTTAACCAGCAATCTTTTCAAATAATGAATTAATTCTACCAACAGTCCAAATCTACATGATAGGGACCAGAATTTCCTGGCCTGAATATGCCTGAGAGTAAGAAAGCCTACATTTGACCCCCCAAAGAACCCCCTTGAGAGAATACATTCGGGTCCATTTAGCTTCTGGGTTTCAATTCTAATGCAGTGCTGCCACTCAGATTCACAGAGAGATGCCTGTCTGATTTAGCAATCTAAGGTTCTCTGACTACCTGAAAGAGGTCAGAATAAGAGGCAACTCCAGGATGCAGCCAGCCTAAGCTCTCTTCTCCCATTCCTTCATATAGGCAGATCGGACCTGTAACAAGTTCCTCTTCATAGTGATTTGGAAAAGTCCACGAGGAGTGGAAAGAAAATTAGGAACTGTGCTTGCACTGAGGGGCTAGGGGAATGGAACCCAGTGGTCTTTCCTCTCTTCCCATTTCTGTCTTCTCTCCTTTGCAGAAAGCTAACAGAGACTATTACACAACAGCTTTCACAGGAGCCTCTGAGTTCCACAACACTCAGTTCAGTTCAGTCGCTCAGTCATGTCCGACTCTTTGTGACCCCATGAACTGCAGCACACCAGGCCTCCCTGTCCATCACCAACTCCTGGAGTCCACCCAAACCCATGTCCAATGAGTTGGTGATGCCATCCAACCATCTCATCCTCTGTCGTCCCCTTCTCCTCCTGCCCTCAATCTTTCCCAGCATCTGGGTCTTTTCCAATGAGTCAACTCTTCGCATCAGGTGGCCAAAGTACTGGAGTTTCAGCTTCAACATCAGTCCTTCCAATGAACACCCAGGACTGAACTCCTTTAGGATGGACTGGTTGGATCTCCTTGCAGTCCAAGGGACTCTCAAGAGGCTTCTCCAACACCACAGTTCAAAAACATCAATTCTTTGGGGCTCAGCTTTCTTTATAGTCCAACTCTCACATCCATACACGACCACTGGAAAAACCATAGCCTTGATGAGACAGACCTTTGTTGACAAAGTAATGTCTCTGCTTTTTAATATGCTATCTAGGTTGGTCATAACTTTCCTTCCAAGGAGTAAGCATCTTTTAATTTCATGGCTGCAATCACCATCTACAGTGATTTTGGAGCCCAGAAAAGTAAAGTCAGCCACTGTTTCCACTGTTTCCCCATCTATTTGCCATGAAGTGATGGGACCAGATGCCATGATCTTAGTTTTCTGAATGTTGAGCTTTAAGCCAATTTTTTCACTCTCCTCTTTCACTTTCATCAAGATGCTCTTTAGTTCCTCTTCACTTTCTGCCATAAGGGTGGTGTCATCTGCATATTTGAGGTTATTGATATTTCTCCCGGAAATCTTGATTCCAGCTTGTGCTTCCTCCAGCCCAGCGTTTCCCATGATGTACTCTGCATATAAGTTAAATAAGCAGGGTGACAACATACATACAACCTTGACTCACTCCTTTTCCTATTTGGAACCAGTCTGTTGTTCCATGTTCCACAACACTAGGGGGCGCTATTCCCACTATATATGATGACAATGACCCCCAAAAGCCATAGTATATAATGTGAGTGGAGCGCCGTGGATTTAAGCAATCCAGGCAACATAGCAGCCTCTAAATTATGGGACCAGGAGATTAAAATTTTCGACTGAAAGCTCGAATGCTTTTACCTTGGGAAAACAGCCCACCTTAACAAGGCTTTAATTTTTCTTCTTAAGAGTAACAAAATTATTGCCCTACTGAAAAGATGAGTTAGCCCTTCTACCATGCTGACACATAACTGCATTTCTTCTGGAGCTCAGCTTACAAAGTTTGAAGTAGTTAGGCCCCTCCCCAGCACCAGAAGCCAAAACTCTGCTGCCAGAGGTACCAGCAATATGGACATGCCCGCAAGTCTCCAAACTGGTTTGATAGCCACAGGAGCCTATTGCTACAATCATAAATTATACATTTCTAGGAATGCTGCTTTTCTTTTCATTGACTGCCATTTCCAGGAAAGGGTTTTTCTTTTTTCTTTTACTGCTCTCAATGGAAGTTTTTCTGCTGACATGGTCCATAATTAAAAATCAAAGTAATAAAGTGACATTCTCAAATTTGAATACTGGGTACAAAAAGCTTAATTGCCAGTCCTCCAAGCCAAACGGCACAGTGGCTCCAACATTAAGTCATAGAGATTTTCAAGACAGTAATTAGATAGGACTTTAAAAGTGCATCCATTTAATTTTATTAGAACAAGTTTTAGAACCTTAAGACAAGCTGCAAATACTGAGCTACAATTTTTTCCTTTTCATATTTCATTTATTGGAAAGTTATTTAACAACTGCCACTATATCCAAGTGGATAGATAACTGTTCAAAGAACTCAACTAATAGGGAATGTCATTAATGTTTCCTGGATTTAAGGTGCTTGTGCCCATTATGATATATAAAAGTGAAAATACCACAGAACTTTTAGCACCTCAACTGACCAGCACCCAGTGTCTGACTTCATATGACAGAGTAAGGGGTCACTAAGCAAATTATGATTCTTCACAGAATGAAGTTGCCTCAAGCCAGTGTAGTTTACAATGGCATTCCTTTCCCAGAGGATTCATTTAAACAAGTAAGGGAAAAAATAACATTCAACATGTTTCATTTTTTTTTCTCTTGATCCCCAACATCTCCAAAGCTAGAGGAAATAAACATGATCTACTGCTTCAACACATATATCCATAATATAGTAGATGCTAAGTCCTTGTACCTCTTTTCCTAGGATATTACTGATAGAATATAATGGGGTTCTAAATATAGATGATTTAGCCACATAAGCCACTGAAATTGATTTAAGAACAAAGACTGTTACATAACCTCTATTGGAACATGGACAGCAAAAGGTTCCGAATTTTCATAATCTGGAAAGTCAATTATGTATCAAGTGTGATGCTTTTTTAGCAAGTTATCTTGATGTACCAAAAAAGACTTAGGTGTGTTTCTGATGAATTTTTTTAACTTCAACGCTGGAAAAATGATTTTATTGAACCATGTGAAATAGTGGTTAGAATTGTTTTTATTTCAAGTACAGAATCTGTATTAAAAACAACACAGCTTCATGTCCTTCCTTCTGTATTTCTCCTCGCACAAGGGAAAAAACACATTCCCTAATATATTTTCTGGGAGCACTCTCTTTGTAATATTTCCTTTGCAAAGGTCCTGTTCATATTTGTATCTTATTACTTTTCTTATACTGGATTTATTGATAGTTTCTAACAAAAATATGATTTCAGTATATTTACTGAACAAAATTCAATATAACAGACCCCAATTCAATTTTTTTCATCAAAATGGAGAACAATAAAGAACCGAAAGTCCTCAGTTCAGACACATAGCATCAAAAACACTTATATTGTTTAAAGAAATAACTCAATAAGGAGGAAGTGATAGATATTACTTAAAGAACAACATTAGCTTTGTTTATTTATCTATGTTTCTAATAATCTTGCCTCTAACTTAGTAAGCAACAAATAGTTTTGGTGTTCCTGGGTTATTGAATCCCATATAAGTACAGTCACTTTCTAAAAATAGAGAAAAAAATCATGATTATGAATTTTGAGGTACCCATGGTCCATACTTACTGTTAATCATCATTTCATGTATTCAAATTTAATTTGAAAGAATATTTTAAAACCTTACTGAGTCTGTTTCCCATATTATTTTGCTATTGTGCCAGTATTTTTTGTAAGTTAAATCATGTTTATGCTTTGCATGTTTATAAGAGTTTGCACTCTGAATCTATAATGTCCTGCTTTTGAAGACCGATTACAGAGGGTTTTCTTCATTGACCATTAGGTAAAGGGTTGAAAAATAACTTTGGTTTACAATAGATTTTTACTTTAATGGATGGGTGTATTCATTATTTACCTGTTTTCAGTCTCTTGTGTATCAGCCCAGTGATGATTATAGTTGTTTTAAAGATGATCCTCATTTCTGGTCTATTGCATCATCCTGAGATTTAGTAATGATTTTAGATTTTCCACCTAAATTACAGGGCACTTTCCACTGAAAATGGTAAACAATATTACAAACTAAAAAAAAAGGAGTAATCTGATTTCTGGGAAGAGGGAGCCCAGTGAAAGATGTGTACTTTTATAAGGATGGACAATGGAAAGCAAAATAATAACTCCTAACTTTGATTGTTCAAATATATTCTGCAATACAGAGAGCTGCATGCAGGCTGGAGCAGGCATGGGGCAGGAAGGTTAAGTAGAAGAGAAGGCACAATACTTCAGATTGGCAGTAGACTGCAGCAAGAATAATCTAATCAAAACGAAATTAAATTATCTAGTCCCAGGGCAGGCTCCTGGGACTGCTGCACTGAATGCTAGCAGAACTCCTCCTAGACATTTTTCCCCAGTCAAACTCACATGATGAATGCAGATGAAATTTGAAATATGAAAATCTGAAATAATTTATGGAAGTTGTCAGAAATTTGGCCTGCTTGTGGTGTAATTTCCTCTGAGACGAGGCAGGCCAGCTCACTGCTGCAAGACTCGGAGTGGCTGCTGGCCTTCCAGTGGATGGATCAACCCCTTTAAAATGCTCTACCAGACAAATTACAGCTCATTACACACAGCCTTGCACCATGCCATTATGTCAGAGGAAATCTTTTTTCATTTGCACAAATTTGCTTGGAATTCTCATATTTATTTGAGCATCCATTATCGAATCTGAACATTGAATTATCCACAATTATTTTCTGGGTACGCGGATGTTTGTGTATATGGAATAGATGGTGACTGCGGGGCTATAAAAATATTACCGTGTGGCGGAAAACCCCACGTCCTTTGCAGCTATGTAACCAAGAGCATTGTGTGACTGTTGAAAGAGAATTGACTTTTGCGAAGATATTTACAAGATTCTTTTTCTTTGTGAAGGTCCTTGGAAGGAGGCTGACTCTGCTCTCAGTGACTCTTTATCTGCTCTGTGATGGATGAGAACTACAAATTATTTGTCACACCTGGGTTAGGATCCCGTTCTCCCTCCCCATGCAATTTCGTTTTTGATGGTCATTTGCCTATTAATCCTATCCTGACGTATATTCTTGAACAAGGCATTTCTTCTGATTGCTGAGAAAAACATCACTCTCCTGCAAATCATTCCTTTCTTTGTCATTTTTCTCAATACATTGCCATAGCAAAAGTAGGCTCTATGGCTCAGAAACACTGCAGTATAATCACACAATTAAATAATTGTCTACAGAAATTAACTAGTTTTATACAAATCCTAATTACAAGAGTGTTTGTATCACAGCTTTTAAATGGTTCCTATTGTTTAGCCTAATCAATCTCTGCTAAAGGTAATATCTCTAAATTCAGTGCAGTACTTCTCAATATTATTTTACCCAGTCATACAGGCTTCTATCTAAATGCCTCGTCAACCTTTCCAATGACTAAATAATTAAATGTTCTCCATTGACTTGTTGACATTTCAGTCCTTATAACAGGTATAGATTCAAAAGGAAAATGCAATCATTCTCCAAAGCCAACTTTTATTTTCTTGAAGGCTTTGATACATGGATAAAACAACTTGAAAAAGCTCTAAGGCAAGTATACCTTTAAACTCTCACTATGTTTTGAAAATCCAATTCAGTTACAAGAAAACAAGATGTACTTTTCCGTATAAGATGTGTTTGGGTTGAAGAATCTGTAGTACTGACACATCAAGGTGAGTAAATAACCTATTATTTTGCTAGCCAGCATCCATAAACATTAGCATAATGTACTTTTTTTAAGTAAAAAAGAAAATAAATTCTACATACTATACGTAGTGATTACCAAAATTTAGGAAAACAAAGAGGCTTATCAAACTAATGGAAAAGCTAGATTCTTGCATAATACCACAGCAATTTCATTCTATACTTCAGCCCTTCAGAGCCCAGACTCCTCTAAGATCCACTGTGGGGCTGGAACATGTCACAGCCTCCCCAGCTTCTCCTTGCTGCAGGAAACTTTGTAATAGCACTCAGATAAATAAAGAAGCTGGGTTGGAGATTATTGCTTTCATTGTGCTATTGTATATGTGTATTATAGAGTCCCGCCACAGTCTGACACAATCAGTTGAATGTAGGACAAGACAAATGTTGTATATGACAGTGGGATAGTATTGAAAGATGACCCCATATCTAGAGGGCTAAGAGTTATGGATGCATTGATACTTGCTACTAACATTTGGAAGCGTGGCTGTTAAATTTTGCCTGCTGGCTTCTGGCTGGAGGCCGGCCTGCCTGGGCAACAGAGCAATTGAAAAGAACTGCAGGCAGCTTTTTTTTTTCAGTTATACATCAAGGAACTTTGTTCTTTCTTTATTATAACTGACCACTGACAGGAGTGGCTTGTGAAGAAAGCAAGGCAAACAAGGCACATTGAACACTTCCCAGATAATCATTGTGGTTCATTTCATTCACTTTCAGTGGACGCTTTTTTTCTTAAATAACTGTTTGAAATCTTTTTTTCTTAAATAACCATTCAAAAAATTTAAAGAGACATTTCCAAACCAGAATATATTATGAAAATCACAGGAAAGACTGAGAATATACAAAGAAAACATTTTTTGTTGATAGAGTAGGACCTACTTAGAAAACATAGTTTATAGAAAAAATGAGGTAAATAGTGTTTCTTATAAAGACCTGTTGGGAAATTATATAACAAAAAAAGTCTCAAAAAATGTGTGTCTAGAATGTTTGGAAGCTAGACTGTGAGTAACATTTATTTTCAAAACAATAAATAGGTGGATGGTCTTTGAAAATATGGGATATGTTCTATATGTGCAAAGGAAAATGTACATGAACATTAAGCTTACAAGTTCGAATATGATATATTTATACAATTACACAATTACATAGCTATGGTCTTTGTGAAACATTACTAACAACCAACCTCTTTCATAAATTAATTTGAGAGTACATTTTAAAAGCAGGAAAGATAGTTTGTTATTCATGATATGGATAAAGACATTTGACTCTAAGAGCCAAACTTATATATTTTGCTTGTGCTTAACTTCATGACCTTTAAAAAGTCCAGGGAATCTAGGTTTGAGTTAAGGCCATGAAGTTTCTTTGTTTTGATTTACTTTTACCATAAAGGATAGAAGAAGTAAAAATAAAAAGAATATGAATGCCGCTATCTATAGCCTTATTTAAATACACAAACAAAATTCACCTGCATCACTATCAAACAAATGTACTAAAACTATAGCCATGTAAATATCAAACATCAATACTTCCTGCTTATGAAATTCTATAGTCATACAAATAGTTATGTAAATCCCAATGTTTATGAAATTCCATCCTACACTTGAACAAATGCAATTTTTCAGTCACTATAGCTAGTTATTTTGTCATTTCTTACCAGATTTCCCTAGAGATCCAGTGAGGCCTAAGCACATAAAAAGTTTCATCATTTTTATTCTACAACCAGCCAGTTTTCAGAGGAAAAGCAAAATTTTTCACCCTGCACTTTTAAACAAATATTTCTGAAAAATTATAAGCATAAAGAAATAGCTATGCAAATGTGTGCATAGCCTTAGTAACAGTACTTGGATAAACTAATAAAATAATATTTATCATGAAAAGAAAATTAAGTAAAAATTCAGCCCCTGCAAAATTTAAATGCAATTTTAGACTCATTTCCTTGACCTTCCTTAAAAGAAAGTAAACGAGGAGGTAATAATCAACTATTTTCTTTTTTAATGAGAAAACAAAACTTGAATTAACTTGAGAAAGGAGAGGGAATAAAAAGAGATATTTTACAATGTCAAGTAGAGGGTTTTTTTTTAAACTCACTTTCAGGAAATTTTTCTCATAATGAACATTTTTGTTATGATTAAAAAAATATTCCCTAAAAGTCCAAATAATCATATATACTAAAGTATATAAAATATTTTATATTTATATTTTATATACTTTTCATATAAAATCATTTCACTTTTCAATGTTTACTGTACAAAAAGTGCTGACTCATTCATCTGCATAAACCTCCTTTATAATTTTTCTTAAATCCAGTTAAACAATAGGAGCTCAGAACTATAAAAAAGACAATAAAAGGCTTCCCTATATAGCAGCTAATTAAAGTACACCTTGTAGGTGCATTCATCTCCAACACTTCTTAGAAAATAATTGCATAAAAAGGTAACCATGCCTTGTCTTGAGTACTTCCTGTAAGCACACTGCCTGCAGGGTTCCCATACAGCTGTAGAAGTTCCTTAGAACCTCAATCAGAAATTTAGGCCAACTTTGGGGCTTCTCTGGTGGCTCAGATGGTAAATCATCTTCCTACAATGCAAGAGACCGAGGTTTGATCCCATGGACAGGGAAGCCTGGCGGGCTACAGTCTACTGGGGCACAAAGTGTCGGATACCACTGAGTCTATGGAGTCACAAAGAGTCAGACACAACTGAACAGCTAACACTTTTCACTTTCACTTTGGGAAAAATGGATTTGCTCTCTCTTTAAAGTAACAGTACTAGATACTTCTACTTAATATTAGGGATCCAGAGACACAAAGCAACATTTTTCTTCCAAAAAGGTTGCAGTTTATTTTGTTCACAGACAAGAAATTGAGAGCTAAGTGGTTATTAAACCAACAAAATCAATTTACTTGAATAAATAGGAGAGTTTGAGATCAAAATCTCTTTTCTTTTTTTCTCTCCGTAATGTGCATGGAGATATATACTTTAAAATATCTAGTTATAATAAAAATACTTTTAGGAAAAAGTTTTTACATTTGCCAAATATCCATTCAGCCAAATTATCTCAATTCTACAGCCCAATTTGGTAAATGATGTGGCCACACAGATTTTATGTAGATGATACTGACTGCAGTTAATTGTTGCTTTTAAAAGATGATGACTTCCCTCGAATCTCAGACAAGCCCCTAGTTGTATTCAAGATGAAATTTTCGGGTCTGGTCTCATCTTCTTCCTGTAAAGATTTCTGTAAACATATAATATTTAGGAGCTCCAGAAAAAAAGAACAGGATTCACTTTAATACAGTAAATTGAGGAATGTTTTCAAAGGAATATTGTTAAGAAATGTGATCATAAACATTTCTTTTTCTAAAGAATCCTAAAATAATGTATTCAAAAACCTTCTTAAATAATATATATTGCTTTGCAATCAGAGATAAAGATTATTTTTAAAATACTTCTTCTCATCCAAAGGTGCAAGACCATAATTTCCTACCTTTTCTCTTTTAAATGATAAGTTCATATGATTTGTTTATTAAGTTCTACTTGCTTGTAATACAATACACCACCATTTAATAGACAGAAACCTATACTCCAGAAGCATGCCCTCTGAGTTAAAAACTCAGGGACGAAAGAACAAGCTGCAGTTGATAGGTGTGAACAGTAAAAATGAACAGAGTAAGTCACTACATTGTACAAATGCTGTTTGATAGAGAAGCCAGCTAATGTCCAGGCAAGTTCCTTTTGAAAAGTCAGAATTTGCAGGTGCAGGGGAGGGTTTCTATCACTTCATTCACCTACAGGGCTCTCAAATCTTCATGGGTGCCAACAACATTATTATATTTGTCCACTGAAGCATATAACAAGATATAGCTTCTACATCCATGAAAAAAGAAACTGAAGACAAGTTCTAGTCAGTGACTAAAACTTACAGGGAAGCAGTTGTATATAATGAACTGTGTCAGTGTGCCCCTACTAAAACCCCAAACTTCTATTCTATGGATGGAAATGTTCCTTAATCCTTCTGTACCTATAAATAAGTGCTTATCAATTGACATTGGATTTAGGGGAAAAAGGGACTGTTTGCCCACCAGGCCCTGAGGCCCAGGGGGCAAAAACGGTAAAATTTCACCTTGTGCTGTGCTTAGTCGTTCAGTCTTGTCCGACTCTTTGCAAACCCATGGACTGTAGCCCACCAGGCTCCTCTGTCCATGGAGATTCTCCAGGCAAGAATACTGCAGTGGGTTGCTATGCCCTCCTCCAGGGGATCTTCCCAACCCAGATCTTCCACACTGCAGGCAGATTCCTTACGGTCTGAGCCACCAGGGAAGCCCAAAATTTCACCTTATTCTCATTCAATTTATTAGGGAACAGACACTCCTTAACTGCAGGGTGTCAGCTCCTATAAGTGTATTTATGTTCATTTGGCAATTTCTGCTTCCCTGGTCATTGAGCTGTCTAATTCCAAAACTATTTCTGGCTAAATGATGGCTACTTTCTTTATTTGTTGTAAGAACTATAGTAACTATTCTTTCAAAAATAATACACACACACACGTATATAATATATATATATAGACAGAGAGAGAGAGAGAAATTAGGGGTTTTTCACCCTAAGCTAATAAATCTTATTTTATTTTAGTTGTTTTTAATAGAAAAAAATTTTTTCATTGACATCCCTGAGTAGATTTGGGAATCCCTCCACCCCCAAACCTTCACAGACTAGAATCTTTTGTTTTAATCATCACTTTCTAATAGCTAGGCAGGGAGGTGCCCGAACACTGAGTAAGGCCTGCCAAGCCACTGGTGCTTTTCTGGGACCTTCGCTCTCTCTCTCTGTGACCCAGAGAAGGGAATACCCAGGTCCCATACTGAGTACCCGGACATCTGTAGAGGCTGAGCCTGATCTGGTCTTGACTAAGTCAGAGGAGACAAGAGTGTGTGAGTGTGTGTGTGTGTGTGTGTGTGTGAGAGAGAGAGAGAGAGAGAGAGATAGAGGGAACCAGCATGGAGATCTGCCTTTCACTCTCCCCACTTCCTCTGCAGCTCTCCTCTGCTCTCTGCGGCTGGTGGCTTAGTGCCTGAACTGATTAGGTAACAACAGAGCACCTTCCCTCCCTGTTTCCTCTCAATGCATTTGGGCCGCTGCTTTTGAAGGAGCCCAGCCCTGCCACTATCCTGCCTTTATCACGGGCTGTATGGGGCTTTATCTGGAAATGCCTGGGCTTTGCCCCTGGCTTCATCAATCATTTGGACCAGTTCACATCCCCTTCATGGTGTTCCGCCTCATTTAACCCATCAAGCGCTTGGGGGAGAGGCAGTGGGGCCAGGGAATGCCTGAGCACTCTTCCCACTGCCCCACATCTCAGGAGTGAAGAGGCCCTGCTATCGTGGGGGACAGGTGCACAGGATGACTTATAAGGCCACTAGACGTTTAGGCCTCACCTGACCTGCTGCTCTGGGAGACTTCTTGGAGTTGGACTTGGGAAATTTGATGACCCATTTTTAAAGAATTCATTTATTTGCTGGGGAGTTTGGAGACCACTGCTTCATAGAAAATGGTGTTTTAAGGCAAGAGATGCAAATGCTGGTTATAAAAAAAAAGGTCTAGGGTTTCACTGGTAACTCAGTGGTAAAGAATCTGCCTGTCAATGCAGGAGACACGGGTTTGATCCCTGATCTGGGAAGATCCCACGTGCCTCAGAGCAACTAAACCCGTGCAACCACAACTACTGTAGCCCATGCATCCTACAGCCTGTGCTCCACAAGAGAAGCCACTGCAAAGAGAAGCCCAAATACAGCAACTTGAGAAAGCCCACAGGGAGCAATAAGGACCCAACACAGCCAGAAATAAAATAAATAATAAAATAAAATAAAAAAAAGTCTGAGGGATCCAAGTTCCAGAGGGAACACTGACACTAAACTTAGGGTCTTCTAGCAAAGTGAATCGGAGAAGGCGATGGCAGCCCACTCCAGTACTCTCGCCCGGAAAATCCCAGGGATGGAGGAGCCTGGTGGGCTGCAGTCCATGGGGTCGCTACGAGTCTGGCATGACTGAGCGACTTCATCACTTTTCACTTTCCTGCATTGGAGAAGGAAATGGCAACCCACTCCAGCGCTCTTGCCTGGAGAATCCCAGGGATGAAAAAGCCTGGTGGGCTTCCATCTATGGGGTGGCACAGAGTCGCACATGACTGAAGCGACTTAGCAGCAGCAGCAGCAGCAGCAGCAGCAGCAGCAAAGTGAATCATGAGCACCATTCAGGTAACCTAGACAAAACCCAGTTCTGAATTTGGGGAAAATGCAGAAATGTGTATAAATTTATACAATTTTCCAAAATGCTATACTACTTATGACTCAGATTTCTATTTTTAGAAAATAGAAATTTCTGGTTATGGCTGGTTATTTTATTTTTATAAACACATTACAAGAGGTTTTCTCACACACTACTTCAAAACAACCTTTGGAGATATTTTATTTCCAATGTTATTTTAAAAGTGAAAAAGCCAAGGCAAAGAGATTGAATTTAACCAAGATCACATGGTTGGTACTAGGTTTAAACCCTATCATTTCTCTTACACAACTTTGTTAACATGGTAAAGAGACATTCAGGAAGGTGCTATTGTTTGTGTGTAATTTTTCTAACAAGTTCTGTGAGATGACCTCAGATGTCTGGATACAAGTGGACTTCCCTGAAAGACTTCCTCAGCCTATTGGAGAAAGAAGAGAAGGAAGAAGTAAAGAAAAACACAGACATGTTATTGCTCTGGTAAAAAGCTGTCTCTTAGAACCAACCAGGAGTTGAGAAGGATATGCATTTGACTTACAGAAGAGAGAAGTAGGAGTTGGGTGGAGGCTGGGGACTGAGGTTGGGAGAGAGGAAGGAAGCCATTACCTTAGAATGGCCTCTTAACATCCAATTTGTATTACAAACAAGAGCCAAGTTTCATCTCCGTACAGCACAAGGGGTCAAAGCCTCTGAACCACTTCACGCACCCAAACAGCTATTTTACCGACCAGGCACCTGTACCACCCGACCCCCCTGCCTCGTGCTATTTTACTTTTGGACTTTGTGGAGAATCTAAGGATGAGAATCTAACCCTAACCCTAACCTGCGCGCCACCACCTGGCACCAGACAACCCCTGCTCCAAGATTCGCAGTCGCTGGGCGGCCTCTTCAGGAATCCTGGGCTAGGAATGGGATTACCGAAACCCTCAAGTATGCGGGCCTAGCGAATCCCCGCCGGCCTGTAGTTCCAGCCCGCAGCCCACGCACCCACTGGCCTTTGCGCTTACACGCCAATTTGCATCCCCAATAACCGCGCACTGCGCGCATCCCAAAGCCCTGCGGGTATTAAGAATCATAAAAGACTAGGCGATTACAAAAAAAGAAAAGGTGCTGTCAGGAGCTGGGGTAAGATTTTTAAAAGGCAACGCACCGAATCCAAGAGTGTACTTTAACTTTTTTAATAACGATTCCGCCCCTCCCCCCCCCCCCCCCCCCCACCCCCCCACCGGGCTGGAAGCTCGCGCCGAATCCTGGAGGAATTGCTAAATCAAATTAAGGTTATATTTTGCAACAGACTGGATGGAGCAATAAAGGAGAGCTCGCGGAAATGGGACTTCACCCATCAATTAGATCTCTATTAGCAGCCAATACAGGCTTCACCACAGGAAATGTCACATCCCAGCCCAAGCAGATCCTTTCCTTATCCACCTCCAGCTCTCACCTCCCCTCTCCCCTAGAGTTTTAAACTCTTCGGGCACACAATTTGGAGCCAAGCAAACCCCTTTGTTTGGTCGAGGGGTTTGGTTTGATTTGTTTTCTCTTCCCAGTCTCGTTTTGGAACCCGACGCCACCTGCCTCTCCCAGCACGCACCCGGGACACTCCCGCCCAGGCTGGCTAAACAGGTTGCAGTGCGACACCTGCGCTGTCTGCTGGGTCGCTCAGCACCGCGGAGCGGGGGCTGGTGCGCTGGGCCTTATTAATATTAAAAGCTTTATGATGGTCCTGAGCAGTCCATAATGAAAGGTGATTAACAAGACAATGGACAGTGCTCTGAATGGTGGCGCAACTCAGCTGCCATAATAGATCAAATCCGCCTCGGGGGTCCCAGCGTGCGAATTCCGCCTCAGGATCCGAAGGAGTCCGAGGGAATCGTAGGGAAAGCTGGCGTGATAACGCCGGACGGGGAAGTCAGACGGCCGAAATGGCGCGCCCTGCAGGCTGGGACTAGACACTCTGACCTCAGCTTCGTCTCTGAAGGCCTTGCAGGTGTTCGCTCCCCACTGGAGTCCCGGGATGTGTGCGGTCCCCACCCAGAGACCAGAGGGCTGAACCCGGATCCCCGAATCCTAAAGGTGTTCACCCCTGCCCATCCTGTTATTCCAGATACCAGAATCCGAGCTCTCATGGGAAAACGCCCAGATCACGGCTGCTTCGGCTTGGCACAAAGACAGGGAAATGGGACAGGAACCCTGCATCCACTCCCAAACTCCGGTAAATGCACCCAGCCTTTGACCCCTGGTCCTCCGGTCCCCAGCAGAACAGAAATTTCCTCGGGCCCCAGAACGTCTCATTTATCATTCTCGCGGGGACCCGAATGACAACGCTCCTTGTCCTAGCCCGGCTGTGAATTGCGCCCCCCACAAACACCCGCTTCTGCGCCCTTGTCCTCTCCATACCCCTCCCGCTCCACACCCTTGCCCATAAGGAGACAAGGTGCAACAGCCCGGGAATGAGCAAGCAGGAGAAGTGGCCGGATGGATAAAGGAGGCACTGTTGCCGTGGCTGCCGCCGCTGCCCCCATTCAGGGGCCGAATTCAAATGGATATTTTCCCCCCTCGGTCCAGCTGAACGAGCCTCAATGCCTCAAAGGTGCAGAGCTGCCTTCTTGGACATGCTCTGTGGCTGATATTATAATTTTCATAATGCGCTTTTATGTCGCTCCAGACTCCTCCGGTGAGGAGCCCGCAGAGCTGCTGAAAGGGGCTTTGAGAGGCCCGGGCGCTCGGCTGCTGCGAGCTGCGCGCCCCCCGCCGGCCTGAGTGGCACCGCGTGCCCCGGCCGGGGCGAGGTTCCTGCGCTGCGAGCGCGCCGGCGGCGGCGGGCGCTGCCCGCGCGGCTCATTAACATGCACCCCGAGTGCGCCCCGCCAGCTCCCGCCCGCTTTCTGCGCCCCTCGGGGTCTCTGCCATCCGCCTGGGTGCGAGGTCCCTGGCCTCATCCGGGCTCACACTCCAGCTCCGGGCCGATGGACCTGTGGCCAGCCAGGCTTAGGAAAGGTCAAGGTGTTAAGGTGTGAGCGGATCCAGGGAGCAGTCAAGGGGCGAAACCGTCTTCTGACTCCGCGGAGGCCGCTTTTGCAGAGCTCTGGAAGCGAGGGGACTGTGGGCGTGAAGGGCTTCTAAGTGAAGGCAGGAAGATGGAGCGGAAGCCTCCTCACTCTAACGAGTGTGGTTCGAACGATTTTGTTTAAAGCACTTAGCAAGTAGTAATCATTTCATCTGCCAAACAACCCTGGGAGGAAAAGGAGCACAGAGAAGTTGTTTGCCCAGGGTCGCGCAGCTGGGAAGTGGGAGGACCCAGATTCCGACTCGGATCCCGGAGTCCTCGCTTTTTATTTAACTGCTGCTGCTAAGTCACTTAAGTCGTGTCCGACTCTGTGTGACCCCATAGACGGCAGCCCACCAGGCTCCCCGGTCCCGGGGATTCTCCAGGCAAGAACACTGGAGTGGGTTGCCATTTCCTTCTCCAATACATGAACGTGAAAAGTGAAAGTGAAGTCGCTCAGTCGTGTCCGACTGTTCGAGACTCCATGGACTGCAGCCTACCAGGCTCCCCAATCCATGGGATTTTCCAGGCAAGAGTGCTGGAGTGGGGTGCCATTGGCTCTGTGTTCGGCCTAAGCAGTCAGTTTACGAGCAAACCCATTTGCCAGATGAGTAACAGGTAATACAGTTCAATTACAGATTGATCCAAACTCCTGGTCCTCACCTACACTCAGTCATTAGAGCTCACTACTGTGGATAGTATTACCTCTCTTTTGTCTGTTTCAGGCTCACTGTAGGAATTTGCATGAAATACTCAGGGCCTCTGAAACTTTTAATCAGACAAATACTTTACCTTAGTCACCAAAAAACACATTAAAAATTAATGAATATGTATCATGGTGAAACTGAGTGGATGAGGTAGGGAAAAAAGATGGGGGGGGGGACTTGCATTCTTAAGGAACTTTCCAAATAAACTCATCACTTGTAATGGCCCTGGGTGGAAAATTTAATAACCTTAATCCACATTAGAGTAGGCCCCTTTATAGCAGATTCAGGGCTACCCTTCTTAAAAGATTCATTCTGCCAAACCTTGGAACTCTTCACAAGAAATACTAGGTAAAACTTGTAAGGCTGTAGTTAATCCTATCCCCAAGACCAAAGTTATCAAAATGTTCTCATAATTGCTCTCTAAAGTAAGTCCTATTAAAGTTGCTAAATAGCACCTTTATTCATTTTTAGGAGGTCCTGCTGATACTGAGAGAGAGCAGTCAGTTTATGTCCCCCCTGTTCATATTTGTTCAGAAGGCAGACATGTACCAAAGAAATAAATACATGTATAGTCCCAAATCTCTTGCTATAAATAGGAGTAAAATAAAAAATGCATTCACAACTAGACATACCTGCTGAAAGACTGTCTGTTCTGGAAGTTATCACCCTATAAACCCTCTGGACCATAGCACAGCCTCAGTTGTCCACTTGGCATAGTTAGAGAGATACCATGATATTGTCAATGCCCACCAGGCACTGGGCAACAAAAAGATGTTCCATATGTCCATCTGCAGTAATAACACAAAGTCAGTCCAGCATCAGTGTCAGATTGGATTTTAATTTTTGTTCACAAAGGTCTTTTAGGGCTTAATCTAAACTTGAAAACTTCTTATGACCTAGAAACTAAGCAATAGATCTGAAAACAGGACCCACAGATCCCATCCCCAGAGTTGTTATATTTGATTTTCTTTCGTAAACTAGCCTCCCTATTCTTGTATAAATCTACTGTTGGAGTCCTGCATATCTAATAGAATGATCCCAAATTGCAGCTAAAATCTGTTCTTCTTCCTGATTTGTTGCAGCACAACGAAAGATAACTACCTCTAAAATTGGGAGACAGCAGCTGTTCATACATTTCTTCATTAAATAAACATCGGGATACCTGCTGATTGAAACCATTTTGGGGGTTTGATGTGAATGGCTCTTTAAAAACCTTCCCATATGTTAGCCTCCAGTAAATTCAACAGCTTTGCTCTGCCTCTAAATCAGAGATTATTAAATTCTTATTAAAACTTGAAAATGTTCTAAGGTGAAACTGTATCACATACTTGTAAAGAAGTGATAAAATGCCATTTTTGACAAACAATTTTTAAAGTCATGTACATAATAGGCTACAATCAGAAGGTCAAGTCAACTACTGTTCAAATTACCCAACTAAAAGAGAGGAGAAATAGATGTGATTTAAATTATTTACTTGATAGTGCCTTTTTAATCCCTAAAAATGTGTCAGTAAACCACATGATTTTCAGAAATTGTGAAATTTACCAATAACTACCAAAATAATCATCCTTATAGAAGAGGAGATGATAGCGAGTTAATGAATGTCATTATTGAAAATAAGAATGCTCTCCCTGCTTATTGTGCATGTTCACATAGCATTAAAAGATCTTTGAAAAACATGATTGATCATTGTCAAATTATGGATTTGTGTCAAATAATGGATTTAAAATATTATGTGTATTAGGAAAATAAGTACATTCTATATGATTGCTTGAGATGTGGAAGTTACTCAGTTACTTAAGATGTGCAGTAGTTACTTAGAGAAGTGAAGGATGAAATGAATCATACAGTAAATTCAGGATTTGAAAACAGGCAGACTGGACAACTGTGGATTCAAATACCTCTTTTTCACTCCTCTGAGGACATTTTTCCTCTTTGTATGTATAGGCATAGCCTTTTTCCTCTTCCTTCCTTTTTTCCTATTTGAAGCAATTTCATTTCCTTCATTTTATTGCAAGTAGAGAAACAGAAATGGGAATATTGAGGGAAGTCTAATAATAATTTTAAAGAACAAAAATCTTCCATGAAAGGAGAACTGCAGCCCAGCTCCCCAAGAGGGCTGTTGGCATTGACTTAGCTGCCCTTGTGCTTCCTTTGGCCTATGCAGAGATTAACTTATTAAAGGTAAGCTGCAAGTGGGAGAAGGATCTTGAAAGAACTGGGTGTAGATGCCTTTTTTCTTTCTTTATTTCTTGTTTATGAACATGAAAAAAAAAAAGTGGAGAAATGTGTCCCTGATTTAGTAAGGGGCCAGAGAGAGACAGTGGAAAGAAAGCTTAGTTGCTCTTACAGTCCTACCATGAATGAACGTTGTGACCACCATTTTATCTGCCCAGCCTCAGTTTTCTCATCTAACAATGGGAAGTTAAATTGATACAGATATTCCCTCTCTGGTTTACAGTTCTGGTCTTAGGAAATCTGGTACCTGACAAAGTCCAAATTACTTCCTTCCTGGTCATAATGTTTCCAGAATGTATCTTCATATCTGAAACTTTATGCTTCAACATTTGTCCTTTGGTCTGAACTTTATAAAATAATTTTTTAAAAAAGCATAGTGCACTGGATAGGACTGCTTGAAATTTTTCTGTTCATCAATAAGGCTTCTGTTGTCATCAACAATGACAATAATCCAATGCTTTCATTGTATTACAAAGCATGACAAAATTCCAACTAAAAATTTTATCAGTGGCTGGTATGGTAGATGGATTACTGAAAGAAGATATGTAAAATAGACTACAATTGTTAACAAAATTTTATCATTCCATTTATACATATGACAATTTCAGATATGATTTTGTGATATCCTGATTGGAAGTAACCAACAAGATAAGCAACTAAGATTTCATACATATCATGGATATAGCTAAAACAAATATTAAGAGCAAAAGAGAATGACAGGGCATTAGAGAAAATATTAAACAAGATAATTATTTTTCCCTTCATAAATTTATGATTTGAAGCAGTTTTTCTGAATTCCAAAAAATACTTTTAAATTTAAAATATCATTTGATATTAGATTTAGTAGATATGTTCTCAACCTTTTAAAATGTAAAATTGAAAAATTAAGATAAAGGATCATTCAAATAGGTATACATTAAGTTAAAATGTTTACTACTTGACAGTAAGATTTATTAAAGACAAATGAGAGGAGGGAATTTTTTCTGAATCTCCAATTGCCATTTTAAATTTTACATAGTGAGAGTGTATCCAAAAATTGCAAATTATTTTAGCTAATAAAGAGTACTTAAATAACTGTAGCTGCAGCTATGTGCATCATTCAAAATTAATAAAGCCAGTAAGTTAATAACAATAATTAACTCCCACTGTACCGTAGTCTCTTCTATAGATGCTTTGTAACATACATTTGATATTTTAGTTGGAGAATGAAAGTGAAAGTCGCTCAGTCCTCAGTCATGTCCAACTCTTTGTGACCTCATGACTATACAGTCCATGGAATTCTCCAGGCCAGAATACTGGAGTGGGTAGCCTTTCCCTTCTCCAGGAGATCTTCCCAACCCAGGGATTGAACCCAGGTCTCCAGTATTGCAGGCGGATTCTTTACCAGCTGAGACACCAGAAAAAGTTGGGGAATATGAAAAAGCAAAGCACAAAAAGATGATATTCCTATGAGTATAGGAGGAAATCTTACATCAAAAACTATAAATATTTGCTGCATAATCAAGTATACCTCCACAAGATCTAGGAGCTCATGAGTACATACCAGATAATTAATTCATAAACAACTAAGAATGTCAAACATGATCTCTCAATGAGGAGCCAGGTACTATCCTTCAAGAATCTTTTAAGATAGTTGGTTAACTAAAAACATTGGGTGAAGGGATTATCAAAATGAAAACATTTTCAAGGGAAGGATCAAGAAGATTTAAAAGGAGGGGGATTTAAACCTCAGTGATCAGCGATTAGTCTGTGATGTGTATGCTGAGTAAACATAATTTTCTTCATAATGAAGAGAAAAATGTAAAATGTTCTGCTTCACTTAGAAATTATTTCAGCTAACATTTTGAAAGGTCTCTGGAGGTAGTGGTCTAAATACTCTTTGGGAGTTTCTCTGTTTTGTTTCTTTTAGTGTTTCCTTTTATTCACCTTATATAAAAGGCCATTCGTCAAGTTCAAGAATAGGAAGGACACAGTACCAGTGCGTGTTGCTGTGGCTGTTATTAGGAAAATGGGTTTACAACCCAGCATGGTCTCTAAAATGGTATCTCAAGTGCCCTGTGAGCAACCACCAAGCGAATGGAACTTCCACACCAACTCAGGGGCCTGCAACCTCTCTACTGGCAGAGAATTATCTAGATCAGACCCATATTCTATTGATTTGAGCAATAAAGAAAAAAAAAACTTTTCTTGTGTGTTTTGGGGAAGACACACATACACACAGGAAGGAAACAAAATACTTAAAGCAGCACACTTTGCAACTCAGTAGGGGCAAGGTCAGACTACCAGAGACAAGTAAGTAAAGACACCTCCTAAACCATGGGAAAACATGGATAAATCGTTTCGACTCACTGCATTCAGAACCCATGGAAGAGAATCACAAAACTGCACTTTGCCATTGTTGCCTGAAAGGATATCTATTTATCATCTCATAAGACAGCTCGAATGATCTTTATCTACTTTGCCCACTTTCTGACCCAAATTCAGGGTTTTTATGGAAAATTGCAGTCAGTTTGATTGATGAAATCCAAAGATGTCTAAAATGGCACCAAAGATCTCCAACTGTGCAGACTCCAACCGCGGGCTTCAATGTTGGCATTGTTCCTGAAGGAGTAAAAAAAAAAAAAAAAGAAAAAGAAAAAGTTGAGAAAAACAGGCAAAAGTTAGGGGATTTCTGCTTTAAAACTTCAAGTTTCAATGAAGATCCCCAAACCCATTATCCCTGTTCACACGTGCGAACTGGGCGCACATCAAAGTATTTCCCACACATCGCAACAAAACCGGGTTCCCAGTGAACCAATCAACCCCTTTGTGACCCGCTGAATGGCTGTATCTACGGAGCGAGCTGGTTTCAGAAAGGCTCTCCGAAGGACAGCGGGCAACGGGAAGCTGGGAAGCCGCGGAGCCCGGCGCGCCTGCCGGGACGCAGGAAGGAGCAACTAGTCGACGCAATCGCCCTTGCTACCGGCCGCTTGGGACTTTAAGACACCCAAACGAGGAGTCCCAGCGGCCACTCCGTGTCCTCAGCGCTCTGTCCCCAGCCCTCCGGCGGCGCCACTTATTAATCCAGAGCCACAGCCAGGCGGAGGCACCGGCGCCGAGGCCCGCGGAAGCAGGAGGCAGAGCAGTGTCAGTCGGTTCGGTTTGGCGGACGATGCTTTGTAGTCGAATATTGTCACCTGCCTAATTGTTCGAAGCTGCCCTCCTCCCCTCCCCCATTAGTAATAATAGCTGGAGCGCGCCTCCTACCGGGTTACCAGGCCCGGGAGCTGATGAATGAACCCCCTCGTAGGGGAAAATCTTAGGAGCTGTCTTCTGTCCTATTACCCAAGGGGGCCAGCTATAAATCTTCCTTCATTTTAACCACATTTACCCTCATCCTCCTCGGGGCTAGGGATGCTGCGTTAAGATTGCACTGATGTGCCAAGGCTCTGGACCAGCTGCTCCTAAATACAGACAGGTCCTTGTCAATTAAGGCTTTGAGAAGCAGGTCCTCTGAGGCCCTGGGGCATTGGAGCAGCCAGAAGCGTGCAGCCCCCACAATTAGTATCCATTTGGAAGGGACCTTCAGGGCACAAATGCACAGGCAAAGGAAGAATCAAAACACCAGGCAACTTCAATTCTGGAAATTGATCTGTAAGTGTTGTGAAACTGAACAGACGGCCCCCAAGAAGGAGCTAAGATTTCTGGTGTGAGAGGGGCCTCTCCCACCAAACCCCACCCCACCCCACCCCCACACAACTTCCCAATATTTTCTCTTTGTCTTGTTTCAAGCCCGGCAGTCGACTGAGTTTGTGGGTAGGTTTGGGGTGAGGGGGAAGAAAGATAAATGAATACATTCATTTGCCCGCTCCTAGCTGAGGTTGTCTTTTGGTGTCTTTTGTGGCCACCTCAAGCAGCTGGTCAACCCTGCCCGGACCCTGGCCTTTGGCCCAGGGGGCGCTGGACAAGGCAGGCGCTCCAAGGAGAAGAGCTGCGATGTATCAGGTCAGGCAGGCCAAGCCGCCTGTGGGCCGGGCTGAGCATTAGCAGCTCAGCTAAACAAAACCCAAAAGGTTCAGGGGGCCTGGGGCATCAGGAGGCAAGGTGTTTGTTTAAGTGATTAGCAGCAGTTGGGAGTTAGGGGCGGAGAAAAGGGCAGAGCTTGTGACACAGGGCAACTTAGCTGGACAGCAAGGGTGGACATTCAGAGGACATCACTGTTAAAGACTGTGTGACCCCACCAAGTTCAAGAACAGAGCAAACAGCACAGGCCATTAGGGACAGCCGTCAAGCGGACGGCAACAAAGCCAGGAGGGGCATTGAGAAAAAATGTTTCAATATTAAATATGGAAAAGTACTGGGGACCAGGGCAGGGGGTCAATGAAAGTCAACAAGAGTTTAGGCTTAACAAGAGAAAGAATTTAATATCAAAAATGCATAAATCTGCAAGTGAGGCAGCCCCATAATACAGATAAAAGAACCAGTTCAGTCAACATTCTGGGATAATGGCACCATAATAGATAGCATCAGGTTGTTAACATTTAACACAAAAGTGAAGCGAATGAAAGAAAAGGCAGTTCCCTTAATTGAGAACCTGCTGGAAGATTTCCACATGCCACCAGGGATGAAGACGTTGCTAACTTGCTGCCTTATCAACGTTCTGACCATCAAGGGAAAGGAGGACCAGCTTCTTGGAGTTTCACTCCCACATCACTTCTCCCCTTCCCCAAGGTTTCCATCTCAAAGGCGCTTACTCTCTCTAGAGTCAAAGTCCTTTCTCTCAGAACCCATTGTGACTGTGCTTCTCCCCGTTCAGGAGGTAAAGTTTCTTTTAAAATGCACCTCACCTCCTTGAGTGAGCTAGCAAAGTTCTTAGCAAGGAGCATAGAATGAAAAGAATGGTTTGGTTTTTGAGTCAAAATGACCAGGCTCATTTTTTTCCTGCTAAGAATGAAAGCATGTATTTCTTCATAAGGGATGGGTAATGACAAAGCTTCAAAAGAATATCTCACTTTGCTCACTTTTTTCCCAATCAATAACAAATCTTATTTTCAAAGAAACTTTTGGCACTAGAGCCTTGAAAATTCAGTGAAGCTTCCTGAATCAAGTACTCTGGCTGTCTGTGCTAGAGCTCTAGGGCTTTGCCTATGTAGGGAAAGCCCTTCTCTTTAATATTCACAGGTAGATGCTGAAAAGGTAAGTCATTCCAGTAGTGGACAGCTGCTGCCTAAGACTCAGCATCCTCCCATTCCCGCAGAGCCAGAAGACAAGCCCACCTTCCAGCAGTCATCACTGGTCTACCCACCTCAGCCCACGCCAAGTAGCCACACATCCACCCACCTCACCTCCCTCTACACAGGGAGGCATGGCCCTCTGCTATCCCAAGATGCCTGTTTTCAAAACACATTTACATACCTAATGAGAGTTGATCCTTACAACTACTTTGTGGAGTAAATAGGGTAGAAATCCCCACTGTTTGGTGAGGACACAGAAAGATTAAATAAGCCAACTTATTTCTCACAATCAAGATTCCTAATCTAGTACGTATTCCACGCCTTCCTTGTACTTTGTCCTCCACTGGCAGGATGAATTCAGAGGCAGACAGAGAAACTGAGGTCTTCCTCAAGCCCGTGCAGGTGCTTTGATGGTCATTTCTATCTGGACTGTAGCTATTACTTATGTGTTTTAGAGCACCCAGAGAATTTAGGGGGACTCCAAGAGCATTTAGGGGATTCCTTGGTGCCTCAGTAGGTAAAGCATCTGCCTGCAATGTGGGAGACCTGGACTCGATCCCTGGGTTGGGAAGATCCCCTGGAGAAGGAAATGGCAACCCACACCAGTATTCTTGCTTGGAGAATTCCATGGACAGAGGAGCCTGGAGGGCTACAGTCCACAGGGTCACAAAGAGTCAGACACCGCTGAGTGACTTTCACTTTCCCAGAGCATATATCTCAACAGGTTCACTCTACACATGAGAAATAGCTCAGAGGTTTTCAGTACCCAACTGGGGTCCTAGAGTCAGGAAGTGGCAAATCTAGGCTCAACCTGAGTTCTGAGGTTCTATAACCAGGCTACATCAGAAACCCTTCAGTATGCACAACACTTGATACTTCTTCCAAGGAAACTGCAAGTTCCTTGGGTGCAGTGTTTTCTATTTATCTTGTATCTCATGTGGAACATCCCCTCACAAAGTGTTTGTAGAATTAATTAAAGAATGACTAATGGCTAGTAAGTGAATGGATGGGATTAGGAACACTAATCAAAGAGACACCAGCATGGGCCTACCTCCAATGACATTAACAGTGACAGTATAAAAAAAACATACTCCAGAAATAGGGACATTTAAGTGACCCCTTTTTAATGGAAAGAAAGCTGTTATGAGGAAAACTGGTCTTAGAGTTTCAGAATCTGAAGATCACTGTTTGTTCTGTTTTGCCTTAGTAACAGCTGTAAAGTCAGGATCTTGTTCCTGCGATTGCAAATTCCCACCACCCCAGAGCCCAGCCTTGGCTCCTCAGATATCCCTGCGCAGGTGGGGAAGTCAGAGGTCAGGAGGCCGCACCCAGAGGGGGGCAGATGAGACATTCACATCAAGAAGTCACTCTGACCACCAGAACTCTAAGAGCTCTTCCATCCTGAAAGTTCTGAGATGCTGTCTAGAGAGATGACTGACAGGAAGTCAGTGGCACGCCGTCTCCCAGCGCCCACCCAGAGGAAGCCTCGCAGAGCGAGGCCGGCTCTGGCATCTTCAGGCCAGCTCCAGCTGGGGATCCACGCTGGACACAAGCCTGGCCAAACGATTCCCTGGAATCTTCTGTCGCACCCCCCCTACCCCCCTCCACTATCCGCGCCCTCCAGTCTTGGCGCCTGGTGACCGCAGCGCGTGGCGCCAGCACGGGCACTTCCGGGGCCACCCCCGCACCCCTGCTGGATCAGGTCACCGGGAGCACACGCCAGGCGCCAGGCTGCTCTGGCTGGCTGGCCTGGCCCCAGCTGCGACCTCAGACAGCCCAGGACCAAGCCGGGGATCAGCACCCCCTCTTCTTTCTCCCTCACTCAAGGTCTGGCCAGGGGAGGGAATTTCGGAGGCGGGACCACCTCAGGGCGCTTGCAACTCAGGGCGCCTTCAGGTCACCTCGGAAAGCTCAGGGGTGCCTGCAACAGCGCAACCAATGCCTGAGGCACAAGCAGGCGGGACCCCGTCCTCCAGAAGCGAATTGGTGTGTCTGGCAGCAATGTGAATAGCAAGACACACCAGAACTCGAATTAGCTGGAACAAGACAGGAGACTAGAATTTACAGTTTTAAAGTTTTTTTTTTCTTTTTTATTCTAAAGAAAAATGTAACTTGGATAAATGCAGCAAAGATTCTCCGCGGGTTCAGGAGGTCAAGCAGATGTAGACAAGCGCATGGGAGTTATTTATGTCAAGTCGGGTTATTGTAAAAGCGAGAGAGCGGACCGCCGAGGCGACTCAGGCAGCCAGTAGGCCCGCGCGCCGGGGTCAGGGTGGCGGGCAGAGTGTCCATCCTGGCGGGACAGTAATTGCCCGGGGTCTGACACGACGCCGGGGGCTCCAGGAGCCTCCATCCATCTCTAGCCAGTTAGCGACGTGTCCCCCGCCGGGTGGGAGGCCCGCCTTGGATCTCCGCTTCGAATAATGGGAAGAATTGTCTCCCCGCCTGGCACTACCCTGAACTGCTCGGGGCTTGCTGCCGCTGTCCATTCTCTGGCCCCACTTGCCCCCCAACCTTGGCGATGCGGTTGGAGTGAGAGGGCAGCTCGAGATCAGGTGTGCCCCGAGCGCAGAGCTCAGGGCCTGGCTGAGAGAAGACCGGAACCTCGGCGCGCGACCACCCTTCACTCCGCTCCCGCCGGGCACTCACCCGCTTCGTCCTCCAACCTGCCCGGCTAAGCCGGCCACCTGGCCCTCCCTTCCCACCCCAAAGCCTCCGGATCCTGCTAGGGGGTGGTAAAGATTCTTCCCCCTCGGACAATTTAATAGTCCCAAGTCATCATCTGCGTGACATTGGCCATCCATCTTCTCCCAGGGGAGGACAAAGCCGGGCCTCCCTGACTCCAGGCCTCTCCCTCCCCAGTTCTTTCTATTCTGGGAAGGCCTCCCCACAATGGCGTCCTTATGAACCATAATGGCTATGTTTATGAAGGCCGCAATACCAGTGTATGAAGACAATTTTATGCCTAATTAGAAAATGATGTAACCAGACAGAAGACAAAGAGAAGCTGTCCCCCCTCCCGTTTCTTTCTCTTCAATCACACCCCAAATTTCCTCCGGCCGATGCTTTTGCGAGTGGTCGCGGCTCCTGGCCTCTCTTTTGACAGCAGCTCGGCTGCCCTTGGCCGCGCAGCAGGCGGCAGCCGGCACGTCCCCCCCCCCCCCCGCCCCAACTACCCCGCTCCCGCGCCCACCCCCCAAGAGGGCAAAGGCTGGGGGGCGGGACACCGCAGGGAGGGGGCAGAGACGGGTGCAGAGGCTTAAAGAGATTTGGGATGCGCGCTCTCGCACTTTTCTCTTCCCCACGAGCCCTCATCCGAGGGGACTTCACCCCTGGGAAGACTCCAATAAATGCAAGCCGGCGCCACTCGATTCCGGGATAATTTTTAATATATATGCAATAAATGTTCACTTTGTTAGATTGAATGACAGACAATAATATCGGCAAATCTTCATATCCATCCATTACCAGCAAATGAGCCGCACAAAGGACAGATTTGCTTTTGATTAATTTATTTGCAGACTCGGGTTGATAAAGCAATAACTATTTGGTTAAACTTGACATTTGGTCTTCGGGGGGTTATCAGACAAATCCCTGTCGTTCGGGGGAGATAATAAAGCTGTTTAAAAGGGATTAATTATTAATTGGCTGCAATTAATTTCCCCCCTTTGCTCGGCTGCTGCCACAACGCACATCACTCACCTACAAACAAAAGGCAGCGGATTTCCCCTACTCAACCGACCTGGGGCGAGGAGGGGTTTGCCCACAGCCCCAAGCAGAGACGCGGCCTCTTGCACCCCGGTTATTCTTGCGCAGACTATTTTAATAAACCACTATCCCGGGTAAAACCTGTCCATT
>NW_024070187.1:60280313-60522070 GCF_014754425.2 Oryx dammah
TGTCACTCGCATTGCACTTGAATTCCTCCACGTTCCATCTTCCTCAGCGATGTATTCATTTGCTTTAGCTCCACCTAGTCTAATTGACAGGATCTATTGTTGCTGCCTACAACTTTTGTTCTTCTGGCCTTTATCCCCCAAAATAGGAATGCCATGCCCATCTTTTCTTTTCCTTTCTTTTTTTTTTTTTTTAAGATTTCTTGGGCTGGTTCCACACAGGACAGCATTCTACATAAAAGGCAATGGTAAGCCCAGGACATAGAAACTTACACATCCCAGAAGTCCTACTGGAGCTGGACACCAACTAGAAAAAAGGGTTACCCATCGGAGGCCTGGCAAAGTCAATAAAATACATCTATGAATATACAGAGTAGAGTGATCTTGTTGGATTTTGCAAAGGGAAGAAAGAACATATTTAAGTAAGGCCATAACTGTTGCTTTGGACTTCCCTGGTGGCTTAGATGGTGAAGAATCTGCCTGCAAGGCAGGAGACCCAGGTTCGATCCCTAGGTTGGGAAAATCCCCTGGAGAAGGGAATGTCTTTAGCTACTTGAGATAAATTTTGAGAACTTGAACCAAATCTGGAGGAGGAACTACACTGGGGAGGGGGATTCTGCCTCCAATGTCAACCCTAAAATGAAGCAATGATCCTTCCCATGTGAGTGGCCAGGATATCTCAATGGTTTCCCTCTTACTGTCCAGAATTGCCTTGGCGGTTCTGACCTGGGCTTCCAGTCCCAACCTCTAGGCCGTGGTTCTCATCCCATGGCCCATGAGACGCAGTGCCTATTGCATTCGGGCTTGAGGGGTAAGGAGAAGACTCAGTGAACAGTCACTGGAAGGTAATGAAAAGGGACCTTCATATTTGAAGATTATATAGAGAATCTAATCTCCACTTCTCAAGATGACTCAATATTAGTGAAACATGTCATTTTCTCATAGGTAAGTTTGGAGCTAAGGAATATCCATTAACTTGACTAGTAAAGTATGTGAGTTAATGGATTCTACTGTGCTGTGCTTAGTCACTCAGTCATGTCTGACTCTTTGCAACCCCATGGACTGTAGCCTTCCAGGCTCCTCTGTCCATGTGGATTCTCCAGTCAAGAATACTGGAGTGGGTTGCCATGCCTTCCTCCAGAGGATCTTCCCAACCCAGGCATCAGACCCAGGTCTCCCTCATTGCAGGTAGATTCTTTACTGTCTGAGCCACCAGGGAAGCCCAAGGAAACTGGAGTGAGTAGCCTAGCCCTTCTCCAGGGGATCTTCTTGACCCAGAAATTGAACTGGGGTCTCCTGCATTGCAGGCAGATTCTTTACCAGCTAAGCTATAAAAGAAGCTCCAATGGACTCTACTGCTGCTGCTAAGTCACTTCAGTCGTGTCTGACTCTGCGACCCCATAGACGGCAGCCCTTCAGGCTCCCCTGTCCCTGGGATTCTCCCGGCAAGAACACTGGAGTGGGTTGCCATTTGCTTCTCCAATGCATGAAAGTGAAAGTGAAAGTGAAGTCCCTCAGTCGTGTCCGACTCTTAGCGACCCCATGGACTGCAGCCCACCAGGCTCCTCCATCCATGGGATTTTCCAGGCAAGAGTACTGGAGTGGGGTGCTACTAGACATCCTAATTTAGACTTGTTCTCTGTTTTATTCTCTAAGGGCTTCCCTGGTGGTGCAGAGGTTAAAGCGTCTGCCTGCAATGTGGGAGACCTGGGTTCGATCCCTGGGTCGGGAAGATCCCCTGGAGAAGGAAATGGCAACCCAGTCCAGTGTTCTTGCCTGGAGAATCCCATGGACAGAGGAGCTTGGTGGGCTAGAGTCCATGGGGTCGCAAAGAGTCGGACACGACTGAGCAACTTCACCTTCATTCTGTTTTATTCTACACCCTTATTAAGTACAAAATGGTGGGGAAATTCCCTGGCTGTCCAGTGGTTAGGGTTCCACACTATCACTACCAAAGTCTTGGGTTCAACTCCTGTTCAGGAAATTAAGATACAACAAGCTGTGCTGCATAGTGCCCTTCCCAAAAAAAGTGCAAAACATTAACCGAATTTTAATATTTTCTCAGCATCAGAGCACATGTCTCTGTCCAATGGTAATTATCACCTAGGATGTCTTACCTGAGAGCTGCCTATCATGACAATTGCTTTTGTCCCTCAGCTTCCACAGAGAGGCAGTACAGTCAAGCAGCGCTCTATGGGTCAATTCTTCTTTTGTGTTCAACCTAGGAAGGTGCTTCATGCTGGCGTGCTTCTGCCATGTCTGGAAAAGTGAGCCAGTATAATGTGCACATGTACCACTCTCTAGTTTGACTTTTCCTCAAGTAACTTGTCTCCTACACTCTTTACATTTTCCCAACAATCCATCTCTTTAACCGTCTTCCATGTTTTATTTTAAAGTCTAGTTTTTTGGTGATTGGTGCCCCATAGTAACTGTGGACTCACCTCTTGAGACTGATAATATTTACACATGGCAGCAGAAAGAGCGCGGAGCCTGGAGTTTCAGGACTTGGCTTTGAGCTCCAGCTCCACACATTCTCACCGTGGACAGAGTGGCAGAGAAAGACATCTAGGCAACATTCGGATTGCATTAGGCTGGTTTGGAATCTGAACCTCAGTACTTTTTACAACTCACTTGGGCATTCTTATGTGCATCAAAGACTGAACAACACTGCTTGCATCTTAAACTTACACAATGTTGTATGTCAATTACATCTAAATAAAGATGGGGGGATGGAGAGTGGGGAACCTCTGCTCTGTATTGATGCATTGACAGAGCACTTGGGAGTCCAGGAAGCTACAAGGGCAGGACCCCAAGGCTAGGAAAGCCAGTACTGGGGCGTCTGACTTGGGCTCTTCCTTTGTTATATTCTTTAAGGAAACAAATATCCTCTTTATGATACTGTTCGTGCTTATCATGATAGGGCCTAGGAGCATGCTCTAGAAGAGGAGAAAGCATACATGAGCTCAAGTCCAGTTTCTAACACTGCAGCTCTGTGACCTTGGACAAGTCACTTTATTTCTCTTGGACCTCAGTTTCTCAAAATCTGGCAATGTGAAAGATGCCAATCTCCAGTGCACAAGTTGGTTGGAAGAACAAACTATAATAAGCACACCTGCCATTTATCATGTGCTTGCTCTGATGCTCAGGCAACATTCAAGTGCTTCATGTGAATACCTCATTGGACTTGCAAAATTTCATCTGAGGAAGGTCTTCTGGGGAGACAGTGCACTGAAAAGGTGCTTTGTGATCAGGAAGGCTTTATGAAGGCATGGGATGCTCATGCTTCACAGGGTAGAAAGACAGATCTAGTTTGACTTTATTTCTTCCTTACGTAATTATTTGCCCTTCACAGTCTTCCAGAACTCTCTGACATATATATTATCCGAGGCTCCATAACTGAAAAGCAAAGACACTAGAATTCACATTTGACTCTTTTAACACTGAGATCATTGATCTTTCTACTCTACTCAACTAGTTCCTGGTTAATTGAAAGTATAGCACATTTGAATCCAACTGTTAGCTCTCTGATACACAAAGTGTGATCCATGGACTTATAACATCAGCTTCATCAAATTCTAAAAAAGTGTTCAAAGTTTAAAATGCTTAGTTTCATTATGTCACTTACTATAGTTTCTGAATTCTGGCAGTGGGGCATGTCTCTTCTAGGCCTAAATATCAATTCTGGGCACATGAAGTATGACCACTTATTCGAATGTGAAGTCCTTCAGGCTTGCCAAAATGTGCACTAGTAATCCTTAAGTATGTACTTCCTGAGAAGCTTATAGTTGTTCTCCTTCTATCAATCAGTCCAGTCGCTCAGTTGTGTCCAACTCTTTGTGACCCCATGGACTGCAGCATGCCAGGCCTCCCTGTCCATCACCAATTCCCAGAGTTTACTCAAACTCATGTCCATTGAGACAGTAATGCCATCCAACCATTTCACCCTCTGTCATCTGCTTTTCCTCCTGCCCTCAATCTTTCCCAGCATCAGGGTCTTTTCAAATGAGTCAGCTCTTCGCATCAGGTGGCCAAAGTATTGGAGTTTCAGCTTCAACATCAGTCCTTCCAAGGAACATTTAGGACTGATCTCCTTTAGGATGGATTGGTTGGATCTCCTTGCATTCCAAGGGACTCTCAAGAGTCTTCTCCAACACCATAGTTCAAAAGCATTAATTCTTCACCGCTCAGCTTTCTTTATAGTCCAACTCTCACGTCCATACATGACTACTGGAAAAACCATAGCCTTGATTAGACGGACCTTTGTTGACAAAGTAATGTCTCTGCTTCTTAATATGCTGTCTAGGTTGGTCATAAGTTTCCTTCCAAGGAGTAAGCATCTTTTAATTCATGGCTGCAGTCACCATCTGCAGTGATTTTGGAGCCCAAGAAAATAAAGTCTGACACTGTTTCCACTGTTTCCCCATCTATTTGCCATGAAGTGATGGGACCGGATGCCATGATCTTCGTTTTCTGAATGTTGAGCTTTAAGCCAACTTTTTCAACTTTTATTGAAACTGAAACTAATTTGAGATGTGCTGTTTTTTTTTTTTTAATTACAGATTTTATCTATTGTAACTCTCTTTGGTTTTAATGAGTTGACTGCCCCCTGGTGGACAAGAACTGTCAGCGCACATGAAATCTAGTGATTTTGCTGTTTAAGATATGAATTATTTTCTTTCGTGGGTAGGTCAGCCGCTCAGTTGTGTCCCACTCTTTGGGACACTGTGGACTGTATAGCCCACCAGCCTCCTCTGTCCGTGGAATTTTCCCGGAAAGAATACTGGAGTGGGTTGTCATTTCCTCCTCCAAGGGATCTTCCTGATCCAGAGGTCGAACTCGAGTCTCCTGCACCTCCTCCTGCATTGGCAGGCAGATTCCTTTTTATTTTTTTGCAGGCTTATTCTTTACTACTAAGCCACCAGTGATATGCTGGCTGTTGCACATATCTGGGAGAACTCCACAGGCCAATTTTGATTTTATACAACTGTTTTCCTAGGAATCAATCAGACTCCTGGAAACCCCTCAGGACTCTGTATATAATCATATACTCCAAGGATATATTTGAAGATACAAGTATGAGGAGGTGATCTCAGTGGCCTAAGCAGAATAACATGGTTTCAAAATACAGTCTAACATATCTAGTAACACAGGCACGTTATTTTGTCTCTAAATTAAATATTGATGGGGCCAGAAAACTTTCTGCTTATCTCTGCTTCTAATAAAGTTCATTTTATGGGATATTTGGTTGGATTTTATTAATAGTAAATCTAGAAATGGCAAAACAGTGTGGTTTTTCAATACCAGTATAATACATTTTATGCACATACGGAAATGAAATTCTTATAATCTCAAGCCCGAAGTATTGAGGTAATTAGTATTGGCTTTAATTGTTTCCTTTTTTCCCTTAAAAAAAAAAAGTACATCTGCATTCACCCAGAAGCACATGCAGAGTTAAAATCAGACTGTCTGGGTGTTTTGGACACAAAAGGAACCTTTGAAAACTCTGATTTGAGCATATGAGTGTCAAGGACCCCCGCAACAGAGCCGATCCAAAACGCGCTACAGTGTTTCCATTCAGCAAGCATCAATGTGCCTCTTTAAGGGTTTTTCAGAATCCCAGGAAATTGTGATTACATGGCATTAGCTTTTCATTTTCTAAAGAATGGGTGAAAAGCATGAAAGTCCTCTTAACAATGTGAAGAAAAGTATTTTTGGTTCTGGTAAACTTCTGCTGTTCTCTGATAAAAACTACACAGAAATGCCTTTAGGATACCACACAATCCTACATACAATTGTAGCTCAGTAGTGTGGGTGCTGGATGGACTACCACCTTGTCCAGCCTGAAAAAGACTCCCAAATGCCTATTGTTCCCCCCAAACAGTCACTTAGTCAAGGATGGTATTCATTCCGGTGATATCATGAATGTATTTGTCTCTATTAGAATGTTCTCATTTTTCCATGGATTTGTGGAAGAAAATAAATCCAAGTAAATCACTGTAGGTTTTGGCAACAATTTATTTCATCTGGTTGATTCTGTATTTGCTATATAGAGGAGGAAATTTTTCAATACTCCATTATGTGTACAAATTGTGGAACTAATATTGACTTGGCTACATTACATACGTACTAGTGGTATTTACTGAATATCAACAAAATAAACCACCAGGAGTCGGTTCGGTTCTAAGCATATTTATATGAACCCAAAGATTCCTTCAAGATCTTGGTAAGAAACCAATGTTGAAATCCTAGGATATTTTAGGGCAATATAAGGATTGGGGCTGGGCTTCCCAGGTGGTACAGTGGTAAAGAATCTGCCTGCCAATGCAGGAAATGCAAGAGATTTGGGGTTCAATCCCTAGATGGGGAAGATCCCCTGGAGGAGGAAATCGAAACTCGCACCAGTATTCTTGGCTGGAAAGGAGGAGCCTATCAGGCTGTAGTCCATAGGGTTGCAAAGAGTTAGACACACACACACACACACACACACACACACACACACAAGGATTGAGGCTACCACCATCACACCATTATTAATTTAATGTATTATGAGATCATCAAATGATAGTCTTAGAGAACTTAGTCTCTAAACTCATGCTTTTTGAATTTTAATATGTGTAACAGTTGCTTAGATGTTTCCTTATTAAAGATTCAGATTCACAGGCCCCTTGCAAAGATCACGATTCATTATGTAAGGTGTGGAGCCCGAGAGTCAGCATTCGAATAACATCCCGGATGATTCCGATGCAGTGACCTCTGGCGGGCTCAAAGAAACAAAACTCAATCCTTTTAATCCACCTTTAATATTTACCTAATCTGATTGTCCCCACCTGTCCAAATGCTTGTACTCATCTTGTTGTGCTTGTCTCCAGGTTTGGATAAATAATTATTTCCTGTCCACATAGTAATAAATGCCTACTCCATCGTCACCTGGTGGGGAAAGCTAAGGAAATATTTACCTTATGGAGAAACTACCTGAGCCACTCATCTCTTGAACAAAGTCAAGTTAGAATGGGCTTACCTAGGTCTGGACATCCGTTTATTTTTTCAATATTTTTAAAAATGTTTTTATATATTTATTTGGCTGCACCGGTCTTTCTTTACTTGTGGCATGTGGGATCTTCAGTTGCATCATGCAAGCTCTCAGTTGCAGCAGATGAGATCTAATTCCATGACCAGGGACTGAATGCTTACCCCCTGCATTGGGAGCATGGAGTCTTAGCCACTGGCCCACCAGGGAAGTCCCTATTTTTCGATATTGAAGAAAAAGGTACATGCCGTTCCCAGCCTCGTCCCCCATGTTGTATACCTTTGCTGCTGAAAGTGTGATCCATGGACCAGCAATAGCTGGGAGTTTATTAGAAATGCAGAATCTCAGCCCTCATCCACACCTATTGAATCAGACTCTGCACCCAAGAACCTGGGTGGTCCCTGTGCATGTGAAAGATGTGTATGATAACAGCCTTTTTTGGAGAAGAATAAACGGGTGAGTGTGGGCTTCTTGACAGCACAATTAACGTGCCCTAGGTAATATCTCATCACAGTAGGATCAAAGAAGTTCTGTAGACTAGGTGGACAACTTTTTTCCTTCTAAGATCACCTATTTAACCTAACCCTTCAATTTTTAAAAAAATTTATTTATTCATTTATTTATTTGGCTGCATGGAGTCTTAGTTGTGGCATGTGGGACCTTCTTTGCGGTCATACAGATCTTTCATTGTAGCCTAAGGACTCTCAAGTTGCAGTGTGCCAGCTCTGGGGCTTCAGCCGTTGCATCCCGTGGGTTTAGTTGCCCCTCACCATGTGGGATCTTAGTTCCCAGGGATCCAACTCTGTGTCCCCTGCTTTGGAAGGTGGGTTCTTAAGCAGTGGATCACCAGGGAAGTCCCTCTAGCCCCCAACTTTTTCACCCTTGAAGCCTGAGACAGTCCTATGACCTGGATTGCTTCAGGATTCTCACTGCTGGGACAAGATTTTACTCAGTGTGCCAGTCCCCAGTCCCTCTAGATGCCCAGTCTCTCTTCAGCAGATTTGACCAGGCTCTCTTGCAAGCAGGGCTCTGGGAAAGAGGCTGGAAAGAGTACAAAAGAGAACCAGGAAGGCCTCTACCCTCTACAAGCGGTGCTGGTTTAGTCTCTAAGTCGTGTCCAACTCTTTGCAACCCCATGGCCTGTAGCCCACCAGGTTCCTCTATTCATGGGATTTTCCAGGCAAGAATACTGGAGTGGATTGCCATTTCCTTCTCCAAGGGCTCTTCCCAACCCAGGGATTGAACCTGGGTCGCCTACATTGCAGGCAGACTCTTTACCAACTGAGCCACCAAGGAAGGCCTCTAGAAGACTGTGATAATAATAACTAATAGTAATAACAGGACAGAGACTTCCCTGGGAGTCCAGTGGTTATGATTCCATGCTTTTACTGCCAGTGGTGGGGGCGGGGGGAGGTGATCCCTTGTCGGGGAACTAAGATCCCACAAGGATCACAGTGCAACCAAAAAATAAATATATTCAATAAGGTGCAGAGGGTTCCAGTCCCTGTTGTTGGCTCCTCACAAGCATTAGCACAGCTCCGTGAGGTATGTGAGAATTCGCTTGCTAAACACGGCACAACCAGGAAGGGACAGAGGACGGGCTGCAGAGCCTGGGTGGGGGCCCACAGGAGAACAACGCAGCAAAACTGAGGGATGATGGCTGGGGAAGAAGGGTCAGGCTGAGTTCCCACAGAGCCACCTCTTCATAATGAGATCGGCAGTGTCCCAGGGTCATTAATTAAAGTGTGAGGCAGACATAGCATCAGCCTCCGAGCTCCCACCCTACCTCCCCTTGACTCCTGCGTTAATTCCTCCTTAAAGGAGCTTCTGGAGTCTCTACTGAATGGTGGATGCATTTCCAAACCACGACCCTGCAAGGTGGGTAAGCACCCTGGAAGGGAAGCAGCTTCCTGGGGGAACAAGACTATTCCCGTCCTACTATTCATGCGGGGACATTACAACGAGGGAGTAGTAATTCCTGTGAGGGGTCAGGCTGCAGTGAAACTCCTTTGCAAATTACATTCCTAGGCTTCCTGGAGGAAGTGGCATGTGAGTTAGACCTCGTTGGGCACGCTCCCTGGTGGCTCCGAGGGTCAAGTGTCTGCCTGCAATGCAAGAGACCTGGTCAGAAGGATCTCCTGGAGAAGGATTTGGCAGCCCACTCCAGTCTTCTAGCCTGGAGAATCCCATGGACAGAGGAGCTTGGTGGGCTACAGTCCAAGAGGTCACAAAGAACTGGACATGACTGAGCTACTTTCAATTTCACATGTGAGTCATGCAGGCTAAGCAGCAGAAGGCCTTCCAGCTCAGATCACCGCGTGGGATGGGACAGCTTTAAGAGCTCTCTTAGGACTGAGCTGTGTTTACCTGCCTGGAGGGGCAGGTGAGGGGAGCCGTGAGAAGGGTCTCCCTTTCCTCGGAGCGGGCTCATCTTGCCCTGTCATATGGTAAGGAAAGCAAAGTCTCGAGCCCATTCCTAGCTCACATGCTTGTTCCTCAGGGCCTGGTAACTCCATCTTCAGTTTCGCCAGAAAGGGAGGTATTTCCTATTGCATCAGAATCCCCTTCCTTGAATGAGAGAGAGGCTTCTCCTACCTTTTGAGGCACAGTCTACCCAGGAATCTGAAAATATCCGTTCCTCACTTTCCTTGCAGCTCAGGCCAGGCCTTCAGGGATGTTCCTGTCAAAAAAAACAGTGCTGAAAGATGCAGACTCTGAGGAAAATCCTGCAGAAGAGTGGCAGCAGAGTCAGCATATACACGCGGTGTGAAGGGCTGTGTGTGGTTTTAGCCCTTGTGTTTCATGTTTGCTCTGGGCATGGAGGTGGTTCAAGTTATCTTGTAGTACTTATGGATCCAGCGCAGCGGCCATGGCTTCTTGGGGCCAATCCAGAGCATAACCTAGGGCATTGTTCCAGCTATGTAGTCTCTAGGCTATGTTCTCCAAATGAACTGTTCAATGTCCCTTAATACGTTCCTTTGTTCTTAAAACAGCCAGATTCGAATCGTCTTGCCTGAAACCAAGAATCATGACGAGGTGTGCTGGAGAATGGAGGGCGTGCCTGTAAGAATTTCAGAATTGATTCCTTGCTTTTACGGAAAGACCAAATGGTTTTTGCATAGGTAATTGCAAATTCAGCTATTGTCTTGATTTCCTGAGTTATTTGATAATTATCTTTGGACCTGATTCTGTAGATTGTGGGGAGCTACAGCTGAAGTTGGGGAGCCAATCAGAAGAGCAGCGAAAAGAAATGTGAGAAAAATGAGATCCTTATGCTTAGTGCTCAGTCATGTCCGACTGTTTGCGATTCTCCAGGCAAGAATACTGGAGTGGGTTGCCATGCCCTCCTCCAGGGATATCCTTGTGAGAATGACTCAGATCCAATGTTTTTTTCCCCAGTGGGCCTTTCGTGGAACTGTCAAAAGTAGACAAAGGGCCCATACCCTTCTGTTCTATTATTAGAAAATTGACTCTTCAATCTGTATTCATACAGTCCTTTTCTGGACTCCAAGTTATCTCCTCTACATTAGTAGAATGGTATAGGATGGTGTGAACAAGAGAGGCCCAAAACAAAAAAGCAGTGTTTACATTTGCTGCAAGTGGAAAGAACTTCTGTGTGGCAAGAAAGAATTGTCAAGAACAGTTTCTGGGGATTACCCTGGTGCCCAGGGGTTAAGATTCCATATGAGCTTCCCCTGCAGGAGGCAGAAGTTCAATCCCTGGTCAGGGAACTAAGATCCCTCATACTGTGAGGCCAAAAAAATAAAAATAAAATTACCAAAAAAAAGAACAACCCTGGCTGTTTCTTTTAAGCTAAGCTGCCAACAAAACAGCACTATTGATAAATATCACTCTGTTATTGTCACAATGATCCCAGAAGAAGTAGACTTTAAAATATGATGTTAAATTTATAAATTTGTTGAAACCATCAAATTTACTTCCTCATATGATGCAATACATTATTTCGGTTCCATAGGTCTTCAAGTAATTTGGTAGAGCATATCATGGAACAATATACCTTTTTTTGTTGTCTGCTCTACTAAAATGGTAGCTTCATGAAAAGAGGGTCTTCAATTGCTCATGTCCTCAGAACATAATAGGCGCTGGGTCAAACTTGTTTAGCAGAAAGGTTATACTGCCTTGGAGTTTGTGAAGAACAGAGAGCATGTGTGTGTATTGTACATCGTTGATTATCCTGATCATATCTTTGCAGCATACTCTTATCAGTAAGTATTTTTAGAAGGCAAAAATGTTACTGCATAGTCACTGCACCGATCCATTTCTGGGTAAATGTGTGCTAACCAGTAAGTCATACCTTATTTAGGTCTTACTCATTCCGCATGTCACTTCTCCATTTTGTTGGTGGTGTTGAGTCGCTCGATCATGTCCAACTCTTTGTGACCCCATGGACTGTAGCCCACCAGGCTTCTCTGTCAGTGGGATTCACCAGGTAAGAATACTGGAGTGGGTTGCCACTTCCTTCTGCAGGGGATCTTCCCGACCCAGGAATGGAACCCAAATCTCCTGCAAGTCTCCTGCATTGGAGGCGGATTCTTTACTAAGTCACCAGGGATTCGATTCCCACTTCCCCCCTTCAGGACTCCCATTTTCCACATTGAACAGAGAGCTTATTTACACACAAAAGAACTTGACTTGGGCATTCTTGGATTTTTTTCCATAAAAGTCTGTGGAGGGTATATTCTATTTTGTAATGTAATAGGATCTAAAGAAACATTCCATCCTCAAAAATGATTTGAGCAAAGCGTAAGGCTCTAGAAACCACTGAATCTCTGAGATTCTTCCTGTAATTGAAGCAAGCAGTACTTCAAAGTTAACTCTTAGACTTTCAGCGTGAATAGCTTCTATCTAAATTGGCAATTTACTTGTGAGTCTGCAATCCTCCACCTATTTTGCATAATTAATATTGTAAACAATATTAATAGTGTTCTTTGATATTACAGTTGGAGATGAAAATTTCATTTTTAATGCATCCCACAAATAATTTGATAGTTGATTCTGTAAGTGTCATTTTTAATTTACTTATAGCTCTTTCCCAACAACTGTTCTGGCAATAAGCCACACTATACAGCAAATGGTTTATTTTCTTGGATTAAATAACACAACATAATTACCTTCATCTTTGTTTGATTTGTACCTGTTGTGACTCGTTTTGCCAGCTCTGAGTTTTAAAAATAAAGAGTAAACTTCTGATCACCATTTGTTTTTTCACTGTATTTAAAAACAAGCAAAAAAAGATGAATACAAACTTAAAATAAGAGTATAAAATGCTCTAGGTAGCCAATTACAACCCAATTCCAGAAGACAGACAACTGTATTAGTTTTATAAGGGTGCCATAACAAAGTGTTACAAACTACTTTGTAATACTTGCAAAGCTTAAAACAATGGAGATTTATTGTCTCCGAGCTCTGAAAGCTAGCAGTCTGAAACCAAAGCAGGGCCATGCTCCCTCTGAAACCTGCAGGAGAATTCTTCTTTGCCTCTTCCTAGTTTCTAGTGGTTTGTCAGATCATTGGTGTTTCCTGTCTTAGAGCCATCACCCCCATCTTCTGTCTTCACATGGCCATCTTCTTAAAGGGCACCTGTCATATTGAATTAGTATGACCTTATTTAACTGAAGTATGACCTCACTGAACTCACTACACCCGCACTGATCCTATTTTCCATCCTGAAATACTAGGGATCAGGATATCAATGAGTCTTTTTTTTGGCTGGGGAGGGAGCACAAGTAAACCTGTAATAATTATTTTGTTATTAAAGATTGACAAATATTTGTATAGTACAATTAATGTTAGTTTTATTATTTAAAGTATTCCTTAGAAGAAACCTTTGGTCTAGCAATTTGAGACAAAAGCTTGAATGTGGTTCAGCAGCACCCCAAGAAGAGGCAATATCATTTCAGTCCAGATGGAGCAAGAAGAATCGAGGTTTAGGCAGCCAGTGGGTCATTTTTCTCCTGTTTGTTCATGACCCTGTCATCATCTGCAAATATTTGGAAGAAAGAAAAAGGTGGTACATGTAGGTTTCCCAGTTGCTATGGATTGAATTATGTCCCACTCAAAATCCACAAGTTGAAGCCCTAATTTAGCTCCCACACGGTAGTATTTGGAGATGGGGCTTGGGGAGGTAATTAGGTTTAGAAGAGGTCTTAACACCTCCTCATCTCTTAGCTATGCTGTCCTGTAGTAAAATTCCATATCCTAGAATCAAACCACTAATCTCTAAATAATAACACTTTCCTAGGCACATGGTTCTTTTTGGAAATGATACAAATACATGTAATATTTTAGCTAAGTCATACCAGAATATTTATAGTTATCAAAAAGAACCAAATTATTGAGGAAATGCATTCTTGCCTCCAAAGGGCACAAATCCTACTTACCCCCATAAATCATAATTCAAACAATACTCTGAAGCGGATCCAATTCATGTATAGTTAACGTCCTTGTAGCTTCCTTATATTATTGTTTAGGCTTCCATGTGTTGTGTAGGGTAAAGAACACACCTATTTGACTTTTTTTTAAAGGGGAGGTGGGCTTCCCCTGTGGCTCAGTGATAAAGAATCCAATTGCCAGCGCAGGGGATATGGGAGGACCCCACAGGCCCAGGAGCAACTAGGACTGTGCACCACAACTATTGAGCCTGTCCTCCGAAGCCTGAGAAACTTAACGGCTGAAGCCCCCACCCTGCAGCCCAGCTCCACAACAAGAGAAGCTGCTGAGATGAGAAGCCCAAACACCGAAACTAGAGAAAAAGCCAGCGTAGCAACAAAGATTCAGTACAGCCAAAACTGAATAAATAAAGGAAGAACATTACAAGAGAAAAGAAGACGTTAGGGAATTCCGTGGCTCTCCAGCGGTTAGGAGTCCACCCTTTCACTGTGACCTCATGGGTTCAGTCCTTGGTTGTGGAGCTCAGATCCCACAGGTCAGGTGGTGCAGGCAAAAACGAAAACGTAAATCAAAGCTGAAATGAGATACCGCTTCATAGCCATCAGGTTATTAACAACAACAACAACAACAAAACAGAAACAGCAAGTGTTGGCAAGGCTAGGGAGAAACTGGGACCCATGTGTGCTGCTGGCAGGAAGGTATTTATAAAATGGTGCAGCCACTATGAAAAGAGGATGATTGTTCCTCAAAAAGTTAAACATAGATTTACCACATACTCCAGCAATTTGATTTCTGGGTATACGTCTGAAAGAATTAAAAGCAGGGACTCAAACAGCTATTTGTACACCATTATTCACGGTGGCATCATTCACTGAGGCCAAAAGATTAACACAACCCTAATGTTTTTTGATGGGTGAATACCTAAAATGTGACATATAAAGGGAAGGAGGGAATGGGGGTGAAAAAAATACGATATATACATATAATGCAATAGGTAGCCTTAAAAAGGAAGAAATTTAAAAAAAAAAAGGAATGAAATTCTGATGCATACTGCAACCTGGATGAACTTTGAAGCATTATACTAAATGAAATAAACCAGACACAAAAGGACAAATGGTATGTGATTTACTTTATTTTTTATTAATTTTTATTGGAGTATAGTTACTTAACAATGTTATGTTAGTTTCTGCTGTACAGCAAAGTGAATCATTTATACATATTCACACACCCACTCTTTTTAAGTTTCCCTTCCCATTTAGGACACCACAGAACATTTGAGTAGAGTTCCTTGTGCTATACATTAGGTTCTCATTAGTTATCTATTTTATGGAAGTAGTGTATTTATGTCAATCCCAATCTCCTAATTCATCCCACCTCCCTTCCCTTCTACCGGAGAAGGCAATGGCACCCTACTCCAGTACTCTTGCCTGGAAAGCTTGGTAGGTTGCAGTCCATGGGGTCGCTAAGAGTCGGACACGACTGAGCGACTTCACTTTCACTTTTCACTTTCCTGCATTGGAGAAGGAAATGGTAACCCACTCCAGTGTTCCTGCCTGGAGAGTCCCAGGGATGGGGGAGCCTGGTGGGCTGCCGTCTGTGGGGTCGCACAGAGTTGGACACGACTGAAGTGACTTAGCAGCCCTTCCCATAAGTTTGTTTTCTACATCTGTGACTCTATTTTTGCTTTGCAAATAAGTTCATCTGTACCATTTTCTAGATTCTGCATATAAGCATTGATATGCAATATTTGTCTCTTTCTTACTTCATTTTGTATGACAATCTCTAGGCCCATCTGTGTTGCTGCAAATAGCATTACTTCATTCTTTGTTATGACTGAGTAGTATTCAATTGTGTATATGTACCACATCTTCTTTATCCATTCCTTTGTCAGTGGACATTTAGGTTGCTTCCGTGTCCTGGCTACTGTAAATAGTGCTGCAGTGAACATCAGAGCATGTGCATCTTTCAATTATGGTTTTCTCTGAATATATGCCCAGGAGTGGGACTGCTAGGTCATATGGTAGCTCTGTTTTTAACTTTTAGATAATCTCTATATTGTTCTCCATAGTGGCTGTATCAATAGGATTCCTTTTTTATAAGGGACATGTGTGTGTGCTCAAATGAGTCTGACTCTTTGTGACCCCAATGGACTGTAGCCCACCAAGCTCCTCTGTTCATAGGATTGTCCTGGCAAGAATACTGGAGTGGGGTGCCATTTCCTCCTTCAGGGGATCTTACCAGCCCAGGGACTGAACCCAGGTCTCCTACATCCCCTGCTTTGCTGGTGGATTCTTAACTGCTGAGCCACCAGGGGAGCCCCATATAAGACACACAGAATAGTCAAAAGCATAGAGACAGAAAGATGGATGATGGTTGCCAGTGGCTGAAGAGGAGGAATAGGGAGTTGTTTAGTGGGTACAGAGTTTCAGTTTGGGAAGGTGAAGAATTTTTGGAGATGGATGGTGGTAATGGTTATACAACAATGTGAATGTATTTAATGCCACTGAAATGTATACTTTTAAATGGTAAATTTTCTGTCATTTTTTTTAACAGAAAAAAAATTTTTTATTAGGAAGAATCATGGAGACAGGATCTTGGATACAGCCTCTCTGACTCATACCCTTCACCTTCAAGGGGAGAGTTCACTTGAGCAATCCTTAAAATCAAGGATTTTTCTGGTTCATGAAAATTTGCCAGATGAGGATCTGTTGCCTTTGTTAACCCAGGATATTCTTCTAGAGAGCTAACTTAAATCTTTACAAATAGTTTCCTTTATTTCTTCTTTCCTTTTCCTTCCTTTCAAAAAGTGTTACTGAGGACCTCTCCTGTGTAGGGCACTGTTTGGGAGATATCACAGAGGCAAAAATGACGGTATAGATAGCAAATACACAGACTCTGGATTTCAATGTCAGTTTTTCCAATACTTTCATTATCTAATGGGCACATTACTATGGATACCTCAGTTCCCACCCCGTGGAGAAGTGAATGGCAATCCACTTCAGTATTCTTGCCTGGAAAATCCCATGTTCAGAGGAGCCTGACAGGCTACAGTCCATGGAATTACAGAGTGTCAGACATGACTGAGCGACTAACACTTTGAGTTCCCATATCTGTAAAATGGGCACAATAATGGTGCGCATTTCACAGGGTTTGTGCTGAATAACTTTTGTTTGTCCCTTCAGACCCTTCTCTGCTCAGTTCCTGGACATGGGAATCGGATTACATGAGCTGCATCAACAGTCACCCTTGCTCCCTAGCTTCAGTATAGATTTGAGCAATCCAAATCCCTGGTAGGAGATCAGAGGGAGGCAGGAATGAGTTATTTTTTTTTAAATCCCTGGCTTTCTCCCTGTGGGGTTGCTGCAGAATGGCTTCCTCTTAGACCAAAAGCTACAGCTGCTGCTAAGACAGTTCTCTCCACATGTCTTTCTTTTCCTAAACTTTCATGAACATTCCCTCCCTTGATAATGTCAAGCCTAGCCATAGGAGAGGTCATGTTCATATTAACTAGCTACCACAGAGGACACGAGTGCCAAGACAGGGGCAGTGTCTTTTGAATAACTCAGCACAATGTTCTGATTCTTCATCATTAGCAGCCAGATCCCAGAGGGCGCTGAATATACCATGATAAGCAGTTTGCAGATGACCCAGCCTGCCCTAGAATGAAAGCCGTAAGAGGACAGGGCCCTCACCTTTTTTATTAATAGTAACTATTCTCTCTCCAATGTCTGGTACCTAGTTACTGACCCCTTCATTATTTAATGAATAGATGAATAAATATTGAAAAAACAGCTCTGAATAAAATAGAAGGGACTGGTGCTTAACACTGACTTTCATTTTATTTTTATACTATGTGTTTGCTGCCTACATTTACAAGTTGTTCTTACTAAGCTTATGGTCAGTGATCGCTATATGTCTGTTGTTATGCAATATGTGTAACAATGACACTTGATGCCAAGGAGAATTTCTCATTGTCTTGAAAACTGTAGATGAATTCATGAACAAATAGTCTAGTGATTTGTGCTGAGTTTTAAAGTTTTGTTTTTAAAGGTTCTGTTGGAGAATTTTTTAAATAAAAAAATCTAAATTTTATATTTTGAAAATGTTAACTACTGAATTTTGCTCTTCATAAATTTTTATTAATTATTTAATAATAAGCAGTAATAAAACAGTGATAAAAAGTGAATAAATATCTTTTCAGCCACCTAAACAGTCAAATTCCTATTACAGCTATAAAGATAACAAATATAGCAATAATACCTAAACTATGGAATACGTAACTGGTAAAATACTATGTAACCAATAAAACTTAAGTAACAATGACATGGATTGCTTATTGTATTATGTGAAAAGAGTAATATAAAAATTTTTTATATAGATGAATTTTACAATGTAATAAAAAAGTCCAACAAAAACTTAGGCATTAATGAAAGCCAGTGGTGGTCTAGAAGGCTGTTCTGTGAATAACTTTTCCTCTTATTTTAAAAATTCTTTTCCAAATTTTCCAATATAATTATATACTAATTTCATAATGAAAAATATTAAAGCATAATAAGTCCATCATCTAACATAACAAATTATTTTCTTCACTAATGGAGAGACAATATGTAGATTAGAAAGAAATAAGTACAAACATTGTTCCTTTAGACTCTGATCAAAAGGATAAATACACTTAAATGCCATTTAGAACCCAAACTGATTTTTTCAGGTTTCTAACATGCATACAAATTCCATTATCTGATGTTCATTTTACTATCATTATTATCATTGTTTATTACTCATTTTTATTTTGCTAAAAATTTGTTATAATTAGAGCACAGTTCCTCAGTGACAAGTATCAAATGAAAAGGATTCGGATCGGTAATGTTAGCCTAAAACAATAAAATAATCAGTTATTTCACCAGCAAAATGGGTTTATGCAGGCGCAGCAAAGAATTGTTACTGGGGACATACAACTATAGTGAACCACTTGCAAGCCCTTTAAAACAAAGGAAGGGGAAACTCAAAGAGAAGGAGAGGTTGGGAGGGGCTGTTATAAACAACAAGTCCATTGTAGGAAACTGGGAATTGGAGGTACAGTGTCCTTTCACTGGCGGAGTTGAGACAGTCCCTCACTGGCTGAGCTATTGCCAGGCAAGGAGAATATCTTTCTTTCTCCGAATGACGGTGGTAAAGTAGTGTCATTCTGCTGGAGATGGAAAGTACATCACTTCCTATTGGGGTATCATGTAGAGTGCTGTGTGTATGAGAGCTCCCCCTTCTGGACTCCTGATTCCATTTCAGTGAAGTTTCCTTTTATTAATTTTCAGATGAATAAAGAAACATTGAATTTATTGTCTTGTATTTTCCTTGTTTCTTCTAGACTACTGGAAATTTTTATCTATTGAGATGCTGTGCTTCAAAAGGTAGGGTAAAGCTTAGAGTAACTTACCATGTCAAGGTGAGTTTAGGTGCTTGAGATGAAAGAAAATAGAGCTAGGGTAATTGCAGAACAGATAACTCCCCAACATCCTTGTGAAGAGTAATGGATATTCTACACTCCTATGTAGAAATGTTTAAAATGTTCATCTAGTCTAGTCTTTCCCAAAACATTATTTGTTGCTCAATGACTAGAGGTAGGGTGGTTAGCTAATTATCAGTTTTCTCTTTAAGATGTAGATTGTAAACCTTCTGGGATCCAGCTAGGGTAATGAACAGATAATCTAAAACAATTCTCTTAATTGACTGTGACACAAATATGATTTTCAAATGTAGGGGTAAGTAACCTGATCTTTGACTTTGAACCAATACAGTCCCAGCCAGGTCCATCTCCTGCCCATGTTGAAATTTATGAATGACAGAAGAGAGTGGTAGATGTCCTCATTTTCTAAAGCCCTAGATCACATCTTGAGTATATGTATGATCGGACCACCCAAGATGGCTCTTCTCTTGCTTTCGGTACATCCAGGCTTGACCAGTGCCTGCTTCACCTATACCCTGCTCACCTGACTGACCTCCCTACATACTTGCCCCAGGCCCCAGCAAAAGATCCTTCTAACTTTAGCTACCAAGCTAGCATATCAAAGGAATGGTGAAGGGTGTTCCTCTCGGCTAGTTTCCCTGGTAACCAATGAACCAACCTAATGTCAATTCCCACCATGACAGGTAACCCTCCCACCCCACAACCCCCCATTCCCTGGAGAGCAAAGACTACTGCCACGTCCTGCCCATCGCCAGTGGTAGGGGTTTTGCTCCAGGACCTTGTTTTGAACACGTAAAATCCCCCTATCTGTTAAACCATTGATGTCTCTGTCCCTGACTCCTGGCTACTCTTCAGTTGTGAAGCTGGGCAAGTACAGGGCTTGCAAGCCAGAGGGGGTGCAGCCTATATGCAGATATATGACACAGGAGGAAAGGGGGCAGGGCATAACCTATAAAAGAATAACATAGCCCAAGGATACAACACAAACTGATTGGAACTGAATAGGTCCAAGATGGTAGACCTTGAGCCTCAGCAAACTCTTTGTTACACATTAGCAAGCTATACCCACAGGTGCCATGACAGCTTCAAGGCTGACCATGCTGCTGCTGCTGCTAAGTCGCGTCAGTCGTGTCCGACTCTGTGCAACCCCATAGATGGCAGCCCACCAGGCTCCCCTGTCCCTGGAATTCTCCAGGCAAGAACACTGGAGTGGGTTGCCATAGAAGTTCAAAGAGTGGGCTGTGACCCAATTCCTGGAAATCTCCACCCCTTCCCCAAAATAGCTGGAAGACTCCTCCCACCTATTAGCCTATGAAATTACCCACCCTTATAAGAACTGACAACCCCATGCCCTGGTGCCACTCTCCCCATCTGAGATGGCCCACATTCTATCCGTGAAGTGTATTTCTCTCTAAGTAAATGTCCATCTTATCTATCACTTTGTCTCTCAGCGAATTCTTTCTGCAGTGAGATATGAAGAACCTAGTCTCATTAAGTCCTGAGACCAGGTGTGTGATTTTAGTTAAAAGAACATGGGTTCAAGTCCCAGTGTGGGTTTTGGCTGGATTGGAGTCCCAATTTGAGCTGCATGGTTTCATATATAGGTTGCTGTTCAGTCACTCAGTTGTGTCTGACTCTTTGTGACCCCATGGACTGCAGCACACCAGGGCTCCCTGTCCATCACCAACTCCTAGAACTTGCTCAGACTCATGTCCATCGAGCCAGTGATGCCATCCAGCCATCTCATTCTCTGTCATCTCCTTCTCCTCCTGCCTTCAATCTTTCCTAGCATCAGAGTCTTTTCTACGGAGTCCGTTCTTCGCATCAGGTGCCAAAGTATTGGAGCTTCAGCTTCAGCATCAGTCTTTCCAATGCATATTCAGAACTGATTTCCTTTAGGATAGACTAGTTTGAGCTCCTTGTAGTCCAAGGGATTCTCAAGAATCTTCTCCAACATCACAGTTCAAAAGTATCAATTCTTCTGTGCTCAGCTTTCTTTATGGTCCAACTCTCACATCCATACATGACTACTGGAAAAACCATAGCTTTGACAATACAGACTTTTGTCGGCATATAGAGAAGACAATTCCATCTCCACTAGGCAAAATTATTTATGTGTTTGAGGATGTGAAAGGTACAATAGTGCTTTCCTCCCCTTATCTGCAAGATGTCCACAGAACCACAGATGTCCTTAGAACGTGTAGATAGGTACAATGGTGAAATGGAATTAAGTCTGCAGACAGAATTAAGATTGCTAACCAGCTGACTTTAGTACAGAGAGAGTATCCTGGATTATCCAAGTAGGCCCAATGTAATCACAAGGGTTCTTAAAAGTGGAAGAAGGTAAGCAAAACAGAGTCAGAGAGAAAGTGAAAGTAGCTCAATAATGTCCGACTCTTTGTGACCCCCTGGCCTATACAGTCCATGGAATTCTCTAGGCCAGAATACTGGAGGGGATAGCCTTGGGGGCACTGTTAACCACAGAAAGATGCTCAGAAAAACTGCTACATTGCTTGCTGGCTTTGAAGAAGGGAAAAAGAGGATCAAGAAGCCAAAAATAGAGTGGGCTTTAAAAGCTGGGAAAATCAAGGAAATAAATTTCCCCCTACAGCCTCCAGAAAGGAATAAAGCCCTACAGATATCTTCATTTTAGCCCAGGGAAACTTATGTGGAATTTCTCTAGAACTGTATGACTGTAAATTTGCAATGTTTAAGGAACCATAGCAGTGGAAATTTCTTAAAGCAATAATAGAAAACTAAAAAATAAGTATTGCTGATTGCATTACTTATCAACTATTTACAATTTACAAAGCTTAAAAATAGCTTGGTCAAAGATGAAGACAGGCACATGTACACACACACACACACACACACACACACACACACACACACAAATTAAGACCCAATACTCACACTATAACTGCAGAGCTTACAGAACTACTTTGGGGCAGCAAATAAAAGTAGGAATATATTCCTAATGAGATAAATGACTCAGCACTTAGCATTGCAAAAATGCCCTATGCAACCACAGGATCATTAATCACTGATGGTAGCAGAAATGAGCAAATTGATGACTTGATGGTTCAATAGAATCCCCCTTGAAAACTGGGAAGAGCCAAATCATCAATAATTCTGGAATCAATTCTTGCTCCATCAGCCAATTTCTAGCCAAAAGGAGTAATGGCCTCTTAGTGGCCAACTGCTTCAGCTACAGAGTTGGTGTTACAGTAGAATTTTCTTTTTTTCAATTAAAGTAAGCTGGGTAACACTTAGGACTTGACTCTCATCCCATGGAAAACTCTTATCAAGTAGAAACTGATTGAAAAGGATTTGAAAAAAAATATATATATATATGTACATAAAGCATCAGCTAAAAAAATTATGATTGAAGCAGAATTATATAGTTTTTGCTTTCTTGGCATCCATACCTCATTCTTTTCACAGCAACACACGGTTTCAGATGAGGCTGATTCCACACATATTCCTCTTACCACTTCATTTAAACAAATGTGGGTGAATGACCCAAGCCTGGCCTTTCTGTCTTGCCAATTGGTTTAAGAACTTATGGGACCAGAATTGACCCATTGAGAATCAAGTTTGGACCATTATTTGAAAGTACCAGGCAAGAAGCACTTTCTATGGGCTGGTCTTGCTAACCTGGTGCAATATGAATAGAAGTTAAGGAAGGATCGGTTTGGCAATGAAGTCAACTCAGAGGGAAGCAGAAACCAGAACACATATCCACTCCTTTGATATCATTTGTACTCTTAAGTCCTGTCATGCCTGTCACAAGATCATTTACCTCTGGTCTCTTTAAAGTAGCCATTTTGTCTCTTTTCCCCTTGAAACCTGTTTGGGTTTAATTTCTGTTACTTGCAATCAAGACAGTCCTGACTAAGAAGACCTTGTAGATTTGGGAAGTGAACTCACTACTGAGGTACATTAAGAATGTTAACAGTGTATTTGAGCAAAAGTCAATTATAATCACTACTAAACCAGAATTAGTAGGAGTTCACTGACAGGAGCTAAGGGAAAGGCTTTTATAGAAAAACAACAAAAAAAAGGCAGAAGCAAAGCAATAAAGCTAATTTATTGGCTATAGCTTAAATATTCGCCTTATCTGGAAAAGCTTAGTTGGCTGTTTGCAATTGGTTGTCCTTAGGTTTTGATTTCTTAACCTTGAGGTATTAATAGGCTTAGATTTTGGTTTGCTTAGTAGGTTAATAAGGTATTAGAACCACCTTGGTCTCATGGCCTTCTTATTTAATTAACTTAACATTATGAAACAGACTAATCAAAGAAACTAAATAAATACACTAGGGGAAAAAGGGCTTCCCTGATAGCTCAGCTGGTTAAGAATCCACGTGCAATGCAGTTTGATTCCTGCGTCGGGAAGTTCCCCTGGAGAAGGGATAAGCTACCCACTCCAGTTTTCTTGGGCTTCCCTGGTGGCTCAGACAGTAAAGAATCCGCCTGCAATGTGGGAGACCTGGATTAGATCTCTGGGTTGGGAAGATCCCCTGGAGGAGGGCATGACTACACACTCCAGTATTCTTGCCTGGAGAATTCCATGGACAGAGGATACTGGTGGGCTACAGTCCATTGGGTCGCAGAGTCAGACAACTCAGCGACTAAACACAGCATAGCACTATAGGGGAAAAAGACAATTTCCAATTGTTAGAAAACAAAAACAGGACTTCCCTGGTGATCCTTCAATTAAGAATCCACCTGCCAATGCATGGGACATGGGTTTGATTCTTAGAGTGGGAAGATTCCACATGCTGTGGGGCAATGCAGCCCTTGTGTCATGAGTACTGAGCCCATGCACTCTAGTAACCATGTACCACAGGTAGAGAAAGCCTGTGCAGCAATAAAGAACCAGAGCAGCCCCCCCAAAATTAATTAATTAAAAAAGGGGGTTAAATATCATGCATATATTAAACATAACACAAATCATAAAAGTATTCACAATAGTTTTATTTTCACAATTTTCTTCCCACAGAGGAAAAATGACACATGTCATGGCATTGAATAGTTAACAACAAAAGCTGTTACACAACCAAATGTCTTGACAAAGTGACTTCAGCTTCTCCCATTACAACCTCAGTACATTTTATGCTGTCCCTGAAGTTCCTGAAACACTGGCCTGGGACCCACATCAGCATCTATACTTTGTCTGAAGTCTGGAAGAATGACACAGAAATGGAGAAAATATACTCTGCCTTTCAGAGGCTCATGCTCTAGGGAAGGGCAATAGAAAAAGAAAATCTAATGTCACTAAAAGTGAGCACCATTTGTAATAAAGGTAGTTACCCCCTTATTTTTATGTATTCAAAACACATTAGCTCTTCCTTGAAATCTTTCTAGAACCTCCACTGTAGGACTAGGTCTGTGGTCCCTTTTAGTCTATTTTTAGCACATCTGAGAATGCAGAAGAAGCAAAGGGATTGAAATCAAAATAGCTCAGTTCTTAGAATAATATGATTAAATTGATTCAGTCAGGAAAACAAAGTCAACCTATTAAAAGAGTTTTGATGGGGAATATCATCATTCATAAATCAACAAGATTTGGAAAGCAGCCTGGTTGGTGCCCCCTTTTCATTTATCTTAAGTTAACAGTTTCACAGATCCAAGCCTGGCAGTCTCTAGCTCAGCTTGGTGTCTAGGTTTGTGGGACAGCCTGTTTCTCTGTCTGTGCCCCATGCATTCACTTATTATTTTGATTCAGCTTTAAAAGGGAGCAGAAAACTTCCAGCTCATAACAAAGGACTACTTATCAAAACATAATTTTAACATTTACACATGTATTTTCAAAATTAAAACAATAAATAATATGGATGTTAATAATAACAATAGAGTCCAAAATGCAGTACTTGGATGCAATCTCAAAAATAACAGAAAGATCTCTATTCATTTCCAAGGCAAACCATTCAATATCACAGTAATCCAAGCCTATGCCCCGACCAGTAATGCTGAAGAAGCTGAAGTTGAATGCTTCTATGAAGACCTACAAAACTTTCTAGAACTAACACCAAAAAAGATGTCCTCTTCATTATAGGGGACTGGAATGCAAAAGTAGGAAGACAAGAAACACCTGGAGTAACAGGAAATTTGGCCCTGGAGTACAAAGCAAAGGAGGTCAAAGACTAACAGAGTTTTGCCAAGAGAACGCACTGGTCACAGCAAACACCCTTTTCCAACAACACAGCACAAGACTCTACACATGGACATCACCAGATGGTCAACACCGAAATCAGATTGATTATATTCTTTGCAGCCAAAGGAGAAGCTCTATACAGTCAGCAAAAACAAGACTGGGAGCTGACTGTGGTTCAGATCATGAACTCCTTATTGCCAAATTCAGACTTAAATTTAAGAAAGTAGAGGAAACTACTAGACCATTCAGGTATGACCTAAATCAAATCCCTTATGATTATACAGTGGAAGTGAGAAATAGGTTCAAGGGGTTAGATCTGAGAGACAGAGCGCCTGAAGAACTATGGACGGAGGTTTGTGACATTGCACAGGAGGCAGGGATCAAGACCATCCCCAAGAAAAAGAAATGAAAATGGCAAAATGGCTGTCTGACAAGGCCTTACAAATAGCTGCGAAAAGAAGAGAAGCTACAGGCAAAGGAGAAAAGGTTTACCCATTTGAACGCAGAGTTCCGAAGAATAGCAAGGAGAGATAAGAAAGCCTTCCTCAGCGATCAATGCAAGGAAATAGAGGAAAACAATAGAATGGGAAAGACTAGAGATCTCTTCAAGAAAATCAGAGACACCAAGGGAACATTTCATGCAAAGATGGGCACAACAAAGGACAGAAATGGTATGGACCTAACAGAAGCAGATGATATTAAGAAGTGGTGGCAAGAATACACAGAAGAACTATACAAAAAAGATCTTCATGACCCAGATAACCTAGAGCCAGACATCCTGGAATGCAATATCAAGTGGGCCTAGGGAGCATCACTAGGAACAAAGCTAGTGGAGGGGATGGAATTCCACTTGAGCTGTTTCAAATCCTGAAAGATGATGCTGTGAAAGTGCTGCACTCAATATGCCAGCAAATTTGGAAAACTCAGCAGTGGCCACAGGACTGGAAAAGGTCAGTTTTCATTCTAATCCCAAAGAAAGGCAATGCCAAAGAATGTTGTTGTTTAAACTACTGCACAATTCCACCCATCTCACACACTAGCAAAGTAATGCTCAAAATTCTCCGAGCCAGGTTTCAACAGTACGTGAACCGAGAAACTTCCAGCTGTTCAAGCTGGATTTAGAAAAGGCAGAGGAACCAGAGATCAAATTGCCAACATCTGCTGGATCATTGAAAAAGTGAGAGAGTTCCAGAAAAACATCTACTTTTGCTTTATTGACTACACCAAAGCCTTTGACTGTGTGGATCACAAGCTGTGGAAAATTCTTAAAGAGATGAGAATACCATATCACCTGACCTGCCTCCTTAGAAATCTGTATGCAGATCAGGAAACCGCAGTTATAATTGGACATGGAACAACAGACTGGTTTCAAATCAGGAAAGGAGTACGTCAAGGCTGTATATTGTCACCCTGCTTATTTAACTTACATGCAGAGGACATCATGCAAAATGCCGAATGCCGAGCTGGATGAAGCACAAGCCAGAATCAAGATTTCCAGGAGAAATGTCAATAACTTCAGATGTGCAGATGACACCACCCTTATGGCAGAAAGTGAAGAAGTAAAGAGCCTCTTGATGAAAGTGAAAGAGGAGAGTGAAAAAGTTGGCTCAAAGCTCAACATTCAGAAAACGAAGATCATGGCATCTGGTCCCATCACTTCATGGCAAATAGATGGGGAAACAATGCAATCAGTGAGAGACTATTTTTTGGGGCTCCAAAATCACTGCAGATGGTGACTGCAGTAGTGAAATTAAAAGATGCTTCCTCCTTGGAAGAAAAGCTATGATCAACCTAGACAGCATATTAAAAAACAGAGACATTATTTTACCAACAAGGTCCGTCTAGGCAAAGCTATGGTTTTTCCAGTAGTCATATATGGATGTGAGAGTTGAACCATAAAGAAAGCTGAGCACCAAAGAATTGATGCTTTTGAACTGTGGTGTTGGAGAAGACTCTTGAGAGCCCCTTGGACTGCAAGGAGATCCAACCAGTCCATCGTAAAGGAAATCAGTCCTGAATATTCATTGGAAGGACTGATGCTGAAACTCCAATACTTTGGCCACTTGATCTGAAGAACCAACTCATTTGAAAATACCCTGATGCTGGGAAAGATTGAAGGCCGGAGGAGAAGGGGATGACAGAGGATGAGATGGTTGGATGGCATCATTGACATAATGGACATGAGTTTGAGTAGGCTCCGGGAGTTGGTGAAGGACAGGGAAGGCTGGCATGCTGCAATCCATGGGGTCGCAAAGAGTCAGACACTACTGAGTCGCTGAACTGAACTGAAGAATAATAAAAGACAACACAAAGTTGTGAAAAGAGGCTCAACCTCATAGTTACTTAGGAAAATGCAAATGATATGTAATGCAAAAAAGGCAATGATATGCCATTTCACACATATATGCTCAGTGAGAACTGAAACTAACAAGTGTTGCCAGGAATTAAGAATTTTCTCATATACTAAGTACAGCTACTTGGGGGAGTAAATTTGCAACTATTTTAATATGCAAGATTGAAGATACCCTATGGCTTACCCATTCCACTTCAAATATTTACTCTAGATACAAGCTCAAAACTACTCACTGTAGAATTGATTTTAAAAGTGAAAAACTAAATGTTCATCATTAAGATTAATTTTGGTAATTCATAAATAAAGTACTATAAGATATAGTATTTATCACTAGAATAAACAAACTAAGCCTAGGTATACTAACGTGGACATAGCTTAAACACTGAAAAAAGGTTCCAAGAGGTACATGAAGTATGGTACCATCTATTGAAAATGTTAAAGGATTCAAAGCTGTACTGTATATTGTTTATTCTCCATGTACCCAGGTAATAAGTATGTATGTAATAAAGATGAACAGAAAGAATATAGTAACTTCCATGAAGAGGTAGCTCTGGGTAATTGGGTTAATGGGATGGAGATGATTTTCAACTGTATATGTATTGCTTTATGAAAAAGAAAATATATAAAGTAAATATGGCAAGAGATTAACTTCTGTGACACATGGACTCCTGGGAGTTAAAAAAAAAAAAAGGTTTTCTGAAAGATCTGCTGGCACTGATAATTTTAATGGAATTGACCAAACCATAAATTCCACTGCAGGTGGTGCCAGTTTGATCCCTGGTCAGAAAACTAACATCTGGCATGCCACCAGGTGTAACCAAAAAAAAAAGGTTAAAAATAATAAATAGTAAATCATAAATAAGTGTACAAGGCTATTCACCAAAGTCCTCCACCTTCTTCTACTTTCCATTTTCTCGTTTCCTTTCTCATATTCACCAAAGTCCTCCACCTTCTTCTACTTTCCATTTTCTCGTTTCCTTTCTCAAATGTAAGACCTTTGGTAAGGATGTAAAAGTTATCTTTCTGAGAACATGTCACACTAGTTCTTTTCCAACCTCTTTTTCTTTCTGTAAGAAAGGCATCTTAATCTTCTGAGTCTTAGTAGCTGTCAAATTTTCTAGGGCACTGAACAAAGAGACAATTTAAAATACCAGGCTAGATGTTAGGAAAAAATTTGACTCAATAACCATGTAAACAAATCCTTTTGCAATCTCAGTGACTTTTGTATGGGAAGTAAAAAGTTTTCCCTTAACCCTTCTTAGTTTCATTGGCTGTGGTCCTATAAATTAGACTGACAAAAAAGAGTAACAAGAGAAAAATCAAAGTTTATTAACATGGAAAGTTTATAACATGCGTGATTCATACACGTGGGAGTAACTCAAAGGGGGTGGTTAAAACTCTGGCATATATAGCATCTTAACAAAAAGTGACAAGACAAAGGGAAAGGACTTTTGAGTTTCTAGAGTGGCAAATTGTGGGAAGGCAACTATATAGAGGAACTAATGGAAAATGAGGGCTAGTTAGTAAAGTTTGTTACATAGATTACTTTGGTGCCATGTCTGCGCAGATTCGGGTAAATTTCATCCTTACTGGTAGAGAGAGGAGGAGGAAGAACTTCACATATTTATGTTCTGTTTTTAGGCAAATGGAGGGGAGAACAGATTCTCAATTGCTACTTCTCAACTGCCTTCAGCTTAAAATAACCCTTATGCCAAAGTGACATATCCTGCTGCTGTTCACTTTCAATACCACTGGAAAAACAAACTAAGCTGTAAGTTGACTGAATATTATATATAATACCTGATAATAAATTACCATATGATTTTGGGCATACTAAAACTCAGAAGGCATTACATTGCTATAACAAAATTCCTTTTATTTTCTTCTAAGCTTTTTAATGTGGAAAATTTTAACACAGATGAAATCAGAGAATAATACAATACTCTTCCATCTTGACTGAACAATTATTAACATTTTGTTGCATTTGCTTTTGTTCTATCTGTCCATCCATCTACTTAGTTTTTCTTTTTTTTCGCTGACACTTTTGAATATAAGTTGCAGACATCCTGAAACTACCTCTAAATCACATCTCCCTCAAAAAAAATTAACAATAGTCACATAATGTCTTCTAATATTCACTCTGTAATCGAGTGTCTATAATTTATAATTGTCCCCAAATTTCTTTTACTGCTCTCTCCCAACCTAGAATCTAGACAATCAAACCATGCACTTGGCTATTATGATTTTGCATGTGTGTATGCTCGAGTGTGCTGTCATATCTGACTCTTTGTGACCCTGTGTACTGTAGCCCCCCGGGATCCTCTGTCCATGGAATTTTCCAGGCAAGAATACTGGAGTGGGTTGCCATTTCCTACTCCAGGGCATCTTCCCCACCCAGGGATCAAACCTGTGTCTCTTGCATCTCTTGCGTCGGCAGGCAGATTCTTTACCACTAGAGCCACCTGGGAAGCCCTACTGTGACTTTGTACATGCTTTTAATTTGGAATAGCTCTTTCACCTTTTGTAATGATACTTATTATTTGAAGGATCCTGGCCAGTTATTTTGTAGAAATCAAAACTGCATTTTGATTTTTGTCTCATGCTGTTGTTTAAGTTGTTAATCTGTCTCTTTACATTTTCTGTAGCCTGGAAGTTAGGTCTAGATGGGCTGGATTGAATTTGGAGTAAATATTCTGCCAAGAATTTCTTTAGAGAATATTGTAAATATTATGTCACACCGGGAGGCAGTGTCAGGATAACCCAGTATATTTATGGTGCTAAATTTGATCTCTTGATTAAGGTTTAATTGACATGTTTCTCCACGGAAAAGATTCATTTTTTTTTTTTTTAACTACAAATCTCTGGAGTTATACTTTAGAATTGTGTCAATATTGTGCCATCAACATTTCTCTCAATGGTTTTAGCATTCATTGATGGGCCTTTCTATTATTAGTGGACATTTGTCCATTAGTGGACTAATTCCACCTTAGTATTATTTTATGGCCATTTTTTAATGTATTTATTTTTAATTGAATATTTTTTAAATAATCATAAATACAGGGATTTCCCTGGCAGTCCAATGGTTAAGAATCTGTGCTTTCAGTGCAGGAGGTGCCCAGTTTGAGCCCTGGTCAGAAAACTAAGATCCCACATGCCACTGGGTGGGGCCAAAAAAACCAATAATGTTTAAAAATAAATAAATTATAAATACAGTGTATAAGGTTATTCACTGAAAGTCCTCTACCTTCTTCTACTTTCCACTTTCTCATGTTTCCTTTCTGAAATGTAAGACCTTTGATAAGAATATAAAATTATCAGGTTATAATACAAAAGAGAATCAAATAAATTCTCCAATAGAATAGGAATATATTGGGACTTCCCTGGCTGTCCAGTGGTTAGAACTCCGAGCTTCCACTACCACCAACATGGATTTGATCCCTGGTCAGGGAACTAAGGACTTCCCAGTTGGCTATAGTGGTGAGGAATCTGCCTGCCAATGCAGGAGACACGAGAGACTTAGGTTTGATCCTTGGGTTGGGAAGATCCCCTACAGTAGGAAATGGCAAACCACTCCAGTATTCTTGCCTGGAGAATCCCATGGACAGAGGAGCCTGGCAGGCCACACTCCAAGGGGTGGCAAAGAGTTGGACACAACTGAGCAGCAGGCCTGGCAAGGCAGGGAACTAAGATTCCACAAGCCAGGAAGAAAAAAGAGTCATGCTTTTTAAGTGTGGTACCATACCAGCTGCCTGTGTATCTCTAGTCAGCTTCCTCCTTCAAAAAGCCTCAGGTTTTTATTCTCAGTCTCCAGATCTTCTAAGTCTTCCTTCTCTACAGCTCTTCTCTAGGTCTCGGAAGATAACCTTACCTCTCCAGCCTACTCATACCTAGTCAGCCACCAATCCTGAATGGCCTCTCCAAGTCATCTTTCCTCTTCTCTTCCCCCACAACACTGCTTTGGTTCAGAATCCCATCACTTTCCCCCTTGTAAATGCAATCGCCTCCCTATAAAGCCCCTGGATTTTTTTTTTTTAATTTTTATTTGTGTTTATGTATTTGGCTGTGCTGGGTTTTATTTGAGGCATGCAGGATCTTTACTTGTGGCATGAGAACTATTAACTGTGGTCTGTGGGATCTAGCTCTCCTACTAGGGATTGAACTCGGGCCTCCTGCACTTGGAGCTCAGAGTCTTGGCCACTGGACCACCAGGGAAGTCCCGGAAGTCCCTGGTGTTTTAAATTATTTATTTATTTTCGCTGTGCTGAGTCTTCATTGCTGCTGGTGGTATTGGCTTTCTCTAGATGTGGTGCGGGGGCCTACTCTGTAGCTGCGATTCACGTGCTTCTCATTACAGTGGCTTCTCTTGTTGAGGAGCACAGGTTTCAGGGCAGGAGGGCTTCAATAGTTGCTGCATTCCGGCTCAGTGGTTGTAGCGCACAGGCTTAGTTGCCCACTTGCTCCTGGGATCTTCTCAGGTCAGGGATCAAACCTGTGTCCCCTGCATTGCAAGAAGTACTCTTAACCACTGGACCACCAGGGAAGCCTGCCCCTGGTGGGCTTATGGGTTTGCCCCTCTGATCATCCCCTTATCCTGTTTCCAGAGTGACCTTTGTGGTTATATTGAACTGTCGTCGCTGTCTGCATTCCCCTTCCCCATTTAGCCAACTTCTCCTTGTACTTCAAAACTTTGCGCCAGAATTAGGTTTTCTAAGAACGCTTCCGGGACTCCTCTGATTCAGGCCCCCCGCTGTGTGCCGACTGATTAACTCCGCCTCTTCGGAGAAGGCGATGGCACCCCACTCCAGTACTCTTGCCTGGAAAATCCCATGGACAGAGGAGCCTGGTAGGCTGCGGTCCACGGGGTCGCTAAGAGTCGGACACGACTGAGCGACTTCCCTTTCACTTTTCACTTTCATGCATTGGAGAAGGAAATGGCAACCTACTCCAGTGTTCTTGCCTGGAGAATCCCCGGGACAGGGGAGCCTGGTGGGCTGCCGTCTATGGGGTCGCACAGAGTCGGACACGACTGAAGTGACTTAGCAGCAGCAGCAGCTGCACACATTACAGAAGCACTGGGCTATGACTGCCGTTTCTCCTATCTCTCCCGCAGCCTGTGTCATAACCATCTCTGAAATATTCCTTGCCAAGTACAGAGCTTGTCACATAGCAGCTCTCATTAAGTGCTTGTTGAAATAACTAATTTTAGAGGTAGCATCAAAGAGCTTGGTGGGCCTCTGAAAGAAAACGGCAAAGAAAACATTTCCGAGGCTTCTTCAGGGAATAGAGAGCCTTTGTGGTTTGGCCACGGGTAGAGTGGACCAGCTCTGAGAGGACGATGAGGCAAAAGCTGCTTCGGCTGCCCGGCTTCTTAGCTTACAGAGCAATGGGCGTGCACGAAACGGGAAGCCAAAGCAAGAAAAACGACAGTTCCCGTCATGCCTCAGGGCACCGCTCCACTGTCCCCTCTGGGTCACCGCCTCTTCCCCACGGAAGCAAAGCGAGCACTTCCGGGTTCGGCAATAACCTGGAGCCGGTGGCGTTAGGTTGGCCCGGCTGGGCCCTGTTCCGAAGCTCCGCCTTCGTCTCGGTCTTTCTGGAAACCCAGCTTTGCTCTTGGCGGTGCCAAGCGGGTATTTTCCGGCCGTTGCGGGTGCCCTTGGGACAGTCCGCTGCACTGAAGCGGCGAGACCTTTGCTCTGTGAAGGTTCGGACGCTCCCGCAGAGAACAGGGAAGCCGGTTCCCGGAGTTGCGGCCCCGGCGCTGACCTTCCTTTTTCCCTTCCCGATTGCAGCGTCTCAGACGCTAGTGTGAGCGCCCCCATGGCGGATACGGCCCCCAACGGCCCCCAAGGGGCGGGCGCAGTGGTAAGTGAGCGGACAGGATCGTTTGGCTTGATTGCAAGTTAGGAAGGAGCTGGGACTGTTGAAAGTCGGGTCCCAAGCGTTCCACCGGCTTATTGTTCTTGGGCCTGAGATTAGTGATAGGGGTGGGGGTGGGGAGAGAGCCGATGGTGAGCTAAGACATTAGACAGAGCTAAAGTTTCTGATTTCGGCAGCGACAACAGGCGGGCCTCCAGCAGTGGCCCTCACTTGTATGCCCGCCTGAATGCCGAGGACAGAGGGCCTTTTCGTCTCTTCCCACCCTTCGGTCTCTGTCCTAGGTCCCACGGTTGAAGATGCGACCTGAGATTGTGCTGTGACACACGCCTCATTACGCACACGCGTGCTGGCAGAGAACGGGTCTGCCGCTTTTTAAGCAAAAGGAGAGCGGTTTTTTCTCTTTTCCTCCTTCGTTATTTTACGAAGAGAAATATTAAGTTTATGTAAACTTTTATTTCTAGGATGCATATCTGCTGCTTACTGTCTTTTTTTTTTTTTTTGGTACCAGAAGCAAAATTGTACGTGAATTGAGCCAGTCACTTAAAAAAAAATGTACAGCATCTCTCTTTGTGCACACCTTTTTTATTTTGCTGAACCATTTCAGAGTTACATGCGTCATTATAATTAACCCATAATGTAGTACTTATGTAGAATATTTTTGTACAGACCACAATGCAGTTACCTCAAAAATTTGTGTAGTTCATTTTGCAAATTTAACGTTGCTACTTGTTACCACCTAATATACAATTCATATTTAATTCCCTCAATTGTCTTTTAAATTGCTTTCTTCTTATCCAAACTCAATCAAAAAGCTTGCAGGGTGTTTACTGACCTTTGGTCCCTTTCAGTCTGGAATAATTCCCTTGTTCTTCTCTTCCCATTTTTGTCTTACCAGAGTCCAGACCTGTTGTTTTGCAGAATGCTCCTTAAATTGGAATTGTCTAATTTTTTGTACCCACCCCTTGACTAGATTCAGGTTAAATGCTTGGTAGGAATATTAAATAAGAGAGATTTCGTTCTTCTCAGGGCATTTTATATATATCAGGAAGCATGTTACGTTGATTTATCCCATCACTGGAGTTTGGTCATTTGGCTTTGGTGGTGTCCACCAGATTCTCTATGGTAAAGATAACTTCCTTTCTTTGTGAATAAAGAGTATTCTGTGTCATGATACTTTAAGATTATGTGAATAATTTTTCACCTCAATATTTTTTTCACCCAAAGATCCATTGATATTTTTTGCCTGAATTATTTGTTGTGGTCAGTCAGTTCACTCTTAAAATGTAAACCAATACATTTTCTTAGATCTTTTTTTAAACTATGTAGTTAAAAAATGCACATGCATAAAAGAGTATGAGGTGAAATGCAAAATTCAATGATTTATCACAAAATGAATACTGTAAACAGATTTTTTTCTAATGTTCTAAAATTAAATTTCAGACAATTGTGTACAGTCTGAATATTTGTAGAGAAACTGAGCACTGTAAGCTGGATTCATCCTTCCACTTGACTTACTGGTGAACATTTAAATTTACCAGAGTAACATGTAGTAGGTTTGGATAGAATAAACCCTGAGGCATGTATCTGAAACTACCTGCATACTGTTAGAAAGCCTGCAGTAAAATTAAAAACATCCTTGAATTTTAAAATAGGCTTGGGTTTCTTTCCCCAAAGTTTTTTGTATCTTCTTCGAAAGAGAATTAAAGTTAGATTGCTTCCAGCAGTGTTTGAGACTCCAGGTTAAAACCTGTTAGGTTTGAAATCCTTTTTGTGTAAACATTGTTTCTAAAACATTAAATAGAATGCAGAATAGCAGAATCCATCACACATAGTAAAAGTAAGTATTGCTTTTGTGAAATTTGTTTTATTTTACATACTCACATGTTTATGTTGGGTCTTGATGTAAAAATTGTTTATGTAGATACTATCCAAAAATGTAAAAGCCACTTTAGAATTTGAATATGAAATACAGTTTGAGAAAATCAATTTTAAGTTATTGAATTAGTGTGATGGACATATCTTTTAGCAAAATGCAGCAAATAGGAAAGATAGAATGAGGAAAAAGTGGAGAAGAAAGTGATATGTGCATGTTTAGTCTAGGGCCACAGAAATCTGTGAAAGACTTGTCAGGGAGCTTTCAGGAGAAGGAAGAAACTCACTAATGAAGAAACAGTTGCCCTAAGAGTTATACCTAAAAAAACCAGTTGGTACAGGAGCGTTGCGACATTTTGAATAGGAATAAAATTGCAAAATAGTCATCCTTTAAAACATAATTTGCAAGCTTAATTTAACTACAGTATTTTTCTTTTTAAATTCAGCAATTCATGATGGCCAATAAACTGGACACAGCAATGTGGCTTTCTCGCTTATTCACAGTTTACTGCTCTGCTTTGTTTGTTCTGCCTCTTCTTGGGTATGTATTATACGTGTTTCTGCTGTTCAGTCATTTTTTTCTGGAATACCTTTTTAGATGTCACACTTTGTTAAACACCCAGGGGTTTGATAAATAATAAAACACATGTCTCATTCTTAAAGGTACTAATATTCTAGTAATAGTACCAACTGGAGGTATATTTTACATTATGTGCTTTGTGAAAAGTAACATCACATTGAAAATCTGAGAGGAAATGAATGTGGGGATGAGTTCCTGTTTTTTCACCTTTTTGAGTGTTTAAGAGGAAGAATGGCTGCTTTCGAAAATTCAGTTGGATATTGTACATCAATAATACTTCAATAGAGATAAACATTCAGTTGGGTATATATATATAAAATGATGCTTCTAAAAAGCTTCAGTAGAGTCACATAATTTTTTTTTTCTATTCTTAAGTAATAGATTTAGGTATTAGGTGTTGTGCAATTATGATGCAATTCACAAAGGAGGAAGAGGTATGGTAGCTGTTTACGTCTCCTGATGATCTCTCCACTGTAATTCGCAGGTTGCATGAAGCGGCAAGCTTTTACCAACGTGCTCTGCTGGCAAATGCTCTCACTAGTGCTCTGAGGCTGCACCAAAGATTACCACACTTCCAGTTAAGCAGAGCATTCCTGGCCCAGGCTTTGTTAGAGGACAGCTGCCACTACCTGTTGTATTCACTCATCTTTGTCAATTCCTACCCTGTTACAAGTATCCTTTTTTACTGTTTTGACAGTGAAATTGCCTACTGAATGTAGGGAGATCACTTGTGATTTTTTTTTTTTTGCTACTGGAAGGATTCGGCAATGAGGGTGTTCCATGAAGCCTGGGTTGGTTAGTTTGTTGGCACTTCATTTGAAAGCAGTTAAGTTAAGTGTAAGAGTTTCTGACTCTAAAATGTGAAGTCCAAATTTTGAAGAGGTGATTGGGAATTTTAAACTTTTTATATTTGATGTTATAAACTTCTCTGTTAGCAATGGATACTGCAAAATTCAGATTCAAAGCACAAGCCCATGGAGGACTTATATTTTAATATGTGAGTTTCTTTCATTTAATTCACACCTTCTTTGGGAAGATACCCAGATGTCTTGCTTTAAGAAAAGAGAAATCCTTAGCTCTGTTTTTTAACTTTCAGTAAGCTAGAAACAAAAGGAAATTAATCAAGAAATAACTTATATTTAATCTGAGAATGAGGTAATTAATAAAGTAAAAAGAAATTAGTATTTGCTTTGAATAGCCTGAAATGCAAGAGATGCTGGTTAAATTCCTGGGTTGGAAAGATCCTCTGGAGAAGGGACAGGCTACCCACTTCAGTATTCTTGGGCTTCCCTGGTGGCTCAGATGGTAAATGCAGGGGACCTGAGTTTGATCCCTGGGTTGGGGAGATCCCCTGGAGGATGACATAGCAACCCACTCCAGTATTCTTGCCTGGAGAATCCCCATGGACAGAGAAGCCTAGCAGGCTGTAGTCCATGGGGTCGAAAAGAGTCAGACACAACTGAGCCACTAAGCACAGCACAACACAAAGTAGAAAATAAGGACAGACCCATGGATTTTTGGAATTTGTAAGTTTATACATTTCAGAAATATGTTGTGGGATAATAGGTATTTTTTAAATGGAGGGGAAGAGATTCTGCAGTTTGATATTTGGGAAGCAATAGATTTAACATTGCTAAACAGATTCTTTCCTGTGGGACCTTTGATATGGTAATATGCATCGTGAGACTAAGAGTTACCAGTCTTTGCTAAACTTAATCATTTTAATCGGTTGTCCACCCAGCTACCCAGCTCCCCTTGAATCATCCCTCAGGAAAATATTCTGTACTTTAAGAAGTGTTGCCCTTAAGTGTTCTTGAATATTTTTGATACAGCTGTACATAATGGAAAGCACAATAAAATATGTCTCTACCACAAGTCTTAAGGAAAAGAGAATGGAAGGAAAATTTTTTTGAGCACTTGTTTTGACAGTATGTATGAACTTGACGTATTTAATCCTTGCAACATTCTAAAGAAAATTGTTATGAGCATTGTATTATTGAGAAGTATACTGAGGCTCAAGGAGTTTAAAATAACCTGCCTGATAGCACATTGGCAAGTGAATAGTAGTGTAGGTAAAACTTGCTAGATAATCCTTGTACTGCAGCTGTAAGCGATTAGCACGTTTGTTGACATATCATTGGATTGACCTGTTTTTATCAGCCACATTCATTGAGGTTCTTTACAATCAGCAATATTAAAATTCTTGCTTTTCTGAGATATAATGGGAAATTGTATAGAGATTCTTGTTTCTGCCCTTAGTAGCTTAAAATTTCCTTGAAGAGAAAAACAGAAATGGTAGAAACTGTTTTCTAGATACTAATGTAGAGCAAATTGAACACATCAGTTATGACCTCTGGGACAGTTATATTGAGTGAATCCTGAGATGCTGCCAAATGACTCAATGACAGTGAAGACAACCTCTCTGTCTTTTCTGTCTAGTATTTGCTATGCCATCTCTAGGGAATGTTGAAGATTAAGGATTTAATGTTCTTTAATTCTTACTGGGAGGGGAGTATGTAGTGGGAATAACATAAGCTATTAATTGACAAGAAATACTAATCTGATTCCTAAAGTAGTTAGGTATTACATTAGTAAAAGTGAGCCCAAAGTCATGTTCTGATCTTTGCTCTTAGAAAGATGATATATTGTCCTATTTCTGTTATACACTCTTTGTCCCTTGAATTTTCTAAATAGTTTAACAATGAATGCTAAAATTATGAGTCTCTTATCAAGGATTTCTGAACTACAGAATGTTAGAGATAGGACATATTAGAAACCCCTAGCTTTGGTCACTGCAAATTCGTACGACAGAAGATGGAACTTGGCCTAGGGAATTGAAGTTAGTGTCAGAGCCAAGAATGAGACCCAGATATCTTGACTCTGAATTCAGGATTCTGTTAAAAGTGTAAAGCTATTTTTATGTATGTGTGATTTCTTCTCAGGAAATTGGCATTTTATTTAATTCTTATAAGTGATAGGGAAGGTTTGGTCAGGATATTAATCAGAGAACTTTTATGTTAGAGTGTTAGAATTCTTACAACACTTGGCTGTGGGTCAGTGTTTTACTTGCCAGTGGAAACTTAGGAACCTTTGGGTCCTAAATGATGAGTTATGGTTATAATGAATTTGATACTCAGATTGTGTCATAGTGGTCATCATTTCCCTCAAACCAAGCTTCCAGTTGGTGTAGAAAAATATCATGGATTATTTTTTAGAAATTGCTATTGAGGACAAGTGTTTTGCCATTTATGATTAACAGTCTATAGCATTTCATGCAAATAACTTGGACAAGTAGGGGTTTTTTGTTATCAACCTAGCAGAAGTTGGGATAAATAGAGTATTTTGAGCAATTTCCATTTTTTTAAAAAGCTAAAAGAAAATTGTATATATTATCTATCACAAAAAGCCAAATAATGAAACTTAAAATAAGGATCCTTTGCTCATGTCTGTAATTAAAACTGATGAAACTCTCAATGGAGTATATATACAAACCAGGTATACAATGTCTTTTTTATTTCTACAGATTGAGAATACCTTAACCATGAAAGCTTGACTATAAAAGCTTAATTGGAACCATATCTCAAAATAATGAAGTCCTTGTAGGAAAAATGAATTAAAGATCTATAGTTGAGGAAAATTTGGGAACTGCTTTTTAAACCATTACCCTATACTCTTTCTTAAGTTGTTGAAAGTACAGAGACTGTGTTGGTATTTGATGGCTAAGGTATTCCATCCAGAATGACCATTGTGGGGTTAAAAGCCATATTACTTATCACTTTGAGGTGGTCTAGATTTTAATTTAATTTAGCAAATGTTCACAATATGTTATATACTAGAAATAGGGGAAATTTTTTTCACTTCATAAAAAGAACTGTGGGTTTAAAAAAAATGTTTACAGATTAAAAAAAAACACTTCATTTTATGAAGTATCAGTAAAACAGAAGCCATCACTGAACTCATTTTAGCAGATGCCATTTCAGATCTGTATACTTGAACATAATACATACCCTGTTGTGCAGAGTACTTGATGAATTTGTAATGTTTTCCTTAATTATTTTCTTCAGTGAGTATTTTCCCAGTCTTGTTATTTTCTTTGCTTCATGCTGCCACATACACAAAAAAGATCCTTGATGTAAGTAAAACAATGTTGGCCTTGTCTTTTGACTCCCGGATTTACAGGTAGTTGACACAAATTTGAGTTCCAAGACATTTGGGTGTGTGTCTCAGAAAGTTCCTATGTTCCTTACAAACCTGCTCTAAATTAGTGATTTGAAAATTTTGGAATTTTTTTATTGTTTCAATAAAATAGTACATTTTGTCATAATGGATTATAGTTAAAATCACTGCCCCGTTCCTGGAGGAGTTTCAGAAGTTTGAAATACATTAGATAAGTTGTCAGAAGTCTTGTTCTGTCAGTGATTTTAACATACTAGATGAGTAGAGTGTACTGAATTTCTTTACACTGATGTTCAAAACTACTGCGTTTCTAAAACATTTTCTTATTCCTGAGTCGGAACATTTAGTCTAATAACCTCCATGTGCCAGGCAGATTGACTGCACATGCACTGAAGTTTAAATTAAAATACCCAAAAATTTGCCTTGTGTTGGCCTTTTTCTCTATCTCCATAGTTCTAGGGTTACAGCAGTAACTGAACTTTGTGATTTCTATCTTTAATTAACTAAGGAATCTCAGATACTTTCTATTTCTGCATAGCCAGATTTTGTTACGGTTGAGAGAAATCACCACCACTTTTAGTGGAATAATCTAATCTTTCTTAAGGAAAACAAAGCATCAATGAATGAAAAGGGCTTTTATTAAAGTTCTCTATTTAATTCTCCAAATATAGAAAATACAGTAAAGCAGGAAAATATGTTAACTTTTGTCCCTAAAAGTATAGTTTGTAATTTTTCATATCATCATTTTCAAATAATTGTCTTTTGATTGTATTACATGTTAGATATGCCATTTATCTAAGGAAAGAAAATAATTGATTGATCGAAAATGCTTTCATGACTTCTGATATTTATTTTCTTACATTTTAAGGCAAAGGGTTCAAATAGTTTACCTCTGCTGAGATCTCTCTTGGATAAATTAAGCACTAATCAACAGAATATTCTGAAGTTCATTGCTTGTAATGAAATATTCTTGATGCCTGCTACAGTTTTTATGCTTTTCAGGTAAGAATAAAAATACATTTATTTTAGGAGGCTGATGTCTAAGTGAATATAATAAATGTATCAACTCAAGTTTTAGGCTGCTTAAATCTGTTGAAGTAAATACTGGTGTGTAGAGTTTGATGGATCTTAGCAATCATCTTCTCATGTGATAGTAGAGAACTACTGCAATAGCACTACTACTGTAGTTGACTATAGTAAACCTAGGAATTTGTCTTCTTTATTATTTCCTGCTGCTGCTGCGTCGCTTCAGTCGTGTCTGACTCTGTGCAACCCCCATAGACGGCAGCCCACCAGGCTCCCCGGTCCTGGGATTTTCCAGGCAAGAGTACTGGAGTGGGGTGCCATTGCCTTCTCCGTATATAGTATGAGTTATTTAACATTTTGAAAATTATTTTCCAAATAACTACTTTTGAAAGAGTCTTAGAAAGGCTAATTTAGTCCATTGTAACATTACTGAGATTATTTTTCCCATACTGGAGAAAAATCTGAAAAGTTAAGGTCTGGTATTGGTAGTTGTCTACTGCCACCTCCTTATTTTGTTTGTTAGTTATGAGAAGAATGCGTAAGTAAAGAAAACCTTCTTTTTGAAAATAGAACATTAGGATAGTATTGACCTCAGTCTCTGAATTCTTGCATTTAAGTTATAAAACTACATTTCTCTCAAGAGGGCAAGGCTGATTCATGTTGTACAGCAGAAACTTAACACAACATTGTTAAGCAGTTATACTCCAATTAAAAAATAAATTTTAAAAAATGTAAAAATATGTAAAGGAAAATAGCTAAATAAAACTACATTTCTTCCCAGATTATTGCTTTTTCAATTTTCAGTTTCTCAGGTAATAGGACATTACAGATAAAAAACTAAAATATCATTTAACTATGAATGCTAGTTGCAATTCTGTCCTCTCCTTCCCAGAGATAAGGAATTTGATATGAGTACATATATGTAGTTATTTTAAAGTACTTACACAGATAGGAAATGTGTATCATTATTTTATGGGTGTGGGGCTTTGTTTAGTTTTTATTGTACATCACAGGCATCAGTTGTGTGCACCTTGCTTCTTTCACTCATACAGTATGTTTTTGTGACCTGTTTATATTGACATTCACAGTTCTGGTTTGTTTTGTTTAATGGCTGCATAGTGTTCCATCATATTATTATGCTACATTTTATTAATGGCCATTTGTTTTCAGATTTTTACTTTTCCATATGTTGCTGCAATAAACATTTTTTTTAACCTGTCTGCTTATACTTTTGTGTGAATCCATATATACTTTTACTGAGTCTAAGCTGGTTATATTTTATATTTAATAGACCATGTACCAAATTGCCCTCTAATAGATCTGTTACCTATTTTCCATAATCTCATTAGTTTGTAACAAACATTTTTATCTGTGAAATATTTCATTTTAATGTTCATTGACTTGATTAACTAGTGAGGTTTTTATATAACAACAGTTACTCCTTTCCTTAGCAGTGTTTTTAAGCTGGTAAGAGAGTTTTTTAGATTTCCTCATAAATACATCTGTACCATTGTTGTAAATAATATTTTCCTCTGAAAATTCCAGAATCACCACATGTTGTTAAGCTGTGGGGTTCCAAACTAGATAATATAATTTAAATAGGGTCCTAGAATGGTACAATGGAAAAACTTCTTACCGGGTGTCAGGGAGCTGGATTCTGGATGAGTTGACAGTTAACTAGGCCTTCTGGGCCTTGTTTTTGTACATTTAAAAAACTAATAGTAGTTGAAATTAGTAACTTCCAAAAATCCTTCCAATTGTAACGTTCCATGAATATTAAATATAGAATTTGATGGAACTGTATTTGTCTATTATTCACCTCTGGAATTTTCACCCTAGAAGTTAGTTCATCTTTTTTGTGATCCTCATCATACACTTAAACATTTTAATTGATGAAAGGAACTTTTTACCCTCTTACTTTCTTGCTCATTTTTCTGTTTCTTGGGTCGCCTGGTCTTGGGTATCCCCAAATTCTGTGATTTGCTTTATGTACCTGAGTGAAAGTTAAAATGTAGCTACCAAAACTAACTCTATATGTGGAGATAATTGGTGTCTATTCAGGTTAATAAACAGAACAGTTTGTTCTCTTTTTAAGTAAGCTGAAGAGAATTACAATGAAATGCTGAGACACCAAGCACATTTAAACAAAAAACCTCATTATTGGAACTGTAGTGAATTTTTTGTTGGCATACCAAGCATTTACTATATTGGTATATTAAGTCAGTTGTGGTATTTAGTCTTTTATTTAAACACTTACAATGTACAAATTGATCTTAATTAAGATTATTATAAAGGAGATGAGAATTTACCAAAATATTTAAATAGAAGAATCATGTTATTTTTAAAAAGTAAGACTAAGTAATAAAGTATTATTCAATTCCCTTATAAGAGAAGCTATTAATGGTTCGAGTTTGTCACTTGACTTTAACACAGATTAAAAAGTTAAACATTTCAAGTCATTATTCCTTAAATGCTACCTTTCATGGTAGAAGCACAGTCTAATATTAGAAGGCCTTGTTATTAAGTTAAAGTTGTAGCAGTAATGCATAAAACTATATTTAGAAGTGAACAGTTTTTGAGTTTATCTTATACATGGAGTCTGTGAGTTAGTTTATCTTACATAATACACATACATGTGCAAAGACAGATAAAAAAAAGGATGATCATTTTGGGTTTGTTCATCAGTAGAGAGCATGTTAGTACATGCATAAAATGGAATATTTCATGTTGTAAAAAGAATAAGATAATTTGTGTGTTGTGATAGGGGATGATTGCTAAGATACAATACATTTAAAGTTAGTTGAGAACTGTGTAGGGTATTCCCCATTTATATTTGAGGTGTGCGTGTTTAAAGGCATATATGTTTCTTTCTGTTTCATCTCTTTTGTGTTTTGGAGTATAGTTGTTTTATAACGTTGTGTTCGTTTCTGCTGTACAACGTCCTGAATCAGTTATGTGTGCGTATGTCCTCTCCCTGTTGACCCTTCCTCCGGCTGCCCCATCCCACCCCTCCAGGTCATCGCAGAGCACTGAGCTGAGCTCCTGTGCTCCACGGCAGCTTCCCACTAGCTGTCTGTTTTGCACATGGTGATGCATATATGTCAGTGCTGCTTTCAGTGTGTTCTACCCTCTTCTTCCCACCCTGTGTTCACACGTCCCTTCTCTGCCTTCTCTACGTCTGCATCTCTGCTCCTGCCCTGCAAGTACGTTCATCAGTACCTTTTCTAGGTTCCATATATATGCGTTCATGTATGATATTTATTTTTCTCTTTCTGACTTATTCCCTCTGTATGACAGACTCTAGCTACATCCACAGGGTTCTTCATCTTTAAAACAGGAATGATAATACCACTTCCTTCCTAGAGTTAACTGAGTTCAGTGCATTACAGAGTGAGCACTGCATTTTAGCCATTATATACACTTGTTTATGTAAATTTCTGGAAGGCTATATTAGAGACTGCTATAACTTTGATTAAGAAACTAACTTGGATGATGGAAAATTTGTGTTTCATTGGATATTCTTTTCTACTTAATGTGTTCTGTAATGCCTCTATTTTTCAATTTACAGAGTTAAACTTTTATCACATGATTTATTGGAGAAAGTAGATATATTTAGTTATAAATTTGTAATCATGTAAATTTTTATTATGAAAGTAATACAGTTGGGGGTGCAGAGAGGCTAAAAAGGAGAATTGCCTGGCAGTCCAGTGGTTAGGACTCTGTGCTTTTACTGCAGGGGGCTGGGATTTGATCCCTACTCAGGGAACTAAGATCCTGCAAGCTGTGTGGGTCTGCCAAGGGTGAGTGGGGAGGCTAAAAAAATTTAACCTAAAAAATCACATTTAGGATCTTGATGCGTTTATTCTACCTCAGATTTTTAAAATATAGTTGTAATAATATGTATAGCTTTATATCCTGCTTTGTTCAGAGTTCCTGTGTAGTTTTCAGTAGTCAAGATTTTAAGTAATTGCCTACTGAATCCATCAAATATACATATCATTTACTTAGCCCTGCTACCCAACTGGGCTTCCCTGGTGGTTCAGATGGTAAAGAATCTGCCTGCAATTCAAGAGACCGAGGTTCAGTCCCTGGGTGGAGAAGATCCCCTGGAGAAGGCTACCCACTCCAGTATTCTTGCCTGGAGACCGTTAGTTTGTTGCTGTGTTTTATTTGTGGTTGTTTTAGTGAACATCTTAAGATAGTTTTTCCTAGGAAAGGATTACAAACTTAGAATTTCAGAAACATGTATATGACTCTTGGGGTATTACGATTGTCAGTTTAACCAAGAAAAATAAATAATATAGGCTATGTTTAGCCAATACTCACATTTACTAGTGAGCCTATATGGTTTTATTAATTTTCTTATTTGTTTATACCAAATAAACTTTTCGTTCTAAATATTTTATAAAAAGTTTTAAAACTTGATTACCAATTATTAGTGGCAGTTGTTGAAGCATTTATATAACATTTTCTGATTTATTTAGTAGCTTTAAAAAATTTAACAATACCTACATGAACAACTTGGACTTAGATATGATAGATATTATGATCATTTGATGAATGTAAACACAGACATTGTCCAGTTAAGATGCCTTTAAATGTTGAGTATATGTATGAATTGATAATGTGTATTTATTTCCCTTGTATTTATTTATTTCAGTGGTCAAGGAAGTTTGTTCCAGCCTTTTATATACTATAGATTCCTTACTCTTCGATACTCCTCTCGAAGAAATCCATATTGTCGGTAAGCTTGTGATTAGTTTAAATCTATTTTATTTATTAATAGTATTGTGAAATATACCATTTGTAACTTTTAAGACTTGTTTAACTTTTATGTTAGAATTTAGAAGCAAGCAGTGTTTTGCAAATCTAAGTTCTAGGATTGATGAGGTGCTTGCTTTTCAGACATTAAGACTGAAGTTTTCTTGACCACATCTAAAACAGTGCTAAAGTGTAAGGAATTTAAAACTGTGTAGGACAAAAGTCTCCCTCTCCTGGTACTGTCCTAGTTGAGGAAACACATCGCAAATAAGGAAGGAAACAGTAGTGCAGGATGTGGTATTCACATGTCAACCTGTGATGAATTTCATGTTTATTGTATCAGTACTATAGTCCGCAAGAGGGGAGAGATCATTAAGCCAGAAGAGAGAAGAGCCCAGGAAAGTTTCACAAAATATTTTAATTTGTTCTGGAAGGATTAAAGACTTGCAGTAGACAGTGAGAACGAGGAAAAGCATTTTAGGTAGGAAAACAGTAGGAGCACAAGTTCAGAGCAATAAGATAAATAAACACAGTTTAAGGGGCACATATGGAGGCCTGTTTGACTGGAAGGGAAATTCTGAGTGGTGAGTGGTTAGAGCAGAGATTTAAAGGTATATTGGAACCATGTCGTAAAACTTCTTGAGCCTCAGGGTAAGAAGTTTGGAACTTAGTACTTTTTAAATGTAGAGGAATGATGGTGGGCTACAGTCCGTGGGGTCACAGAGTCTTAACACGACTCAGCAACTAAATGACAGCAGCATTTATTGATCATTTTCTGTGTTGCCTCATTGAAACTTCCCTGTGACTCCAATAAGTACATATTCCCATTTTTCAGATGAGGAAGGCTCTAAGAGGCAGTATGTTCTTTTAAGGAAATGTTAGGAGGGGTAGCTCATATTAGATAACTTTCACATTCTTGCTCTCTTTTTTTAGACCTAGTCGAATTTGCGTAAGTCAGATGTGAAGATAATGTGACTCAACTGTGAAGGAAATACAAATCATCCCTAATCTCAGCCCTTAGAGAGCCATTTATTAAATGCATTTATTAAATGAGTATTTTCCCCAAAAAAGGACACAGGTGTTGATTTGGGGAATTTTAATTCTGTATGTTGCCTGCAGTACATCCTGGTTATTACTTCTTTCAGATTCTTTAGTGGAAAGTCGTTATCAGCATTTACTCTTGAATCACATTGCTTTTTCATTGACTTTCTGAAAGAAAACATATTTTATGTTGCAGGACCTTGTTTAATGAACTGAGGATTGTTGTTGAACATCTTATAATGAAACCTGCTTGCCCACTGTTTGTGAGAAGACTTTGTCTCCAGAGTATTGCCTTTATAAGCAGACTGGCACCAACAGTTGCCTAGTGTAACTTCCAGCTAAGTTATATATAATACAAATAAGCATTGTTAGCTGCTGGTACTTCTGCTAGGGATGGATAATTCCAGGTGTAAAACTGACCTCAATGCAATTTACATAATTTACATAAAATGCTTCTCAAAAGTAATCATTTTCCTGGCATGTTAAATCAAGCCTTTCAAATACTTTCTGAGAAACTTTCTTGTGATGCGTTGTTAATAGTTAAGGAAGTTTGAATCTTGTGATAAATGTATCAAGAATTCTTTAGATGCTGCTGTGCTGCCTTTATCATGAAGTACATTTATTTGTCTGGTAAAAATAGCTCTAAAGTTTGTTTTCATCTAATTGGTAACCTGAATTTACATCTGGCATGAGTTCATTATGATAATATTAACATGTAAATTCAGTATACTTTGAGACAGTATTCTTTTGCCATTCAGTAATTTTGGTTGATGGTTGTAACAAAACACCTCCCTCCTCCTGTATTTAATTTCAAAGTGCTTTTATGTAGAGTTTATACTGCTTCATTAGGACAGATTTATTTTGGATTTCTTTATGTATCTTATACTATGACCTTCCAAAATTTTATTTTCATATTTACTTCTGTGGCTTTGGGTATTTTTTTCTTACAGGCCCAGCTGAAAGGTTGTTAACCAACTGGGTAAATACTTGTGGTCACCTAAGCATTTTACATCAGCGAGCAGTAGTCATACAGTTTTCCTCTCAGAGACAGGTTGAGTAACATTTCTCAAATAGTAAATCCTTCTTTTAGGATTGTGGATACAATTACTTAGATCGGATTCTTGACTGCCAGTTTTCTCAGTTTCTTAGGCTTGAATTTTCATAGACAGTTGCACCAGTTCAGGTGCCCTTTGAAAGGAATGTAAGTGAAGATTGAGCTGTGACTGAACTCTGTATCTGTTCTGAAATAATAATGAAGATCATACACACTTACCTATCAAATTTCATTTAACAGATTAAATAGAAAGGTTTATAAGTGTTGGTTATTGATTGGGAATGGGGCCAGAGGAGTTGTGGGGGAAATAGTGTGCATTTCAGTCTTGTAATGCATGGATGAATTTAGAGGAATTGAATGTATTATGCAACTGTGATTTGAGTTGTTTAATATATGAAACACATTTGTTGAGCTTCCATCAACTCCTTTTTAAAATTCATTCTGACCTTTATTTATTGCATGATTGGAAATGTTTAAAACATGGCAAAATGTTAATACAGAGTAATGTAATGGTTTTTGTAACCAGTTTTCTTCTATGTGCATGTAATTTAGATTTCTCAAATATACTCAGTGACTTAGCAGTAACATCAGTTTTCTTTTTATTCAACTTTTTGGTCTATAAAAATGTGATACCTACTTGATAGCTCAACTGTAACCAGCTATTTTTGTAATTTTGTAATATTATATACAAAGTTAGAGAAGCCTCATAATACACAGTTGATTGTTGGAGGGCACTCTCATTGTCACTATGTGTGTAATCTGATGGTTTTAAAAACTAAATTTTCTAGAGCAATAAAGTAACTTTAATGTTAAGTAAACAATATATTATTTCTAATGATGTTTTTAAAAATTTGAATTATATCAAGAAATTATGGCAGCTGAAGGCATTTTTTTTTAAGTTACTAAGTTTCTTTGTTTCCTACAATTTTTTTATCTTGAGATAATTTTAGATTTGTAGAAAAGTTGTAAAAAATAGAGTTTCTGTATATCCTTTACTCAGCTTCCCCTTGTATTAACAGATTCCATAAGTATAGAACATTTATCAGAACTAAGAAATTAACCCTGGGACAATACTATTAACTACTAAGATGTGGAACTTACATTTCACCACCAGTTTTTCCATTTATTGATTTTCTTTTTGTGTGCTCCCTTTTAAGCATGATTGTTTCTTTTAATGATCTGTTAAGTATGCCTCTGTTTGTTTTTTTTTCTTTATTTTGAAAATTATTGATCAAAAAGATTTTCCTAAAGGAAATAATTTAGGTGGGTTTTAACGAAAAGAATTTAACATTAACACTATTAAAATTTAACACTTTCTGTGCTTCAGAAGTTGAAGCTTTTATCATATAATGGGATTATACTTCTGATATATTTTTTAAAGAAAAATTTGGCTTATAAATAAGCTTCCCTGGTGGCTCAGATGGTAACGAATCTGCCTGCAGTGCAGGAGCCCCAAGTTCAGTCCCTGGGTCGGGAAGATCCCCTGGAGAAGGAAATGGCAACCCACTCCAGTGTTCTTGCCTGGAATATTTCATGGACAGAAGGGCCTGGTGGGTTACAGTCCATGAGGTTGCAAAGAGTGGGACACAACTGAGCAACTAAGACTTTCACTAAATTCATGAAAAAATAAATCCTACAATTTGAGCATTGCCAGATGTTTAGTTTGCATGAACTTATAGTTAGGAATTTTGCAGTATGAATATGTACAGTCAGCTCATTCGACATCTGAAAGTACAGTGTAACTTTATATCTATCAAGTTAAAATTGAAGAAATATAGGAACTTCCTTGGTAATCCAGTGGTTAAGACTCCACCAGTCCAGTGCAGAGTGCGTGAGTTCAAGCCCTGGTCAAGGAACTAATATCTCACATGCCGCGAGGCCAAAAAAATAAAATTGTATGGCTTGGATGTCATTTACACAACGCAAAATGTATAACAAAAAAGAAAATTATTATAATAGAGTATATAGAATGAGTGTACTAGGGAAGGTTACAGCTGCTGAATTTATTTTTAATACAGCATAGCTGAATTTATTTTTATGTGTTTAAAAACAGTTGATTTAACATCTAGGCTATCTGATTGTTTAGGAAGTTGTATAGTGCTGCTGTTCTAGCACTTTTAAATATTAAACTTTCTTGGACAGGTATAAGCCTCATACAGAATCTACTTTATTCTAACAAAGATTCTGTATTCCTTTTGTATAGTTGATTCCTCATGAATTTTAACTATTTAACGTCAGTCCAAAGGGGAATTTCTTAAATAAAGTTTGAGATCAGAATGAATGAAACTAATTTTGAGGGATTGTGGTAAAGATCCTTATGTAATGCTAACAAATGTGTTTTAATTAACATAGATCTGAAGCTTCTCTCCACCCCTACCCAAAGCCCTTTTTGATCTGCTAGCTTAATGTTGTCACCCAAACTGAGGCTGATTTTTATTCTGTGGTGAAAACCGCAAGGGAGAAAGTAACCAGTTATGCTGATGAGCAGTAGGTGGCACTCTTTCCTCAAGTAGTCCCCAGCTGTTTATCATGCCATGTTGAAAGGTTAAATGCCACTAAATCCTGAGTCAGCCATAAAACTAAGGACCTGAATTCCATGATTCTCTTTAATATGTAATTATTCAACATTCAGTAAATATTTAATAAGCATTTACTCTTGAGTACATTTTTTAAATACAAAAACGTTCAAAAGCTGGAATAAGTACCCTATTAATATCTGCTTCCTAGGTAAATAGAGTAGGCCACAGTTAGTGGTATTACTCAGATCATAATCTCTCTGCTGTTTTTGTTTTTGTTTCCCTAAGTGCCTAATTTACCTAAACATGTCAGTTATAAAATTTTTCTTTCACCTTCATTTTCAGGTATAGAGAAAATGGTACTTAATTTTTTTCACGGTCATTTTGTAGGTAAACAAGGTACAGCCAGTTCCATCTCTTAAAATTAAGACTTCACAGTAATACAAAAGCATGTCGATAATTTTGGATATTAGGAATGGTGCCTAGATTTGTAAATTCAGTTTGAGTTACAGAGACAGCTAATTTCATTTAACACCTCACTGAAATTTCTCTAGAATTAAGAGAATTCTGAGAGGCTATATGATAGCATAGTTCAATGGATTTAGTATATACCAAAGGCATATATGTTTTGTAAATCCAGGAGTTGTTTCCAGAAATTATTTTAATGAGCAGTCCTCTTCTAATACTCTGGGTGGAAAGTTGTAATTGGATCTGGTATTAAGGATAAGAAAGAAGCTGCTCAATGTTTGGGAAGTTTCCTGGTGGTAGTTATTCTGTGACATGTGTATCTTCTAAGCTGGTATTCAGGAGGGTTCTTAGAAGGAACACATCTGTGTGAGGGATTAACTCTAGAGTAGTCTTTCTTCTCTTGGGCAGTGCAAATAGGAAAACTGACCTGCATTGAATATGACTTGATGTGACCAGAGGTAAAGTACAGTATTTTTTTAGTTTAAAACAGTTCATTTTTCTTAGGTAATGATAGAAAAAAATTGTTGCTAGATATCTTTGCTGGAATCTAAAAATTACCTTATATTCCAGGAGAAGGAAAGGCCCTAGAATCATTTTACTTTTCCATCATAGTTTTCTGAAGCTACTTTTTAAAAATACATATATATGCTCAGTACTTTTGAATTAACTTTTTTTTTCCCTTGGTTCATAACAGTTTAAATTCCAAACTTTTGACTTTTTTTTTTTTTTGGTAATTTTAAGATAAATGCTTTTGACATGAATTTTTGCTTACGTTTATATTTGTAAGTTGAGACCAAATGGGCAACGTCTTAGGCATGCAACATTTGTGATATGTATATATTGGAACAAATGTAAAAGGGCCACAAAGATTAGAGAGTCATAGAAAATTGCTTGATTATAATAAATGCATTGCTCTGGTGCTCTATGTAATGGGATATATTGAACTAAATTTGTATATACAGTTTGTCAGCATTTCTTAGTAACTTCTCTTGAATCCATTTTTAATATCTAATATTATACAGGTTGGGGAGTTATATACTCTTCAGGCCAATACTATCCAGACTATATAAATTTATAAAATAAATTGAAAAATTCATCATTACTGTGTATTCAAGACCAAAGCACATAAATGCTAATATAGGGCTCAGAGGGGAAATATACTGCTCCTGAATATTTGAGAAAATGTGAAGTCCTTTCAAGAGAATCTAATAAACATAATAATCATAGCCTGCTGACACTAAGGAAAAAGGACCTCATTCACTCTTTCTTTTATGCAGTGATTTACTGGTCCCTACTGATTTCCAAATTGGATCACTGTAGTAAATTATCTATGCTGGTACCTGTGAAAGTAAGCCCTGGGATCCATATTTGTTCTGTGTTCTGCTTAAATCAGCAAGAATGATAAATTTGATGGTGTGAAATTGGAAGTGTCAAGGCCTTTCTCTGGTGATTGAGCAAAATAATGTCTCCACTTGTAATTTATTGTGACCCTTTTCCACTGTATGTGCCTTGTGTATCTCATATTTATTTCAATACAAATTAAATTGTTGTTCCTTCATCTGTATTGTTATATCTAAGATTTTATTGATGTAAAAATCAAATTGTGTAATAAATCTCTCTGGATTTAAGCTGATTTGAAAATGTTATGTTGCAAAAAAACATTTACAATTAGAATTTAGTTTTCTATTGTGCTTCCTTGCCTTATTGTTAGAATAAGGTGAATTTGAACTCTTCTGTTTTCTTCAGCTCGTCACAAATGAGAAGACTGGTATAATTTTGTGATCTAGTATGAAGCAGGAAAAAAAATGTGGCCTAAGGTGAGACTGGAAAAAAAAGAAAAATTATAGTTGTATTTCTTAGCTATTGGCTTGCTTGCTCCCCTGTACTTTTTTATTTAGTGAAATTTACAGCCTAATGGATGAGTTATTTGTAACCCTAAAATGATTCACAATATACAATATATTCAGAGTCATAAGTCAAAACAGGATAACATAGAAGAAGATACTCAGTATCTCCCTTCAAGGGAAGTGTTTAGAGTTGGCAGTTATTTTCTGTGGCAATTTTAATAACTATTACCAAGCAAAACACTGTAAAGGTGAGTTATAATCTCTAAATTGTCCACTTAGAGATTATAATCTAAGGCGCATAATGGAAATCAGCTACATAAAGGCAATTTTGATAGGTAAACAAATAGTTTTAGGAGAATTGATTTCCTCAAGATTTAGTGGCATAAAGTCTTAGAAACTAAAACATTGTTAGTTCATAATGCTCTTTCCCTTAGCATATGGGAATATTTGAAACTGTCTAAGAAGTAATTCTGAGCTTTGGGAAGCGAAAGGTCATCTCATTCTTCAAGCTTGGTTGAATGAAGAGACTCCTCAAAGAATGGTCATCCAAGATCCTTGAGAGTCACCAGTCTGAACAGGTGATTTGTCAGTAAGTTTTTGTCTGTTTTTTTTTAACCTTTTATGGTGAGGTGTTTTTTTGTTTGTTTTGGGGGGAGTTTTGGCCTTGCTTCAAGATGCGTGGAGATCTTACTTTCCTAACCAAGGATCAACCTGTGTCCCCTGGCAAGGAATCTTGGAGACTTAACCATTGGACCCCTAGGGAAGTAAGTCCCTGGAGTTTTGAACATATATAAAATTAGAACAGTATGATGAACTTCAATATTATCATCATCCAGCCCTCAGAATCCTCTACCATGGTCGTCCCAGTCTATTTTTACCTTTATTTACCTTTTCTTCTAGTTTAAACAACTCACACTATTCTTTTCCACTTAGTAAAAATTGTGTTTCTAAAAGATACTATTGCTACTGCTAAGTCACTTCAGTCGTGTCTGACTCTCTGTGACTCCATAGACGGCAGCCCACCAGGCTCCCCCATCCCTGCGATAAGGATCCTTTTAAAGATTGGTATTAACAATAGTTAATGTAGGTCTTTTTGACTGACTAGACGTGGTTGACTAACAGTAAGGCCTGGACATGAAAAAGGCTTAACAATTTTATAACAATAAACATAACATGAAGGGAAGGGAAAATTCTAGTGTCTTTCTGTAAAAGGAAGACTTTTCCCCCTGAATTGTTGTCCTTAGAGAAAGATACAAAGACCACCACCATTAAGGGAAAGTGGTAAGGAAGATTTTGCCTTTCCACTTCACTTTCTCCCTCCTAAAGGAGACAGTGTATCTAAGGACTTTTTCCTTGAACACAGAGAGTGTGGGGCTTTGGTGGGCCTCCTGGAAACGGGGGCTAGGTCAGTGCTTCAAATGAAGAGAGTACTATTAACCAAACATGGAGGTAAATAACTTGGCATTAAATTCTTTCAATTTAGAACTCTAATCATGCCTAGACTTCCAAGAGTAATAGGCCATTTCATATAAGTAATAAACCCTCAAGACAAAGAAATGAAACTTGTGCATGCGTGCTCATTGTAGATCTCATTCTAGGAATTATACATATATGTATATGTATATACATATATGTAATTGATTATATAATTATGATTGTGTGTGTGCTCAGTCGTGTCCGACTCTTTGTGACCCCATGGACCGTAGCCTGCCAGCCCCTTCTGTCCATGAGATTTCCCAGGCAAGGATACTGGAGTGTGTTGCCATTTCCTTCTCCAGGGGATCTTCCCAACTCAAAAATTGAAACCTCATCTCCTGCTTCTGCTTTGGCAGGTGAATTCTTTACCACTGAGCCACTTGGAAAGCCCCGAAACCTGTAGTGATCCAGAATAAAATGGATATCCTTTTTTGTCATTAACTCATTAAAAAAAATACAGTTGTATTAGAGTTGTATATGCAGGTTTCCCTGATCTGAAACAATTGACCCAGATAACTGAGAATTATCAAGTTCATGTTTTACAATTCAATTTAGTAATATCCAAAATACATTGTTCATCTTTCAAAGTGTTTAGAAATTACCCTTTTTACCACTTTATCTGAAAAACTAAGCTTCCTTTTAGGACATAACTGTATTACTGGGCCTATTTTGAACTGATGTTTATAATATGAACTTTATGTTTTCCTTTCTTGAGGACAGTCTTCAATTTAAAAATGAAAGCAGAACATTTATTGGAATAGTTTTTAGAAAAATATTTTAATTTGGGCACTTGGATATAGTTTATAACTTTAGTTATAAATTATATAAACTATAATAACTTTAGTTATATTGATATATTGCTGAGAATAAAATATTCTTTCAAAGTGAGTAATTAAACATTTACTCTTATAATTAGAACCCACCAGAGGACTTTCTTTCTTAACAGAAAAAAGTATTAACCTCTTAAAGATCTCTGTGCTCCTTCTTTGTCACAGACCTTCTGGCTCAGATGCCTTTTGTGCAAGAAAATACCTAAGTTTTAACCCAGCAGTGCTTCAATTTTATTCATACTCTCTTGCCAACAATTTTCAGTTCTTACCAGAGAGAGCAGAGGAAGGGAAAGGAAAGTAGGCGCATCTCAAGGAAAGGGAATCTTCAGGCCCCTGTGGCCTAAGGCTTAGCTGTATGGCTCCCTGACAACCTTGCCCTCTTGTCTGAGGTATTGAAAGGCAAGTCCAGGAAAAAGAACTCTAACCCTAAAGCTCTGCTGAGGTGAAATCCCACCAGCAGCCTTGGAAGGCCAGTGGGCGAACTATCATTCCACAGACACACTCCTGCTTTCTCACCTTATCCTTGTCTTCATTTCCTTTTTGTCCAAGGGCCTCAAGACGTCATTTGAATCTTTCTTTCTTTTGGCAGTGACCTCAACATTTACCCATGGTCCTATTGCAGCCACCTGGCAAAACCTCAACCTCTAAAGACTTCCCTGGTGATCCAGTGGTTAAGAATCTGTCTGCCCACGCAGGGGACACAGGTTGGATCCTTGGTCTGAGGAAGATCCCACATGCTGTGGGGAAATTCAGCCCTCACTCCACAGCCACTGAGCCCCCGTGCTGCAGCTACTGAAGCCAGGTGCCCAGCCTATGTTCTGCAGCAAGAGGAGCCAGCACAGTGTGACGCTTGCACACCACGGCTGGAGAGAAGCACTCACACACAGCAGCGCTCACCAGCGCAGCCAGAAGTAAGAAACCAACCTCCAAGCTCAGTTCAGTCACTCAGTCGCGTCTGACTCTGCGACCCCACGAACTCCAGCACGCCAGGCCTCCCTGTCCATCACCAGCTCCCGGAGTTAACCCAAAATAATGTCCATTGAGTTGGTGATGCCATCTAACCATCTCATCCTCTGTCGTCCCCTTCTTCTCCTGCCCTCAATCTTTCCCACCGTCAGGGTCTTTTCAAATGAGTCAGCTCTTGGCATCAGGTGGCCAAAATATTGGAGTTTCAACCTTCCAATGAACACCTAGGACTGATTTCCTTTAGGATAGACTGATTGGATCTCCTTGCAGTCCAAGGGACTCTCAAGAGTCTTCTCCAACATCACAATTCAAAAGCATCAATTCTTCACTCAGCTTTCTTTATAGTTCAACTCTCACATCCATACATGACCCCTGGAAAAACCATAGCCTTGACTAGACGGACCTTTGTTGACAAAGTAATGTCTCTGCTTTTCAATATGCTGTCTAGGTTGGTCATAACTTTCCTTCCAAGGAGTAAGCGTCTTAATTTCATGGCTGCAGTCACCATCTGCAGTGATTTTGGAGGCCCTCAAAATAGTCAGCCACTGTTTCCACTGTTTCCCCATCTATTTGCCATGAAGTGATGGGACTGGATGCCATGATCTTAGTTTTCTGAATGTTGAGCTTTAAGCCAATTTTTTTCACTCAATCTAAAGTCGTACCTAATACCTCCTGAGCTTTTCTTTCACAGCATGCTATTTTTCCTTTACACTTTTTATTAGAATTGTTCAAATCTTGTATGTCCTTTCTAATATCTTTTACTACTGAATACTCAGAAAGGTATGCCAGAGTCTCACTGTGATAAGAGATTTGTCAATTTCTCCTGGAAATCCTCTCAATTTTTGCCTTATGTATTCTAAGGCTATATTACTAGGTGTAAGCAACTTTAGACTTTCGTCTTCTGGTTGAACACTTTATCATTATGTAACAGCCCTCTAACTCTAGAAAAACAACTTTTGCTTTAAAATCTGTTCTGTCTGATTTTAATCAAGTACACCAGGTTTCTTCTGCTTAGTTTTTACCTGATGTGTCATTTCCCACTCTTGTCCTTTCTGTTTTAGATGTGTCTCCTATAAAGCGTTATTTTGGATTGTCAGCTCAGTCAAGCTTGGAGCTATATTTTCCCAGGATTTCTCTTTCTGGGTTAGAGTTGGCTCCGAAAACAATTTTGTGTGAGAATTGAGTGGTAGGTGTGAAGGTTTGTACCTTCACATTTGTGGTAGAGTTGAAGGTGTGTAGACAAGGAGATGGATAACTGCAGTAAATGCCCAGTAGGGTCTAGCATGTTCTTTTTGTGCTTCTTCGTCCTGAGGGCTGCTCCAGGTCGGCTTCTACTGCTTGTCTGTGTACCCACAGAGAAGGTAGCCCCACTGGAGCAATACGTCCCCAAATTCCTATTGTTCTGCACTTTGCAGATGAATGGGCTAAGCTTTTTTCATTTTTTCCCTATTGTCTTCAACATTCATGTGAGTGCTTAGGAGCACCAGTCAGTATCTTTGATTCTCTTATCTCCTTTCTGGATGTTCAGGTCTCTACCTCCTCACACAATTTTATAAAATCTACTTTCAGTATAAATTCTTTGTCTCATAACTCATCAAAGTTCCATTTCTCTGCCTGAAACTTGACTAGCAGTAATGCATAGCTACATTTTAAAAAATGGTGTGGTAACTCTTTTTTCTCTGTGTAAAACATTGCTTTGAGTTTTAATGTTTATTTCCCCAAGACAGCCTGGCCTGCACTCTACTTGCATAAATTTTACAAGCTAGTTTTCTGCTGCTTCTAGTTTTAAACTTTAACCGTGTTTCTGATGACAAGGAATGCTGCAAAAATACTCTAATTCAACAGTTATGATCACCAAATATCACCAAATAATTTTTATCCATTCTACAGTGTTTCAGAATTACCAGCTGATTTTTAAACACAGAGTAGATACAGATGTTAATGGTGGTTAATCTGGTATGTTTCTTATAGCAAACTGATAATTTTTTTTTTAAGTGCATCATTTAGTCCACTCATAATTAATGTTATTACTGATATATGTTGGAAAAGGGCTTGGCAACCCACTGCATTATTCTTGCGGAGAATCCCATGGACAAAGGAGCTTGAAAGACTACAGTCATGAGCTCACAAAGAGTTGGACACGACTGAAGTGACTGAGTGCTGATATATGTGGGTTTATTTCTAGTATCTTATTTTGTGCTGTTCTCTGCCTTTTCTGTTTCTTTTTGCCTTGTTTATGCCTTTTGTGTGTGTGTGTGTGTGTTTATTTCCCCTGGACTTTTTTTTTTTTAACTTATTTCCCCCACTCTACCATTTTGGAATTTGTACACACTTGCTGCCTTTTTTTCCCCATTAAGCTTTAGAAATTTAAACATGCATACTTAAAGTTTTGAGTTAAAAGGATTTAAATTTGCTTTTGCCAAGTGCCTTGGGGCACTACCAGACTGGGACCACTTTAAACTGAATTCTTAGCTCTAGGTTTTTTTCCCCACATAAGAAGTGTAAATTCAGGGCAGAAGTTCTGGCTTGTAGTATTGAATTCTTAGGGGAGATTTTTTTCCCTCCACTTGACACCAAGGTAGAAAAAGGCAACTTTGCTAGCTGTCTCTTTAGATTTCAAATGCAGTCATCATTTTGCAAATTTATCCCGTTAGAAGCCACCTTTCCCAGTGGCTCAGACGGTAAAGCATCGGCCCACAATGTGGGAGACCTGGGTTCAATCCCTGGGTCGGGAAGATCGTCTAGCGAAGGAAATGGCAACCCACTCCAGTACTCTTGCCTGGGAAATCCCATGGAAGGAGGTGCCTAGCAGGCTACACTCCACGGGGTCACAAAGCTGGATGTGACTGAGGGACTTCACTTTCACTTTCCTGTTAGAATCCCCTCCTTGGGTGGGGCCTCTTTATCTCCTGCCTTCAGTGTCCTGTTCTGGCTCCCACCTCTTACCCTAAGTTTACCAAGAGCTAGAATAGATTCAATCATTCTGAAAATTCTTTACATTTTGCCATTTGGGGGTTACTTTTAAGCTGTGTGTGAGGGAATAGCATTTTCCTGTTTAACCTGATTTTTTTAGGTTGACTTGAGAACCAGTCAGCATTAACAAGAGAAAGGTACACTTGGTGATGTTTCATTCTGAAAAACCTGAAGGACCCAGAGCCTCCATCCCAGATAGGTGGGAACTAAAGGATCCTTTATTGCCAGTTCAAGATAACAGGAGGCAGGAGACAGGGAAAGACTTGGGAGAAGGGGTGAATAGAGGGAAAGATATGGTTGGGAGGTGGGATCTGTGATACGATAGGATAAAAGACTCCATGGGAGAAGTAAATAAATGTTTTGCTCTATACTCTGGGCTCTTTTTTATTCGGGATGTTTCTGGTTTTCTTTTTGGTGATGGATTCAGCTGATATACTAGCTCACGTTAAAACATGATCAAGGAGTTTTATACACATAACATCAGGAATAATGTTAAAAAGTCCATAAACAGTAGCTCCAATCTTTATAGACATTCTTTTAACTTCCTTGGCCCTCAGTTTCCTCATTTGTAGAATGTGGCCAGTTGAGAATTATTTTGAGGATTGTTTGAGTTGAACATGTTTGTACACTGTGAAATATTGTACAGATAGCAATGTTTTATATTATGCTTCTCATTTTTTTGTACCTTAGGAGATTCTGGGGCTCCTAGAAATAAAGGACTTCCTTCAAAATTCTACTTGATGGGTCAGTGATAGTTAAAACTTTTGTTACCATGTTTTAAGTCAACACCTTTCAGGGCAAAAAAGAAACTTTGGACACTTTAAAAGAATGTTTTTCTTTCCCCCTTATTAAAATACAAAGCCTTATGTATGTTGACAGGTGGATTTTATAATTCTCATAATTCCAGGGACATAAATCAGATCAGCCTCTCTAATTGCAAGAGCTCTCTCCAGAAGTACTTCTTCAAAATCAGTAAATGATTGAAAGTCCTCTCTAAAACATGCTCTAACTATTCCAAATGAATTAACAAGAAGGATGCAAAAATAGTCTTAAGAAATGCTCAAAACTAAATTTATCTGCAATGTACAGAGAATGACACTCAGAATTAACAATTCTCTCTTGAGGGAGTCTGGCAGAAATTGGGTGTGACCTGAGACATGTAGGAAGTAGCAGAGACAAGACCACTGGGGGCTTCCCTGATGGTTCAGCTGTAAGGAACCCACCTGCTAATGCAGGAGACATGAGTTCAGTCCCTGGGTTGGGAAGACCCCTGGAGAGGAAATGGCAACCCACTCTAGTATTCTTGCCTGGGAAATCCCATGAACAGAGGAGCTGGGCAGGCTACTGTCCATGGGGCTGCAAAGAGTCTGACGTGACCTAGCGACTAAACAACCCTAAATAAAGCTAAGCTCTGATTCATTTCCTATAACAACATCAACAAAAAATGTATATTAAAATTTTTTTAAAAGATCATTGGAAGGCAGTAGAGCACAGCTGGGTTCTAGGACTCTGAAGTCTAACAGACCTGGTTCCAGTCACTTCTTAGCTATATCTCTGCTTCTCCCTGTAAAATGGGGATAATAATAGGCTATCAATTGTGAAATGATAAAATGAGCTCAAGCATATAGAGTATTTAGCATAGTGCTTCACATAAAGGGCTCAAAACATTTTGGCTGTCATCATCTTCATCATCTATAATTTAGAACAATTCTACGGAGTGCTATATTGAATAAATTGAGTAGTTAACATAATTTGCCAGTTATTTTTATCCCAAATAGCCAGACAATAACTGTAATTATTTTTCAGGTACTCTTTAGTAATAATTGATGTTTGTAACAGTGACCACCTCCCATTTTCTCCCCTACCTAGGTACTGTAAAATTTCAAATTGTCAAAGAAAGTTTACATTTTGGAGATAACCTGATATTGTGATATAATAGTAAGAGAACAGAATAAGGATCAGAACCAGGTTTCAGTAGTAACTACTTCATACAGATCTGTGACCCTGGGTAATCCATTTAATTATTCCTCAGATGTGTTCCTGTTTTGAAGAATAAAGAGTAATATAGGATCCACGGGATTTCCCTGGTGGTCCAGTGATTAAGAATATGCCTTCCAAAGCAGAGGATATGGGTTCAGCCCCTGGTTGGGCAAGTAAGCCTGTGGAGCAACTAGAGAGCCTGTGCACCACAACTAAAGAAAGTCCAAGTGCTGCAAGGAAGACCCTGCACAGCCAAACTTTTTTAAGAAAAAGAGTAATATAGGATCCAGATTGCTAATGTATGTATGATGGAATGGGGTTTTCTTCCCTACCACTTCTTTCCATTTTCTAGAATGTTGCATTCTAAAAGCTACATTAATAGAAGGGTCAGGAGTTTTTTGTTATTTCTTCTTCTGTAAAAGGGTGTTTTTAAAACAATATTACTTAATGCAGTGAAGGAGAAAAAGTATCAGTGCAATGAGGAAAGATCTAATTGCATTAGATATTCTATCTGGGGGTCAGACCCCCATGAGGAGTTTCCCCCGCTGCCTCAAGCATACTCAAGTTTTGAAACCTGCTCACTTTCAAAAGTAGAACCAGCTGGAGCAGAGAAAGACTGACGACGTCTTTTGGAAGCAAGACCCAGGAAGAACTGGAGCTGAGACTTTCCTGGAAGGAAAGAGTGAGTGTATCAAAAGGACAAAGGGACTGCGTATGTCTATAGAGCAGCACTGTCCAACAGTAACATAATGTAAGACACACATGAGATCCACATACGTAATTTAAAATGTTCTGGTACCATATTAAAACAGCAAAAAGAGGGACTTCCCTGTGGTCCAGGCTCAAATACTCCATACTCCCAATACAGGGGGCCCAGGTTCAATCCCTGGTCATATCCCACATGCCACAACCAAGAGCTTGCATTGTTGTTTTAGTCGCTATGTTGTGTCTGACTCTTTGCGACCCCATGGACGGTAGCCCGCCAGGCTCCTCTGTCCATGGGATTCTCCAGGCAAGAATACTGGAATGGGCTGCTATTTCCTCCTGCAGGGGATTTTCCCAACCCAGGGCTCGAACCCACATCCCCTGCATTGGCAGGTGGGTTCTCTACTGCTGAGCTACCAGGGAGGCCCCAAGAACTTGAAACCTACAACTAAAAGAAGATTCCACGTGCTGCAACTAGAAAATCCTGCATCCCGCAAGAAAGACGGAAGATCCCACGTGCCACAATAAGATCAAGTGCAGCCAAGTGAATAAATAAATATTTTTTAAAAAGTAAAAAGCAACAAGTGAAATTAATTTTTGTAATATGTTTTATGTAACCCACTATCAACGGTTATTAACTTAATAATTTTATATTCTTTTTTATATCAAGCCTTCAATACATATTTTATTCTTCCGGCACATCTCAATTCAGACTTGCCATATATCAAATGCTCAGTCTCCACATATGGTTAGTGGCTAATGTGTTGAATAACACAGATATGGAAGGTATGAAGGAGACTGTCGGAGATTCTCTGGTGACATTGGGATTATCACATGCTGTTCCCCCAGAGTCTAGGACTAAGACTCTATGGCTATGAATGGAGCTTAGAAGCAACTTCAATAAAGTAAAACTCTCCGCTGGCTGGTGGACTTGTGGACTTTGTGTGGTTTGGATGACATGGCCTGAAAATGAAGCTGCAACTGAACATTCTTTGCAATTTTGTATGTATATTAAATTGTCTAACATTAAGCCTGCGTTATTATAGAGTAAGGGCTTCTCAGGTGGTGCTAGTGGTAAAGAACCTGCCTGTAAATACAGGAGACTTAAGAGACACAGGTTCAATCCCTGGGTCGGGAAGATCCCCTAGAGAAGGAAATGGCAACCCACTTCATTATTCTTGCCTGGAGAATCCCATGGATAGAGGAGCCTGCTGGGCTACAGTCCATGGGGTCACAAAGAGTTGGACCTAACTGAAATGACTTATTGCACATATTCACTATATTATAACCACCTTTCTCTTCCATTGTATGGTGTATTAGTCTGCTCAGGTTGCCATAACAAAATATTGTAAACTGGGTAACTTAAACAACAAGAAGTTTATTTTCTCACAGTTGTGGAGGTTGAGAATTCCAAGGTCAAGATGCCAGCAAAGTAGATTTCATTCTGAGGACTCTTGGCTTATAAGTAGTTGCCATCTCACTTTATGGTCAGGTGGCCTTTCTTCAAAGGCCTGTGTGTACTTGGAGAGAGAGAGAGAGAGGAGATTTCTCTCTTCCTCCTCTTATGAAGCCACCTATTGGCTTAGGGCTCTACCCTTATGACTTCGTGTAACCTTAATTATCTCCCTATCTCCACAGTCACAGTAGGGGTAGGACTTTAATATAAAAATTTGAACACAATCCAGCCTAGTTAATTAAGCAGACAAGGACGTGGCTAACAACCATTAGCCTGGCTAAACATTTTTTAAAAGGTGGGAAGGTTCAGGCTTGGGAGCTCTGAAACAGAATGAAGCAGCTTCCTATTGTTGTCACTCTTGCTGGGACACTCTCCTGGACTCTTGTACCTATTGCCTCTGAATTTGTGTATCTAGGCCTCACATCTCTTCCCTTGTCAAAATATGTTCCATGAGATGCCTTGCTTTTCCCATTATTTGCTTGCAAATTGAGGCCTTTCACAGATTTCTGATGGTTGATTGGAACTTCTGTCGCATCTGTGGGCCCTCACTGGAAAGAAACCAAGGGTCAGTCTTCTATCTTGGAGAGATAAATCCACAAGGTGGGAGATTCTCCAGACACTGAAAGTATTCAAAATATGCTGGGCAGCCAGAAAATATAAATGTCCTTCACTGGCACTGAGTTCTATTATTGTTTGAAAAAAAAATCCAGTTCAGCAGACATAAATTTAACTCAAAAACAACTTTGTTTGTTAGAGCAACTGTTAGAAACAGTCTGCTTTCAAATTTACTTTTCTTTATACCTGACCTTGCTTCTAACCTTTTCAGTTGCATCGTATTTTTACATCCTGGTAAATAATAGCCAAAATCTACTGGCTGGAGTATGATTGTGTCAGGGGCTTTTATTCCCTTGGCTGGGAGGTGGAGTGAGTGAACAATGATGCTTCACTTATGGAAAAGGAATAAGAATAAGAGATAAGTGTGAGTCCGTTATCGAAAAAACAGCATGGGTGTGAAATATTAGGCCACCTCAGAGCTTCTCACCTATTCTGTGTGCACACAGAACTTTCACATACTGTTGTCGGGAGTGTGTATTGGTACAGCTACTACTTTGGGAAACTTATAGTAACAGCTAATGCTGGAAGTTTGCATATCCTATAACCAAGTACTTTCAACCCTAGGAATATATCTATCAGAAATGCATACACATGTCCACATAATTTGTAATAGTCCCTAGAAAGTGAAAGTGAAGTCGCTCAGTCGTGTCTGAATCTTTGTGACCCCGTGGACTGTAGCCTAGCAGGCTCCTCCGTCCATGGGATTCTCCAGGCAAGAATACTGGAGTGAGTTGACATTTCCTTCTCCAAGGGATCTTCCCACCCCAGGGATCGAACCCAGGTCTCCTGCAATGCAGGCAGACGCTTTAACCTCTGAGCCACAAGGAAAGCCCTAATAGTCCCTAACTGGAACCCAAATATTATTCAGCAATGGAATGGATAAACTATGGATACAACAGTGGGATACTATACAGTGTCAGGGATGAACACAGTGACATGGATGAATCCTACAAACATAATGTTGAGATAAAGAAGCCAAACTCTTGCATACATATCATGAGAGTCCATCATCTATAATCCACGCATGCAGAGTCCCCAAACAGTCAGAACTAACCTATGTTGTTACAAGGCAGGATTAGTGGCAGAGTTGATGGTTGGGAGGATCCTGATGAGAAGAGAGGTCTTCTGGGAAGCCGGTCATGCTGGGTGCTGGTTACAGCTTTGCTCACTGCTTAGAATTCTTAGTGCTGTGCCCTCAAGACTTGTGCTGTTTTCTGTGCATTATACTTCCATAAAAAGCTAAGTTTTGAAAAACTTAAGGAGAATTTCCTTTGGTGTCACCACTTGTGGCTTTGGGGAAGAAATGAACTCTTCACAAATGCTGTTTTCCCCCAGAACATCAAATCTACAGTCCACATGCTTTCGGTCCACAGCTTATTTCTCTTAAGGATAAAAGTTAACCACATGTTTCATTCTCTTTTGCCCTCCGGAGTATTTAGTAACTTGACTTTCCCTACTGTAATAACTGTAATCCCAATCTTGTTCACTGACCTCTCAGGAAAGGAGGTGGTGGGGTGGAATGTATACACGTCAATTCCACATTTCATTTCCTTTGCTTTGGCAGGATGGCTTTGCCAGTACACACACAGTGTGCACACCCACACTGCTTCTGACCTTGGCTGTACAGCAGGTAGCATCACCCTTGGTGTGGTCCTTTTCTTTTTGAAGTGTTCAGGTGGGCAAGCTCTCTCCTTTTCTAATCCCACAGAGGAAAAACAACATGATGCCAACAAATATATCTGTGATCAAAATTAGTGTTCTTGGTAAGACTCAGGATAAAGCCACTGACTAGCTCATAAAAGATTATCTAAGTTAGTTTTCCAAATAAGCAGCCAAGTTTGTCTCATGATCAGAATTACTATTTTCCCAAAGCTAGAGACAGGATGAAACTGAGGAACAGTCTGCTCAACTACAGACGCAAATTTCTGCAAGATGTGGAACTTCTTCAGAATTAAGGTTAATGGTAATATTCATGACACTTCACCCATTACCGACTACTATTTCTATCTGTCTGACTTAATATTCCCTGTGTGCACTTAGTCACTCAGTCGTGTCAGACTCTTTGGGACCCCATGGGCTGCAGCCTGGCAGGATCGTGTGTGCATGGGAACTCTCCAGGCAAGAATACTGGAGTGGGTTGCCATGCCCTCCTCCGGAGGATCTTCCTAACCCAGGGATCGAACCCAGGTCTCCCGCATTGCAGGCGGATTCTTTACCATCTGAGCCACCAGAGAAGCCCTGATATTCCCTTTATTGGGGTATTTATTTATATTAAAAATTCTTGAGAATTTCCTGGTGGTCCAGTGGTTAAGACTCCATGCTTTCAATGCAATGGGAGTGGGTTAAATCCCTGGTCAGGGAACTAAAATCCCACATACTGAGCAGTGCAGCCAAAAAAAAAATCTCATGAAACAGACAAATTAATATCATGTGGCTTACACAAAATAGGGAGATATAAAATCTGGGGAAATGATCTCGACCTACGTTTTAGACAACAGTGGAAAGAAAAGAAAAAAAATGAGATAATGATTTTTTTAAAAAAGAAAGGAAACAGTGAAAGACCTTCTATTTTCTTCCAAAGGACAAAACCCACTGGCTTAGAAAGTACTTTAGTGGTTGAGATCTTTGTGCCTCAGTTTCTTCTATAACTTGCTAAGGTATTATGAACGAGATAATGCACATAGAAGGCATGACAATCGGTGTAAATAATCAGTATTACTACTACGACTATCATCATTTGAAATTATATGTGTTTATTTTTGAATTTTCTGTCTCTTCCAATAAAAAAAAAGCTCCATGATGCTGGAATCTTACCTGTGTAGTACACACAGGCATCTGCTGAATGTGTCTCAATTTCAGCAATAAATAAAGGAAGGATGAGATTTCTCAAAGAATTTAAGGTCAATGGAATTTTCCCCTAAGAAACTCTAAAGCTGATGCTGCTACCCCAAAACTCTGTTTGCTTCTTGGTGAATGAGTGTCCACCCAAGAGATACAACCAAGCCAAAGAGGAAGAGAGAGGATTTTTTACTTGCAGCAAGTAAGAACACCAGGGATCATTTCCAAAGCAGTGTCTCCCTGAACAGCAAAATTGGGGAATTTTTTAGCTAAGGGCACATGCATACTGGTGAAGGGGCTTGAGCAGAGGAGAATTCAGCATTGAATTGGGGCAGAGGTCCACAGAGTCCAGACTTTAGTTGACTGAAGTTATGGGGGTCAGGAAAGTTCAACATCACCATTCCATCCTCCATCTGGGTCGGGCCTTTGTGTGTGCCGAACTCAGAAAGGCGTCAGGTTGCTATGTATCTCCCTTGAGGAGGAACTAGGATTCTGTTTTATCACTGAACTATTGTTTTTTGACTACTTTTGTTTTGTTTCTGTATTTCCTCAAGATCATTAATTACAGAAACCTGTTCAAGGGCACGCATTATGGCCAGACTTAGAGCACAAGATGGCTTCGGGCCAAAAATAGCTTATCTTATATCAAGAAAGCCATGCCTGGCTCTCTTTCTTTGAGGTGGGGGGTCTACCCTATGTGCTTACAATACTGCTTCAATTTTCAGCACTTGGGGAAATTTTGGAGCGCATCCACCAGGACAAATTTATGGTGACAGTATAGGTATAAACACCAAGACAACTGCAGAAGCATTTTAATCCAAGTCCATGGAGAACATATTATGTGATACAGCATTGTGAGGGTTAAAAAAGACAAAACAGCATGATTTATCTTATTCAAACTTTTAAGCAAGTCAAGGCTTTTGTAGGTTTATTAAAATTAATACAATGTCTAAGTCAAGTTATACAGTGCTGTGAAGTTTTGACTTTTTTTAAAAATTTAATGATGGAAATGTTTTATTTTTTTTTAAAGAATATTTATTTTTATTTATTTTTGGCTGCATTGGATGTAAGCTGTGGCATATGGGATCTTTGTTACAGTGTTTGGGCTCCACAGCAAATCTGATCTGTTTCCTGACCAGGGATCTAACCCATGTCCCTTGCATTTGAAGGCAGGTTCTTAATCACTGGACTATGACCAGTCTTGATTAAAATGATAGTTGAAACTAAGGGTCAACTTTAAGAATCCAAAGCATTTAAGTTAGCAATATAATAAAGGTTCATGAATATTTATGTATAGTTACCAGAAAAATCTGGTCCCATCACTTCATGGGAAATAGATGGGGAAACAGTAGAAACAGTGCCAGACTTTATTTTTTGGGGCTCCAAAATCACTGCAGGTGGTAATTGCAGCCATGAAATTAAAAGATGCTTACTCCTTGGAAGGAAAGTTATGACCAACCTAGATACCATATTAAAAAGCAGAGACATTACTTTGCCAACAAAGGTCCGTGTAGTCAAGGCTATGGTTTTTCCAGTGGTCATGTATGGATGTGAGAGTTGGAATGTGAAGAAAGCTGAGCACCAAAGAATTGATGCTTTTGAACTGTGGTGTTGGAGAAGACTCTTGAGAGTCCCTTGGACTGCAAGGAGATCCAACCAGTCCATTCTGAAGGAGATCAGTCCTGGGTGTTCATTGGGAGGACTGATGGTGAAGCTGAAACTCCAATACTTTGGCCACCTCATGAGAAGAGTTGACTCATTGGAAAAGACCCTGATGCTGGGAGGGATTGGGGGCAGGAGGAAAAGGGGACGACAGAGGATGAGATGGCTGGATGGCATCACTGACTCGATGGACGTGAGTCTGAGTGAACTCCGGGAGTTGGTGATGGACAGGGAGGCCTGGAGTGCTGTGATTCATGGGGTTGCAAAGAGTCGGACACGGCTGAGCGACTGAACTGACCTGAACCAGAAAAATTAGAGTTAAACCTTTAGGTGTTTTAGATCATAAAACTGGATTACTGCTAAATCTATTTACAAGGAAAGGATAAAAACTTTACAATAATATTCAGATTTCTGAGTAAACTTGAGGTTATAAATATTTATGGAGCAGCATTTTTTAATGTTTAACCACTTAATGTTTTAATCTATGTTTGTCATAGAAAGTTAAATTACCATTCTTGTGATAATTTAATCACTATAACCTCACTAATCTGGTTGTACTTTCTCAATTAGCATAAAAGACTGTGTTGATTCTCTTAAAATTGGTAACATACTAATTTATTTCCCCTTGAATTAGTTATGTTGTAGTGAAACTGAGAAGAACCCTGTGGGGCCTTTCAGTATTCTCATTTCTCATTTGTAGGAAAAGGCTTAGTTGCTCAGTCGTGTCTGACTCTCTGCGACCCCCTGGACTGCAGCCTGCCAGGCTCCTCTGTCCATGGGGATTCTCCAGGCAAGAATACTGGATTGGGTTGCCATGCCCTCTTCAGGGGATCGTCCCAACTCAGGGATCGAACCTAGTCTCCCACATTGTGGGCAGATTCTTTACATCCTGAGCCACCAGAGAAGCCCAGGAAAAAGGCTACACCCTCTAAAACCTTCCCTGTCCATGGGATTCTCCAGGCAAGATTACTAGAGTGGATTGCCATGGAGTGGTTGTCATGCCCTACCAGGGGATCTTCCTGACCCAGGAACTGAACCCATGTCTCTTACTTTCCTGCACTAACAGGTGGGTTATTTACCACTGGGACCACCCTGGAAGCCCCAGGATATACATAACAATGTATCTCTTCAGGTATATACAATAGGATATACATAACAATATAGCTCTTTGTTCTTTTATAGGAACTAAGGCCCCCACCAGGTGAAAGAAGGTAACTGAAGCCTGGGCCGGTTGGAACCAAAAGGATGATGATTGAGATTCATGGAACATCACACCTGTTTCCTTACCATCAACCAGTCAGAGAAAGGTCACAACCCTGTAGACTTTTCTCCAAATTTTGCCCATAAAGACTCTTCCTTGAAACCCTTCTGAGAGTTTGAGCTTACTGATCATGAACCACCTGTTGCCCTTGTTTGGCCCTGCAATAAATCTGCTCTAAATGCTGATGTTTTGATTTGTTAGGATTCACAATGCATCAGGCACATGAACTTGGGTTCAACAACAGTAGTGACCTCTGAGAGGCAGCGGTGACCAGTGACATTAAGCAAGATCTTAATTCCCTGCCCAGGAATTGAACCTGGGTAGCCTAGATGGAAACATAGGAATCCTAGCCACCAGACTAGCCAGGGCTAGAGACTAGAAGCTATTTTTCACTGGCTCTTACTCCCAGTGAAAAATTCATTCCTCACAGAGGCAGAAACTGTAAATGCAGGTACAAAGTTTATTATTAGACATAGCGTTACAACAAGAGGGAGGGCACACAAAGAAACAGTTTATTTAGTAAGAGAGGAGCAAGGCAGAGATGCACACACTTGGAGAGAAAGGGTGTGGGCATCCCCCTGAGGAGAAGGGAAGTAAAGAGGCAGTTAAGCCATTTATATAGGATAGTTCTTTGCTTACCTTTGGCTAATTGTCTGGTTTCTTTTTCCACACCTGACCTACCCTAGGACCCTCCCCAACATGCATGTGCAACATTCCAAGATGTATTTCAGCCCAGAGGCCTATGGAATCACATATTCTGGGGTTGTGCCCCTCCTTTTTATCCCCCAGGAGTCTTTCTGAGCATGTGAAATGTCTCCCTTGCCCCAAGGAGGGGAAGTACATGACCTCTTGATTCTTTACTCAAACAATACTTAGACCCTCTCTGCTCCTGTCATGACTGTTATCTGAAGGTGTCCATAGGAGACAAAGTCTGACTCTTTACCCTGTTTCAGTTGTTATTTCCATTTCAGAGAGCAAACAGGAGGCTGGTTGTAAATATCTAAACTGGAGCCCACCTATCCCTGCCTCAGTAGCACTATAGTCAAATGACTCATTAATTTTAAAATCATGTATTCCATTCAATTAATTTATTTGTGTCAGGCATTGTTTTACCCCTGGGAACCAGCAATGGGCAAAACACAAGACTCCAGCATCATGATGCTTATTTTTCATTCTGAGAGACACAAAATTATAAAAAATGCATAGATAATTTCAAATATATACAGGCATTTTGAAGAAAAGCATACAGGGAAAAGGGGTAGAGAATAAACAGGCCTATTATAGCAACAGGGAGGAAGAAATTTTCCTCTACCCTTTGAGAAATAGAATATTTCCTGCCATACCAGTAAATAAAGGATATCACAGTGATCAGCGATTGCAATCAGTACTGATTGCAGTCACCATCAGTGGTGAGCTGGTGAGCCCTGAGGAATCTCAGGATTCCTCAGGACATATAGGACATTGTATGAACCTATAGGACACTGGCCCCAGATAGCTGAGGCACGTATCAAGGGCATGATTTCAGCGAGCACAGACTCTTGCATCTTCCCATACATAGACAGGTGCTAAATGAGGTATCTTGTATCCCTTTAATTAACAATAATCTTTTTCTTTTTAAAAAACAAGAACTCAGTTTTTAATTTCATCATTTCTTGCATTTGAAGTACTCCTCGATGACATCCTTGGCCCGAGATTCTTTGCCATAGTCCTTAACCACCAAACAACTGCAACCAACCACTTTACGGGGTTTTCCCTCTCCGTCAGTTTTACAGAGGCCCACCCATTCCCCTAGTTTCTTGTTGTCATCAGCCTTAATCAGGTTGATTTGATGCTCAGCACAAAGGGCCTCCACCAACTTGACATACTTAGGCTCATCACAGTTGGACGCAAGCATACATAGATGGGCTTGGCGCTTGTCTAAAGCTTTCACAGCTTCACGAATTCCACGCGCTAAGCCATTGTGGATGACGGCAGTCTTCAGCACCTCTTGCAGAGCAGTATTAATGTCTACTACACCTCCAGAAGCCATGCCTTCCTCGGCCATGGCAGTGGGTTACGGGTGGAGCCGAATCTTTAATGCACCCAAGCCTCCGCTTCCGCGTGGCTCCGAAGCAGCAGGGAAAGAGAGCAACAATAATCTTTTAATGTTCAAACTACCTGCCCTCTGTTGCAAAACTATATAACCTGATTCTCCCCTCACCTCCTCGGAGCAGTTCTCTCCAGGTTACTTGAGATGCTGCTTCCCTGGCTTGAAGTCCTAAAAATTCCTGCTGAATAAAACATAACTCTCAATATTTTTTAAGTCTACACCTTCTACGTTCTAAGTTGGTCTAAGAGTTAAACTTACATCAGATGGATTACAGGATAAAATCAAACAAAAGTTCAACAATATGTACACATAGGAGAGACCCAGGAAAAGTGAGTAACTCTCCAAAATGGCCAACTTGAATACCATCTTCAGTAAAGAAAAAAGAGGATGTTAGGGGTGGTAGTTTGGGACTTCCAAGGGGAGGAAGGCAACTAAAAGGAGACAGAACAGCTGACGTTTGGTAAACAAATGTTTGATGGGTCAGCAAACACAATGGGACAGAGGGGAATTTTAGAAGACTTTGCTAGGTTCCTCTGAGTCTATACATCTAGTTTGTACTATGGTTATCTATGGTGGTATCACTCTTGGCAGACATGTCCTCCACATTCTTTTAAGCAGGTTGGGAAAGGTCAAAGGTGATGAGTCTCTGACCTTAAAAGAAATCAGCCTAAACTAATACACATGCCAAAGAAACTCACTTTGGGGTGGAAAATCTTGCTCCCATACAATAGTTAGTGCGGTCAAGGTAAGTGTCGCTCATTTGAGCTAAGACCTGAGAGCATGTCAGATAAACATCACAGTTAATGCTTGGTGAATATTGTTGATCGCTTTCTCCCTGGGACCACACTGACTCCTATTTACTTGTCTGCACACCTGCTCTACCCAGATAAATCCTGAGCGTGTAAGTCTTATATTACAGACAGGAGTCCCAGGTTCAGAGGTTAGTAAAGCAAGTTCTGATTCTGTGGGTACTTGCCCTTGTGGTAATGGCTACACAGTGGTGTTGTGACATACTGTGGTACAGGTTCTGAGAGCACTGAGGACAAATTAGCCTAGTCTTGGCCTTATCCAGTAAGGCTCAGGAGAACGAGAGGCTCAGAAGGCCATTGTCCTTCCTTCCCACCTTCCATCCCGTTCCAATAGCATGGCCCAGGATCTGAGCCCAGAAAAAGGAGAGTAGGCAGAGCCCCCCAAAGCTGTCACTTCTGCCCAAGTTTTCATGGGCTGTTAAGAAGCAAATAATTCACGTGTAGACATCCAAGCAAAGTGCCACAGTAGAAGTGAGGAAGACAGTTTAGTTCAGTTGCTCAGTCATGTCCGACTCTTTGTGACCCCGTGGTCTGCAGCACGCCAGGTCTCCCTGTCCATCACCAACTCTTGGAGCTTACTCAAACTCATATCCATTGAGTCAGGACACAATTTAAGTGACTGAACCACCATAACCATGTTAGTCAGCAATGGTTTCACCTAAAAGTGTAGGCAAAATGTGGCTTCTTGGTTTAAAAGACTTATATAACTAAAAAACATGAGATAATTCAGTCTATTAATGATTTCAGTTCAGTTCAGCTGCTCAGAAGTGTCCAACTCTTTGAGACCCCATGGACTGCAGCATGCCAGAATTCCCTGTTCAACACCAACTCCTGGAGCTTGCTGAAACTCATGTCCATCAAGCTGATGATGCCATCCAACCGTCTCATCCTCTGTTGACCTCTTTCCTGCTGTCTTCAATCTTTCCCAGCAACAGGGTCTTTTCAAATGAGTCAGTTCTTCACATCAGGTGGCCAAAGTATTAGAGTTTCAGCTTCAGCATCAGTCCTTTCTAAGAATATTCAGGACTGATTTCCTTTAGGATTGAATGGTTTGATCTCCCTGCATTCCAAGGGACTCTCAAGAGTCTTCTCCAACACCACAGTTCAAAAGCATCAATTCTTCGGCGCTCAGCTTTCTTTATAGTCCAACTCTCACATCCATACATGACTATTGGAAAAACTATAGCTTTGACTAGACGGACCTTTGTTGGCAATGTAATGTCTCTGCTTTTTAATATGCTGTCTATGTTGGTCATAGTTTTTCCTCCAAGGAGTAAGCGTCTTTTAATTTCATGGCTGCAGTCACCATCTGCAGTGACTTTGGAGCTCCCCAAAATAAAGTCTATCACTGTTTCCATTGTTTCCCCATCTATTTGCCATGAAGTGATGGGACCAGATGACACGATCTCAGTTTTCTGAATGTTGAGTTTCAAGACAACTTTTTCACTCTCACTTTCATCAAGAGGCTCTCTAGCTATTCTTCGCTTTCTGCCATAAGCGTGGTGTCATCTGCATATCTTAGGTTATTCATATTTCTCCCGGCAATCTTGATTCCAGACATTCAAACAAAGCGCCACAGTAGAAGCGCGGAAGACAGGGAAGACGCCAAACTTCCTGCGCAGCCACGCCCTCCCCGGCTGGTCAGCGTCTGGCAAGGTCTCGCGATTGGTCCTGCACGCGCACGCCACTTCCGCTGTCTCCGCAGCTAGGTCTCTAAATGATATTACCATTTCCGGGTTTCCTGAAGCCGCCTAAGGCGGCGAAGGCGTCGGTGTACGGTAGTGTCCGGTCTATGGAGTCAGTTGGTGGCGGCGGCGGCGCGGAGGCAGCAGGCGGTGTCCGAGTGGGGGCTTTTGCCCCGCCAGGATGTTACCGGGCTTGGCCGCCGCCGCTGCGGCCCACAGATGTAGCTGGTCTTCCCTGTGCCGGCTCCGTCTGCGCTGCAGGGCGGCGGCCCGGGGCTCCAGCGACCGCCAGGGTGAGTGTCCCGCGCCGACCACTGACTCCGCGGAAGCCGGACTTGAAGACAAGGCCGGGCTCGGAGCCGGGTGCCTTGCCTCGGGCAGTACTCCGCCTTGCCCTTCCCCAACCAAAGAACCTTCCTTTTGGGCCTCCGTCTTCGCAGTTCAGGCTACCCACCCTGCGGTGGCCCCTACAGGCCTCCTTGATCTGGTGTCGCGTACAGTTCTAGCACGGATCCCGCGGGAACTTGGGGCAGTTCGCGGTCCCGGTGGCATCCATGAAACCGACTACTTCGTTTCAGATGAAACGTTACGTGAGCATCTTAGTGAATGGCGGTGACGGCCCGCCGCCTCCCCCAGTCAGTAGGAAATTGCTGACTCCCAAGTTCCAGGGTGTTTCAAGCTCACCGCCTTACCTTTATTGAGCACTTGTGACTCAGTAGATTTTCTTTCCGTGCTGCTTTTCTCATATGCCCAGCTTGTTTTATTAAATTTTCTGAGAGGAAGTTGGGAGTTGCTGCTTAACATTTACGAATAATTATTTAATACGAGACTCTGACAGTCCCGCAATTAATTGAATGAACTCAGTTCGGTTGAAAACTCTTTCTGGTGAAGAAATATTTACTGTTTTACTGTTTTTATAATTCTTTTCCAACAATCTTTTCTGACTCAAATTTAAATTGTCAGTTTACAAAATCTCATTGAACTTGCAAGTCTGAGTCAGGCTTACCTCCGTTTTTGCCATAGCAATACTCTCTTGCAGGCCGAGAGGAACAATGAGGGAGAGAGAGAATCAAATCCACCCCTAACCTAATCCCCCAGATTCTTACGGGTGAAAAGAGAATATAAAGAAACATTTTCCCAAAGTTTATGTTTGAAAAGTCTTGTGGCATGTTTGTGACTTTGCAATAAAAGTTGGAAGTTGTAGACATTCAAGTTTATAAGTAACATAAGCTTTAGAAGCTCTTTACTGTGTAATTATTTTGGAATATTTTTGGAATATGTTTTTGATTTGTAATAAATGTAAAAACTGGCTCTTAAAATTTCAGAAGGGTTCATTTTAACAGAACTGTTTTGGAGACTTTTTGGTAATGATAAAAACGTGTAACTGTGGCGTTTTCCTGTAATGGGAAATACACCCGATTCTCTTGTGAACAAGATGAATCATCTAGTTGTACCATACTCCAAAATCCTCAGCTAAGCTCTCTAGCATGACTGCTTCTATTGACCAAGTAGTTTCAGCGTTTTACACCTAAATTAGGTGGAGTGGCTCTTTGTTGTTTGGTCGCTAAGTCACGTCCTACTCTGCAACCCAGTGGACTGTAGCCGAAATTTAGTCTAAACTGACGTTCAGTGTTGGTAAAAGCAGGTGAAATAGTGTAATTTGTTAATTCATTATTCTCTGTTGAAATTTATGTGCTCTTCTCTCATCCCTCTGTAATAAGAATCGCCTGTCCTCACCAGTCACAGAGACTGCAAAGTTGTTTACAGTATTTATTACCAAAAAACTAAAATGTGTTCTCTTTTTTAAAATTTATTAATTAATTTGTTTTTTATTTTACTTTACAATTCTGTATTCATTCATCCACTCGTGGTGGATTCGTGTCAATGTATGGCAAAACCAATACAGAAAATGTGTTCTCATACTTAAAAATAGTAGATTGAAAAATAACCTTGTTGGTGAAAGTTTAGTTTCAGTAATACCTAAACAGTTTTTAAAAGGGCAACCATAATTGTTATAAAACTTCAAAAGGATTATTTAGAAAAAGTACTTATTAAGTTGGTTGCACATAAGAAAGAAATATTGGAAGAACTTTTGGGGAGAAATTTCTAAAAATAAACGTTTTTACTTTGTCAAGAAATAAAGTTTAGTTTGTTCTTCTAAAACCCCAGTGTAAATTTAAAAAGAGTAGTAGAGAAAGAATCTTAAGACAAACAACTGCTTCTTGCTGCTGCTGCTGCTAAGTTGCTTCAGTCGTGTCCAACTCTGTGCGACCCCATAGACGGCAGCCCACCAGGCTCCTCTGTCCCTGGGATTCTCCAGGCAAGAACACTGGAGTGAGTTGCCATTTCCGTTTCCATTGCGTGCATGCATGCGTGCTCAGGCGCTTCAGTCATGTCCGACTGTTCGCACCCCTGTGGACAGCAGCCCACTGGGCTTCTCTGTCCAAGGGATTCTCTAGGCAAGAATATGGGAGTGGGTTACCATTTCCTTCTCCAAACTGCTTCTTATGCATGCTCAAAGATGAGAAATGCTGGTGGGTCAAATTAACACTGTAAACATTTAAAGGCAACAAGGAAAACAATATTCGAGGGCAGTTCTGTCTGAAAGAAATATAATGTGTATCATGTATGTAATTTTGATTTGTCTGATAGTCGTATTTTAAAAAGTAAAAACATGAAATTAATTTTGTTAATATAGTTTATCCAGTATATTCAAAGTATTTCAATGTTATGATCAATATAAAAATTATTGAGATATTTTACTTTATCTTTTTGAACTGTTTCTGGAGTCCAGTGTGTATTTTACACTTACAGCACATGTTCAGACTGTCCGCATTTAAGGTACTCAGTGAACAGCGACTACTGGACAGTGCAGTTATAGAATTAGTATTCCTAATTTATAAAGAATTTTTACAAGCCAAAGTACATTCCAGCAGAAAAATGGGCAAAGGAGATGAATGCATTCATAAGGGCATTCGAGTGACCAATAAAACTGCAAAAATGTTCCATACTTACTAATAAGTATAGAAATATAAATCTAAAGGATTTACTACTAATTGTTTTCATATTAGCTAAGTTTTTCATAGTGATACTCCATATTGAGGGTGCAGGAAAGCAGAAACTCTTACTACTGACTGGGACGTATAGTTAGTTGGTCAGTGTTTTAGAGGTCAGTTATTCCTTATACTAAAAAGAACCTTAAAGGGTCTGTGCCTTCTCACCCAGCAGTTCTACTTAAAGGGATTTGCTTTCAAGAAATAACCAGATACATACTAAAGTGTGCACACAAGTTTATTATTAATAGTAATAAATAGGTAACACTTACAGTTATGAAGAGTATATTACAGTTATAAAAAGTATATGGTATAATAAATATACCCTATGGTATATTTATTAAGGGCTGGTGATAGATGCAGCTGTTAAAAAAATATAATTTAGAAGAATATTTAGTGACTTGGGAAAATGTTCTTGATGTAAATGTCTCACCTGTTTTTCATGTATTGGTACCTTACCTTGTTGACAAGGATTTGAGGTGGGGGGATACTCCCTTAAAGACTACAAATCAACAGATACAAGCTTTTACTGAAATCCAAGATTAATAAAAGTATAGTTTTTACGTGAAAAGATAGAAATTAACCTTTGTATTTTTAAATTTTGGTTTGTAACGTGCTGGTACACTATATGAAAAGTAGAGTGGGGATTGAATCCCTTAAATAACTAACAGGAACATTGACAGTTGTAAAAGACCATTTTGGCAGAGTGACAGCAGGATTCTGTGTAGGTCAGATTAGTGATAAGGTTGCCTGTGAAGTGAGGTTAGCCACAGTATGTGTTTCATGTATAGAGTTTTTGTGAGTGAGGATCATTCAGGAAGAGGTATCAGGCATTGTAGTTGCTGATTGTGTTGTCCTGAACAAGACAGACTTTCCACCATTTTTGGAAATGAGGAATGAGAAAATATACCTAAACACTGTAAAAGAAATAAGCTGAGTGGTAGTCTAGAAGCCTGCAGGGGCCATTTTATTAGTTATGCTGGCCTGGGACTCCAGCTTTTCTAAGGAGGTGGTGACTGAGCCAAGTCATGACAAATGAAAATGAGCAAGCCAGGTGAAGATCTGGGGCAAAGAGCAGTGCAGGCGAAGATCCGGGGGCAAAGAACAATCCAGGCAGAGCAAATAGAAACCCTGAAGACCAGACTTGTAGTATTCAGGAGCAGAAAGAAACATGCTGTGGCTGGAGTATGGTTGGAAGGGGAGGGATGTGTGAAGTGAGATTTGAGAGGTATCAAGGAGACCCTGGTTCGATTCCTGGGTCAGGAAGATCCGCTGGAGAAGGGATCGGCTACCTATTCCAATATTCTTGGGCGTCCCTGGTGGCTCAGCCGGTAAAGAATTCGCCTGCAATGCTGGAGATCTGGGTTCAATGCCTGGGTTGGGAAGATCCCCTGGAGAAGGGAAAGGCTACCCACTCCAGTATTCTGGCCTGGAGAAGTCCATGGACTATAATCCGTGGAGTCTCAAGAGTCGGATATGACTGAGCAGCTTTCACTTTCATAGCCTTTTGGGCTGTAGGTTTAAGGGGCCAGAAAAGGAAATGTTTTAAAAATATCATTCTGACTACTGTGTAGAGAATGGATTGGAAAGGGGAAAGTGTAAACAAGGAGATCAGAAGAGGGCTATTAGAGTTAGCCACACAAAGAAGATTGAAGTTGGGCCATAGAACTTAGCAGTGGAGATTAGTTCAGTTCAGTCGCTCAGTATGTCTGACTCTTTGCAACCCCATGGACTGCAGCATGCCAGACTTTCCTGTACATCACCAGCTCCTGGAGCTTGCTTAAACTCACGTTCATTGAATCAGTGATGCCATCCAACCATCTCATCCTCTGTCATCCCCTTCTCCTTCTGCCTTCAATCTTTCCCAGCATCAAGGTCTTTTCCAGTGAGTCAGTTCTTCACATCAGGTGGCCAAAGTATTGGATTTCGGCTTTAGCATCAGTCTTCCCAAAGAATATTCTGAGAACCCCATGAACAGTATGAAAAGGCAATGGAGATAGAGGGGTGCAGATGATTTTGAGGCATACTTTGGGATATAAATTATAGCGTGATAATACAGGTAGAGCATTTAGGACCGTGGCACTTGGTGAATGCTTAATATATTAAATATTCCCCCCTTTTCTAAGAAAATATTAAGAATTAAGGAAGTAGAGTTGTATGCCAAGATGCAGTGCAGAAAGTTGCATATTCTTTACATACTCCAAAAAAAAAAAAAAAAAAAAAAAGGATTCCTGGTTGTTTAGTCTGTTCTGGTGAAAAATCACATCAGCAGTAGTCCTGAAGGTTGAGCTGCCTGGTGTAAGTCACCAGACAGTTTTTTTGCTTGCCTGATGATTAGGCCTGAAAGGGATTTTCCTGCATTTTATTTTGCTTGCTGAAAGTATAAAAGTAAACTAGAGACCAGTCAGTGTGCTCCTATTAGCAGAAATAATGTTAGAAGTGATTTAACAATGGATATATTTTTAATTTAAAATTTTAGGCATTGGGGAAAATACAGAAAAGTTATTAAGATACAGAGTAAAAATTATGCATAATCCAGATATTTTACCAGTCACATTTAGTAGTTGAAATCAACCTGTATTTTGCTTGTTTTTAAAAATGCAACATCATGGTTCAGTTATACACACACACATATTATCAGATTCTTTTCCATTGTATGTTATTACAAGTTATTGAATATAGTTCCCTGTCGTATACGGTAGGTCCTTGTTTATCTATTTTATGTATAAAAAGTTAGTCGCTCAGGTCCGACTGTTTGTGACCCCATGGTCTGTAGCCTGCCAGGCTCCTCTGTCGTGGGAATCTTCATGCAGGAATACTGGAGTGGGTCGTCATTTCCAGGGGATCTTCCTGACCCAGGGATCGAACCTGGGGGAGTCTCCTGCTTTGCAGGCAGATTCTTTACTGTCTGACCCACCAGGTGTGTATGTTAATCCCAAAGTCCTAATTTACCTCCTTTCATAACTAGAGCTTCCCTTGTGGCTCAGCTTGTAAAGAATCCGCCTGCAGTGCAGGAGACCTGGGTTCGATCCCTAGGTTGGGAAGATCCCCTGGAGAAGGGAAAGGCTACCCACTCCAGTATTCTGGCCTGGAGAATTCCATAGACTGTATAGTTCATGGGGTCACAAAGAGTCGGACACAACTGAGTGACTTTCACTTTGGTAACTACAGGTTTGTTTTCTATATCTGTGAGTCTCTGTCTGCTTTGTAAAGAAGTTTATTTTCGTCTTTTTAGATTCCACACATAAGCAATATGATATTTGTCTTTCTCTGTTTGACTTAATTCACTCAGTTTGATAATGTCTAGGTCCATCTATCTGTAGTGGTCTCACATATAGAGACTGATCTCTGAAAGACTTAGGTACATGTTTATCTCTTGTCCTGAAACTAGCCTAAAGTAAAATATTTCAAACCGTTAAGAAATCTTTTTGTTTGTTTTTTTAGTTATTGTTATTGCAGAAGCAACATATATAGTAGATAGAATTGTCGGGTTGCCTGGCAGAAAGAGAGTCTTTTGTATTGTAGTCTGAAAAAGAAGGCCAAATTTCCTCCAAAAGTCAGAGTAAGTGGTAGGTGACAAACCAGATTGGAGAGGACAAGGGATGATCAGTAGTAATGTCATTAGGAGCTGCAGAGACAGTAACAGTAAAATAAAAGCAGAGAAAAGTGATTGTTGGGGTTAGACTGATAAGATACCTAGCTCTTCAGTCTTGATGAAAAAACAGCCCTTGTATATACAGTAATGAGAAGTTCCTTTTCCAACCTATAGAGTAGTGAGCACTGAACTAAAGACTAATCTATAGCTTAACATAGCTTATTTTAGAAGTCATCTTGAAGTGAGGGTATAAATGATGGGTAATATTTTTTTTTAACTATCTTTTTGCCTCCCAGAATTAATTAACAAATTCAGTAATTTATTCAACGAACAGTTGAGTTTCTACTGCTGTGTTTTAGGTATTCTGTGTATTTTATTGAGTCAAATGTTGTCCTGTATATTCTGCAGTTTCCTTGCAGTTTCAGTCTTGTATTATGCCAAATATGTACTTTGAAAGTTGCTGATATCTGAAACTCTTCTAAAGTTAAAATTTAATAACTTTTTGAAACAGTGAGCAAGGAAGCTAACAAGGTTACTAAGGTAGTATCACAGGGACACAGGAGTTGGGAATTCCCTGGTGGTCCAGAGGCTAGGATTATTCACTTTCACTATTGAGAGTGAGACTCTGATCCCTGATGATACTAAGATCCCCATGCCTTGGAGCAGCTAAGCTGGTGAGCTCTGGAGCCCATGTGCCCAACTAGAGAGACCATGTATGGCAGTGAAAGATCCTGTGTGATGCAACTAAAGCCCGACACAGCCAAATAAATAAATATTTTTTAAAAACCCAGTTATGGTTCAGTTCAGTCGCTCAGTCATGTCCAACTCTGTGACCCCATGAATCGCAGCACGCCAGGCCTCCCTGTCCATCACCAACTCCCAGAGTTTATCCAAACTCATGTCCATTTAGTCGGTGATGCCATCCAACCATCTCATCCTCTGTCGACCCCTTCTCCACCTGCCTTCAGTCTTCCCACCATCGGGGTCTTTTCAAATGAGTCAGCTATTCACATCAGGTGGCCAAAGTATTGGAGTTTCAGCTTTAGCACCAGTCCTTCCAATGAACACCTAGGACCGATCTCCTTTAGGATGGACTGGTTGGCTTCTCCAACACCACAGTTCAAAAGCATCAATTCTTCAGCACTTAGCTTTCTTTATAGCCCAACTCTCACATCCATACATGACCACTGGAAAAACCATAGCCTTGACTAGATGGACCTTTGTTGGCAAAGTAATGTCTCTACTTTTTAATATGCTGTCTAGGTTGGTCATAACTTTCCTTCAAAGGAGTAAGTGTCTTTTAATTTCATGGCTGCAGTCACCATCTGCAGTGATTTTGGAGCCTAGAAAAATAGCTGCTGTTTCCACTGTTTCCCCATCTGTTTTCCATGAAGTGATGGGACCAGATACCATGATCTTAGTTTTCTGAATGTTGAGCATTAAACCAACTTTTTTACTCTCCTCTTTCACTTTCATCAAGAGGCTCTTTAGCTATTCTTCGCTTTCTGCCTTAAGTGTGATGTCATCTGCATATCTGAGGTTATTGTTATTTCTCCCTGCAGTCTTGATTCTAGCTTGTGCTTCATCCAGCCCAGCGTTTCTCATGATGTACTCTGCATATAAGTTAAATAAGCATGGTGACAATATACAGCCTTGACGTACTCCTTTTCCTATTTGGAACTAGTCTGTTCCATGTCAAGTTCTAACTGTTGTTTCCTGACCTGCATACAGATTTTTCAAGAGGTAGCTCAGGTGGTCTGATATTCCCATCTCTTTCAGAATTTTCCACAGTTATTGTGATCCACGTAGTCAAAGGCTTTGGCATAGTCAATAAAGCAGAAATAGATGTTTTTCTGGAACTCTCTTGCTTTTTCCATGATCCAGTGGATGTTGGCAATTTGATCTCTGGTTCCTCTGCCTTTTCTAAAACCAGGTTGAACATCTGGAAGTTCATTGTTCACATATTGCTGAAGCCTGGCTTGGAGAATTTTGAGCATTACTTTACTAGCTTGTGAGATGAATGCAATTGTGCGGTAGTTTGAGCATTCTTATTGCCAACTCAGACTTAAATTGAAGAAAGTAGGGAGAATCACTAGACCATTCAGGTATGACCTAAATCAAATCCCTTACAATTAAACAGTGGAAGTGAGAAATAGATTTAAGGGAGTAGATCTAATAGAGTGCCTGATGAACTATGGACAGAGGTTTGTGACATTGTACAGGAGACAGGGATCAAGACCATCCCCCCAAAAAATGCAAAAAGGTAAAATGGTTGTCTGAGGAGGTCTTACAAATAGCTGTGAAAAGAAGAGAAGCAAAGGAGAAAAGGAAAGATAGACCCATTTGAATGCAGAGTTCCAAAGAATAGCAAGGAAAGATAAGAAAGCCTTCCTCAGTGATCAGTGCAAAGAAATGGAGGAAAACAATAGAATGGGAAAGATTAGAGATGTCTTCAAGAAAATTAGAGATAGATACCAAGGGAACACTTCATGGAAAGATGGGCTCAATAAAGGATAGAAATGGTATGGACCTAAGAGAAGCAGAAGATGTTAAGAAGAGGTGGCAGGAATACACAGAAGAACTGTACAGAAAAGATCTTCATGACCCAGATAATCACCATGGTGTGATCACTCACCTAGAGCCAGACATCCTGGAATGTGAGGTCAAGTGGGCGTTAGGAAGCATCACTATGAACAAAACTAGTGGAGGTGATGGAATTCCAGTTGAGCTATTTCAAATCCTAAATGATGATGCTGTCAAAGTGCTGCACTCAATATGTCAGCAAATTTGGAAAACTCAGCAGTGGCCACAGGACTAGAAAAGGTCAGTTTTCATTCTAATCCCAAAGAAAGGCAATGCCAAAGAATGCTCACACTACCACACAATTGCACTCAGTTATGGTATGTGGACTGAATTAGGATCTGTTCATAGATATATAAAAATTATAACACTGGAAATTGAGAAAATTGAGATTATTGGAAATTGAGGCTATTTTCATGATATCAAGCTTTTTTTTTCTTTACTTGCACTGGTGGTATACCTATGTTTTAAAAAGTTCTTATCTTTTAGAATGCATACTGAAAGTTTTATGAATGAAATTATTTTATGTCTGAGATTTGCATCAAATTAATATGTCAATGACATATTGGTGAGGTAGAGATACAACAAAGTTGTCCATGAGTTGATAATTGTTGAAGCTAGGTAATAAGTACATGTATGTTTATAGTACTGTTTTTTTCTACCTTTGTATATATTTAAAAATTTCTATAATGTTTTTAAAATTAAGGAGAACTTTGAACAAGATCGAGGATCAAGTTACGAATATATTGACATCTTCTGAGGCAAGACTTTTAGGCTGTAGTAATCCCTCTTTAAACACCTTAGCACAATGTCTATGGAGGTATTTCATCAGTGGGTTAAAAAAATGTTAGTGATATATTGTTTTTGTTTGGTAATAATCACAAAAGATACTTTGAACAGGGCTGACAAGTCAGAACACCAGTAGTGGTGGTGAAGAAGATGCTTTCCTGGAGGGTGGTTTTCCAGGGAGAGTTTGCTTTAACCTTTAGTGACGTATTTATTTTAATATGCAAGAAGATCCATTGATATATTTGCTTTACTCAGCCTTTAATAAGTAGCGGCAAATGACCAAAAAAAAAAAAACACCCCATACTGGGCCTTCAACAAATATTTGCCAAATGAAAGATTTAAGTTGGCATCAGGAAGTTTTTCAAGAAGACAAGTTCTAAGCCTGAAATTTGAGTGAATACTTAAGGGTGCCTTATGTCCCTCATGCTTTTCAGATTACCTTCGGTATTCACAGTAATTGATGTCCCTGATGAATTCTCTGAGCCATTAAAAAAATATTTATTTTCTTTGATTTCAGAAGGCAATCTATACATGCACATACATGCATTAACGTCTTGGGAAGATCATTATTAAGCAGTTATAAAAGTTTGAACTCTTAAATGCTTAACTTGACTGTTTCTAATGATATAATTTCACTATTTTACCTATATTTTAGAAAATGTATAAATTGCACCTAAACAAGGTTTTCAAGTTTCAGTCCTCAGCATAAAAAGTAACAGGGAGATAGGGCCACACAAGAGTAGAGACAGATATACTTTTCTACCACTTTGATGCAAATGTGGACTACATTTTTCTATTTCAGCCCTCCAAAGCCCACAATCAACCCAGAGGCAGCAGCTAAAGTGCTTTGTAATTAGACTTCTATTCTTCTCTCAATTAGAATTCCCATATACTGAGGAATCTCAGTTGAGATTCCTAAATTTAACCTGAGTTTTCCAAATCTGCTGACATACTGAGTGCAGCACTTTCACAGCATCATCTTTTAGATTCTCGGAAATAAATGTTGATTTATTTATCTGATTTAAAAAAATCAGTGACAGTATGAATGACTGATTCATATAATTCACATATTGATTGTGAAGTGGAAGAGGACCGAGTTTCAGCTAGCAGAAGGAAGACGCAATGTAATTTTGAATAGAAAGCCCTCATGACCTTTCTCCTTTCAGACTTCTTATTCTGAAAGGTATATTATGCCATTTTCTTTTAGCATGCAACCAACATACAAAATAAAGAGTACCTTTTATATGCCAGAGACCTTCAGAATAACTGAATAATATAAATGTTCTATTTGACTTTATGTAATTAAAAAAATTTCTATATAAACTTGCAAATGAGAAAAGAAGGAATATTATCTTTATATTTTCTTTACAGAATATAGACGCTGTATACCTAAGGGCCAATGAAACACCTGTATGGAAAGGGTGGCTTAACATTGTGCATTTGGGTATTTACAGAGAGCAAATTTTACTGTTATTTTGTTCTCTTTCTAATCATAGGTAGGCTTTATTGGGTATAAAAATCCTTATTACTAGTTTGTTTGAAATTTAAATTTTTTTCTTTTAGAATGGCAGAGTTTGGTGACATTTGGAAGCTTTTCAAACAGTGTTCCGTGCTGTACACTGAATCAAGTAAAGTTGTATTCCACAAGTGTTCAGAAAGAAGGACAGGGATCACAAACTCAGAAAATGGAAAAAGTACCTTCATTTGATGAAGCAGGTATGTATAAATCTTTTAAAATAGTTTTTTTCCCCTTTATACGGGAATAGTTTGCATGAGATTGTTCCTTGAATGTTTGATAGAACTTATAAGTAAAACCATCTGAACTAGTGTGTTTTTCATGAGGAGCTAACTTAATTTCTTTTAATTTTCCTATTTCTTTTTGACTCAATTTTGGTAAGTTCCATTTTTTTCCCCAGGAATTTATCCACTTCAACTAAAATTTTAATTTATTGATATAAAGTTCATTATATTCTCTATATACATTTTTAAATAGCCTATGTACTCTTTTTCATTCCTAGTGGTGTTTGTTTACTTGACTAATTTTGCCTGAGCTTTGTCAATTTTATTGTTTTTACTAAGTGATAATTTTTTGACTCTCAATCTTTATATTGTATTTTTGTTTCCTATTTCATTAATTTCTGCTCTTACCTATTCTCCTTTCTGCTTCCTTTGTATTTATTCTGTTCATTTAAAAAAATATATATGTATCTGGCTGGGCTGGGTCTTAGTTGTGGTGTGTGAGCTTGCTGGTTGCAACATGTGTCTTTTAGTTGTTGCATGCAAACCCTTAGTTGTAGCATGTGGATCTAGTTCTTTGACCTGGGATCAAACCTGGGCCCCTGCATTGGAGCTTGGAGTCTTAGCCGCTGACCACCAGGGCAGTCCCCTGTTAATCATTTTTTAATGACCAGTTAGCTGTTTTGCTCATTAATCTTTAATTTTTAAATTGTTTTAGATCCTCATTAGTTATCTAATATAGTATTATATGTAATACTATATAGTTATATATATGTCAATTCCAGTCTCCCAGTTTTCCTGTCCTTTGACTTTAAGCTTTTTTGTCCTAGTTTGGTAATCTTTGTCTTTTAATGGAATGTTTAGTATGATTACATTTGCTACAGTCGTTGATATATTTGGACATATTTCTGCCATTATATCATGTGCTTCCCTGTGTGTGTGTGTGTGTGTGTTTAATTACTTTTTTTTGCCTCCTAATAAAATCTTATTTTTCTTATTCCATTATCCCCTTTCCCTCATATACACAAACATATACACACTTGCTTGGGAGGTATATGCTTTATGTATGTGCTAAGTCTAAGGGTAATTGGAAAGTTTACTTTCCTTCTGAAACATACAAATGGTTTGGAATGTTCACTCTGGTTGCCTGTTCTGAACTTACTTGTTATTTGCTGGCTGGTAGCATCTGTTCTCCTCTCTTTTTCTTCTCTAAAGTTTATACCATTATTTGTTTAAATTTTTAATCTAAAATCTTTGTTAACCATCTTTTCTTATGTCTCTGCTTTTCTTTCTGATGTGTTGATACATCCTATAGAAATTTCTTTAGGTGAGACTCTTTCATGGTAAAGGCACATTTAATACATAGCTTATTCCATTGTCTTTCCGCTGACACTGTTACTGCTGAGAAGTCAGATATCATGCCTTTGTTTTCATGTCTTTTCTGTTTGCTTTTAAAATTTAACTTTATTTTGAAAGTCTTTTTCTTTGGTGTAAAGTTTAGTTTTACTATGAAATGAGTAAAGTATTACCTTGCCTGAGATTTGTTGGGCTTCCTGGATCCGAGAATTGTCATTTTCCTGCGATTCTGGAATTCTGCAGTTCTCTGCCACTGTCCCTGGGCTTCCCCAGTGGCTCAGCGGTTAGGAATCTGCCTACAGTGCAAGAGCCACAGGGGGCCTGGGTTCCATTCCTCTGTCAGGAAGATCCCCTGGAGGAGGGCATGGCAGCCCACTCCAGTATTCTTGCCTGGAGAATACTATGGACAGAGGAGCCTGGCGGGCTACAGTCCATAGGGTTGCAAACAGTCTGACACAAATGAACTGACTTAGCATGCATCCCTTGAAGTGTGTATTATTACCACCTCTCAATTCTCTGTTCTCCTTTGGAACTCTGTTAAGAAATCTGAAATATTTACTGCATAATTTTCCATGTCTCTAAACCTCTCTGACATACTTTGTATTTCTTTATCTTTCTGGCCTGACTCCTGGATTATTTTCTTAGGTCTACGTAGTGTATGAATTCTCTTTTAGTAGTTGCCTCTAATCTGCTGGTTGGTACCATGTTGGGTTTTTAATTTTAATGATTATATTTTTCATTTCTAGAAATTGTGTATTTTTATTTTTCAGCTTGCTTGGTTGGTCTCTTGTGTGTTTTCAAACTTCCCTTTTATTAGACATTAAACATAGCTGTTTTATATTCTATGACTGAAAATTCTGCTATCTGAAATATTTTGGTTTTTACTGTATTACCTTTTTCCTCCATTTCCTGCTTTCATTCATGATGATCTGTTTTTAAACAGAATTTTTCATTTTCCATGTAGTTTAGTATCTTTGAACTATTTGATGTCTCTGATTGAGGATGTGTTCCTGCATAGAGAGTTTGCATTTTCCTCTCTTAGCTGCTGGGGATACAACTTAGGACCACATTAAATTAAATTATCAGCTTAAGACCATGTTAGCAGCATGAATTCAGACTGTAAACTTGTGTGAGCTGCCTTATCCCTTGGATTTTCAGGGGAGTTTTTTATTCTCCACTACTTAACACAAAAGTCGGGGCAGGCTTACTTCCTTGCTGACTCCTTTTCTGTGTTTTTTCTTGTTGTGTAATCACTCAGTTGTGTCTGACTCTGCAACACCATGGAATGTAGCCTGCCAGCCTCCTCTGTTCATGGGATTTTCCAGGCAAGAATACTGGAGTGGGTTGCCTTTTCCTTCTCCAGGGGATCTTCCCAACCCAGGGATCAAACCCTAAGCATCTCCTACATTGGCAGGCAGATTCTTTACCACTGAGCCATCCGGGAAGCCCCATGTGTGTTTTTTAGGTCACAGTTATGCCTTGTCTACCTTTGTTTCTGGGTATCTCCTGTTACCAGAATTCTAGAGAATTTTGCTAGAGATGGAGACTCTAACAGGAGATACCCAGAAAAAAAGCTAGACACTTGGCATAACTGTAGAAATCATCAGGGAAAAAACTGACTTTGGTGTGCTCTCTTATTCTATAGAGATCCTGCTTTCTCTTCATTTTTGCCCCCTTCAGATCATTTTGGTAGCTTAGCAGTGCATTTGAAAAGATACTTTTTCAGGATATCTAGTCCACTGTGCAGCATTAAAAAGAAGTCTTTATTTATTCATTAATTTATTGAAGAAGTATTTATTGAGCACTTTTTATATGGCAGTACATGAGAATGAGTTTATATTTTTTATTACTGAAACAGAAAATTAAGCAAAACAAGTATAGGAAGTACTCTGGTGGAAGAAGTACTATGTCCTGGAGGGACACCTGGGTCGACTGGCTGGGAAGGCTCCCATAGGGAAATGATATCTAACTAGTGGCCTGACAGCAGGCATTGGTGTGATGAATGGTGGGAAAAAGATAACACTGCACGCAACTCCTTGTGACCAGACTCGTGAGCAGGGTACCTCATGGTGGGGTTCGTAGTTTGGAAAGGGGTGCAACTCAAGAGGTAAACAGTAGTCAGATCAGGGTTTTGTTCAGGAGTGTGGACTGTTTTGGAGGCAGTGGGAATCCGTTGGAATATTTTGAGTACAGGAAGTATTTAATCATATATAAGATTTTAGAAAGATGACTAGATGCAGACTGGAAAATAGATTGCAAAGGAAGGGACTGAAAACGGATGTGAATGAGGCTCTAGACTAGGTTAGTGGCAATGATTTCCTTAAGGGAGTAGGTGAATGCAAGGTAATTTAGGAGCTGAATAACTGACTTGATTGAATTTGGTGGACTAAAAGAGTCCATAAAGGACAATGCGTGGTTATTGGATTTGACTGGCTTTTGTGTTGGTGATTTCATTGACTTCTAAAAGTAGAAATACCAAAGCTGGAATGTGTGTTAATGAGAAGTTGAGGGGTCAGTCTTGGACCTCTGAATTGTAGATGCCTCTGGGGCATTTTAACAGATGAGTACTAGTAGGCAGTTGTTATACTACTTTTCTAGCGTGAGACATCATCTCTTTGGCTGGATCGCTGCAGTAGCCTCTCTGGGCTCCTTGCTTCTACTCTCACTTTCTCATAATATTTCAGTCAAAGCATTTTCCTTTTGGCTCTTAGAAAATAAGAAAATACCAAGCTTGTTCTTGTTACAGGGTGTTTGTTCTAGTTGCTTTAACTTTCCAAGATGCCCTTCTTCATCTGGCTGACGCCTTTTGGTAATTTACATCTTACATGACATGTCAACTCTGCACACCCAGTCAGTCCTTGATATTACACTAATTTTAATTCTCTGTGTGGACATCACTTATTACTGACTGATATTTTCAGTATCTGTTTTATTTATTTTTTCCCTTGTTTCCAAACCTCATCATAGCAGGAACTTCAGTGCTTAGCTGCTGCTGCTGCTAAGTTGCTTCAATTGTGTCCGACTCTGTGTGACCCCATAGATGGCAGCCCACCAGGCTCCCCCTTCCCTAGGATTCTCCAGGCAAGAACACTGGAGTAGGTTGCCATTTCCTTCTCTAGTGCATGAAAGTGAAAAGTGAAATGAAGTCACTCAGTTATGTCCAACTCTTAGTGACCCCATGGACTGCAGCACACCATGCTACTCCATCCATGGGATTTTTCAGGCAAGAGTACTGGAGTGGGGTGGGGTTGCCTTCTCCGTCAGTGCTTAGAGTGGTTTGCATATAGTTCAGTTCAGTTCAATTCAGTTGCTCAGTCGTGTCTGACTCTTTGCGACCCCATGAACTGCAGCATGCCAGGCCTCCCTGTCCATCACCAACTCCTGGAGTTCACCCAAACCCACGTCCATTGAGTCAGTGATGCCATCCAACCATCTCATCCTCTGCCGTTCCCTTTTCCTCCTGCCCTCAATCTTTCCCAGCATCAGGGTCTTTTCCAGTGAGTCAGCTCTCTGCATCAAGTGGCCAAAGTATTGGAGTTTCAGCTTCAACATCAGTCCTTCCAATGAACACCCCGGACTGGTCTCCTTTAGAATGGACTGGTTGGATCTCCTTGCAGTCCAAGGGACTCTCAAGAGTCTTCTCCAACATCACAGTTCAAAAGCATCAATTCTTCTGCCCTCAGCTTTCTTTATAGTGCAACTCTCACATCCATACATGATCACTGGAAAAACTATAGCCTTGACTAGACGGACCTTTGTTGGCAAAGTAATGTCTCTGCTTTTAGTAGGGGTTTAATAAATTTTGTAAATGACTAAATGCATAGAGTTCTAACCTGGGGATAAAGATTTAGGAGTTTTTAACTGTACCCAGGTGGTCACTGAAGTCATGAGTGTGTTTGAGACAGTACAGGCGGAGAGTTTAGATTGGGGAGATAAGAGCTAGTCTGAAATCTCCAGTGAGTAAGGGACAGGTGGAAGAGGAGAAGCTTGCAAAGAATAGTTGAGGAGGAACAGCCTGGAGAGGTAGGAGAAAAGCCAAGGAGAGGATGGTGTTAGGAGAAGAGTGTTTGAAGAATAATAAACATTTCAAGACCATCTTTCCTTTAGTTGGATGTCTTTCACAGGAAAGATTTTACAGATTCCTTGAGAAACCTGTGTTTATGTTTATCTAGGGAAAGAGTCGGAGAAGGCAATGGCACCCCACTCCAGTCCTCTTGCCTGGAGAATCCCATGGATGGAGGAGCCTGGTGGGCTGCAGTCAGTGGGATTGCAAAGAGTTGGACACGACTGAGTGACTTCACATTCACTTTTCACTTTCATGCATTGGAGAAGGAAATGGCAACCCACTCCAGTGTTCTTGCCTGGAGAATCCCAGGGACGGGGGAGCCTGGTGGGCTGCTGTCTAGGGTCGCACAGAGTCAGACACGACTGAAGCAACTTAGCAGCAGTAGCAGCAGCAGGGAAAGAGCAAATTATCCAAGATGGCAGTGGTCAGGCTCTCTCGCTCCACACCCTCTCACTCTTGCCCCACGTTTTGTAAATAATGATTATATAACAGCTGAGCTCACTTATAGCACTGTGCATGGACGTGACAAGGTAACCACTTGGCCACAGGCTACCATGCTTTTGTTTTGTATGCATGTATATATAAGCTCCAGCTGAAAAAGCCCTTGGGGCTACGTTATGGTTGCATTATGGTGGTGAGGCTGTGTTACGGCTGTGTCCACTGGGTCAAGCACGAGAGGAGAGAATACAGCATGTCTGCTGCTGCTACGGCTGCTGTGCCAGCCTGGAGAGAATAAACACGTCTGCAGTTTCTACGGCTCTTCTAATTTTCTTCCAACCTCTTAGCTTGCACCTTACCTGCCTTGGGTTCAGTGAACAGTGTGCACAATGAGATACTGCAAGACAGTTTATCGTGCCTGTTTTTCATCCTTTTCCCCAAGCCGCATCCTCTCTTTGGGCTTATTATCCACTTTTAGTGAGTTTCTTCCTTTTCCTCGTGATGGAGAACTCCTGGGGTAAATATTGAGAGTCTGATATTAGAGGATGAAGGAATGGAGAGGATCATGTGTCCCTAAGTTCCAGAAATAAGCACAGTTATTTAGAACATTGAGATGGGAGAAGAAACAGGCCGTAGAATAATGTAATTAAAGGTACAACATGTTATAATGCTATTTATTGTGAGGTGAACATTGACTCAGGCAAAGATATTTAATGTTGGTTCCACTTTACAGAGTGCTGAAATTGAAATCTGTGACTCAGTTTCTTTTTTCTCTGCTGACTTGTGAAATTTAAATATTAGTTTATTCTATTAGACTATGACTGTGTTGTTTACTGATGGTTTTATTTTGGGCTCAATTTTTCAGAATTTTCTTAGGCCAGATTAGACCTTGTTAGGCATCAGATTGGAGAAGGAAATGGCAACCCACTCCAGTATTCTTACCTGGAGAATCCCATGGACAGAGAAGCCTGGCAGGCTACAGTCCATGGGGTTGCAAGAGTCGGACACAACTTTGTGACTAAACCACCAGCCATCAGATAGACAGCAAGTAATTGCTTGATTGAAAGAAAATTTGTATATTTAAGAGTTTGAGATTGACTTTTGAATAATTCAAATCACATGATAAAGTCAGAAACAGCTCATTAAGAGGCAGAGACTTGCTAAGGGATCGTTAAGTTTTTAAGGAGCATTCAGATGTTTTAAATTTTAGTAAAATCAGTTTTAATTTTGCTAATGACAGCAGATGTGTGGCAAACAGCCAGAGCTTGAGCTTAAAACTAAATGTCTGGAGATATTCATGGATAGCATGTCTGGTTGCTTATTGAAATCATCAAGATTCTGTTCCAGTGATCCAGTGTAAATTTATTAAGATGGTGATATGTAAAAAAAGTATTCCTATATGTGTTTGAGCTTGTTACTAGTATTTCTTGTTTGTGAGTCTTAACACTATATATTTAGTAATATCTAGACAGTTTGTGGTAAGAAGAATATCCAAAAATATCAGTATTAGAGCACCTCATTTTATGTGATTTATTTGAATGACTTTGATCACTGTAGAAAGAACAGCTGTCTGTGAAATTTTAGATAGTAGATTTTAGTTGTTCACACACTAGATGAGTGTTCAAAGCTTAATATTCTACCACCTCATCCCTTCACTTTTGTCTGCCCAAGGCTCTATTCCCCTAAACAAAATTTTAAGTAATTAATACATAGATTCTGTAGATAAAGATGCTTTAGAATTTGTTTGCTATATAGCCAGACAGAAATGAAATATCAGTCATTTAACTGATCAATGTCAAATGTTGGAAGCCATAGTTACTAATTAAATAGAAGTGTTTTTAGGCCCCTTCTTTGTTTGTTTTTAACCAGTGTGTCATCATAACTTAGAATCTGATGAATAGTGAAAATAAAGCCTTTTTGGATTTTCTGTACATGTTTTAGTTATGAAAACATAATATACCATGTTAAGTCATTTCCCCAGTGGCTTTCCCTGAAGAATAATTGAGAAATATACTAAATATTACAGGTAAGTTTTTTTGCTTATATTTTGAAGAGTTTTGTTTTTGTTAAGTGCCTGTTCTGTTGATATTTAATTTATACATAAGAGCGTTCAGTTCAGTCGCTCTGTCATGTCCAACTCTGTGACGCCGTGAATCGAAGCACGCCAGGCCTCCCTGCCCGTCACCGTCTCTCGGAGTTCACTCAGACTCACGTCCATTGAGTCGGTGTTGCCATCCAGCCATCTCATCCTCTGTTGTCCCCTTCTCCTGCCCCCAACCCCTCCCAGCATCAGAGTCTTTTCTAATAAGTCAACTCTTTGCATGAGGTGGCCAGAGTACTGGAGTTTCAGCTTTAGCATCATTCCTTCCAAAGAAATCCTAGGGCTGATCTCCTTTAGAATGGACTGGTTGGATCTCCTTGCAGTCCAAGGGACTCTCAAGCGTCTTCTCCAACACCGCAGTTTAAAAGCATCCGTTCTTTGGTGCTCAGCTTTCTTCACGTTCCAACTCTCACATCCATACATGACCACAGGAAAAACCATAGCCTTGACTGGATGGACCTTAGTCGGCAAAGTAATGTCTCTGCTTTTGAATATGCTGTCTAGGTTGATCATAACTTTTTTTCCAAGGAGTAAGTGTCTTTTAATTTCATGGTTGCAATCACCATCTGCAGTGATTTTGGAGCCCCCCAAAATAAAGTCTGACACTGTTTCCACTGTTTCCCTGTTTGTTTCCCATGAAGTAATGAGACCAGGTGCCATGATCTTAGTTTTCTGAATGTTGAGCTTTAAACCAACTTTTTCACTCTTCTCTTTCACTCTTTGTAGTTCCTCTTCACTTTCTGCCATAAGGTGTTAAAAGAAGGTAAATCAATGGATTGGCAGAAATTTGGATCAGATAGCAATAGCATTGTTGAAAGAATGCTCTGAGGTAACCATTCAACTTCTCACTTACTGGTGTGATAGACTGAATATACAAAGAGAAAACTGAAGAAGTAAGTGGACTCAAAAAAAGATGTGTCCAAGAATTGAAGCAGAAGATACTGGCCTCTGGGTTTGTAAGCAGGCACTGGCAGCCAGAAGTTTGGCTCCTTTGGGATAATGGATCTGTAAGTGCTACATGCATACCAGACTCGGTGTGTGAATTTACCATCCACCCTTCTGTATGAGGCTGAAGCTAGCCTCTTCGATTGGTTATCTGGGGCTCTGGGTTATAGGAGGCTGTAGGGTAGGTAGAGGCAGCAGAAAGAACAGGAACTTAAACGTTTTTGCTGGCTGGCATACTAAACTGGAGCATAGTTATTTCACACTAGCAGTGAGATCTGGTTCAGGACAGAAGGGTTGGATTGAGTTCTGGGCAATAGATCATGAAGAGAGTAAAACAATATATCCTATTCAGAATAAGACTGCAAAATCCAAAATTCAGAAGTACATGAAGGATCATATTGTAATATATAAATTAATCAAATCAATATATTATACACCTTAACCTTATGTCAATTATATCTCAGTAAAAAATGCACAAAGAATTCTAGCACAAGAAAACCAACAAAATCAATAATCAAATATGAATTAACTCCAGATAATTTTAAAATAACAGCCCAAATTGCTTCAAATAAGTTTAATATCCTCAAAAGAATAAATGAAGTACCCATATTTTGAAATACAAACTGGCAGAAATAAAAGCATAACAAGTAGATCTGGAAGAGCCAGTGAGAATGCCTAGAAATGAAAGTGTGGTCATTAAAATAAGAATATAATATATTGAATAGCTATAGTCAAGTAGAGAATTAGTAAATTGAAATTCATTCTGAATGTGCATAAGAAAGTAAAAAAGATTCTCCAAAAAAATGAAAAAGATTTTGAAAGGCGTGAATCTTTAGCTCATATTCAACAGGCATTTCAGAGAGAGAGAGTATGGAGGAATTATATATAAAGAGAGAATGGATGAGAATTTTTCAGAATTTGAGAAAATCAATCTTCAGATCAAAAGTACTCTTTTAGTACTAAACAGGATAAGTGAAAAGAAATCCATAGATTTCAAAACTGAAAAAGAAACAACCTAACTTAGCTTCCAAAAAGTCAGGCTGTTGTTAGTACAATTGTTATTACTCTTTTGAAGTAGACTTTTTATCTCCAACAATATGCAGAAAATAAAGGAGGAATGATTTGAAGTACTGTCCATGAAATGATCAGAGGAAAATAAGTGTTCCCTAGAATTTTACATGGTCTAAATAATCATTGGGTCTTTAAAAGGATTATTTCATCTAAAAAGTACAATCTTACGGGCTCTTGGGCTTCCCAGGTAGCACTAGTGGTAAAGAATCTGCCTGCCAGTGCAGGAGATGAAGGTTCAGTCCCTGGCTTGGGAAGATCCCCTGGGGAAGGAGATGGCTACCCACTCCAGTATTCTTGCCTGGAGAATTCCACAGACAGAGAAGCCTGACGGTCGCAAAGAGTTGGACGCAACTGAGTGTGTAAATAATCATTCCAGGGGAAAGGCAAAATAACATTTCACATGCAAAGATGATTTATCATTTACTACTAAACTACCCATGTTAAAAAAAACACAACTGTTCAGATACGTGTTTCTTACAGATTGCAGAGTAAACTCAGAGAAAGAAGGGTTGGGACAGTGAAGAGCAAGAAATAGTTCAAGTGTGTCAATAAAGTTATTGATAGTAAAAGTAAACTTTATATTAAATGCTAAAATTTTAGAGTAGTAAGATAAAAGAAATCTGAATGGTTAAAGATATTTTTCTTGTTCAGAGGAAGGTAGAGATGGTGAATAACCTTACAGATGATTAGGAAGATTTATAGGAAAGCATGTATGTTAAATTTCTAAATGAAATCATGAAAACAGTAGAACTTTAATCTTGTAAATTCAAAAACCAGCATGGAGGTGGGGTGAGAGGAGAATATAGAAAATTTTATCAATCTAACAGATGGCCAAAAAGGCAAATTAAAAATAAAAGCAAGAAAAAAAAGGATGGTAAACCAAAGACAGACAGTAAGGTGGCAGAAGTCTAAATCAGGTAACCAGGTTAGGTTTCATGGTGTTGCCTATCATTTATATAGATGCATATGCTACATATGTAGAAATAATTATTTTCCCTATTTCATTACTGCCACCTCTATAAAAATAAAATCATTATTTTATTTTTGATAAATAATGATTCCTTGATTCCATTCTCTTTTCCAGCTCTTACTGAAAGTCCAGAGATTGCTTTTACTGTCTCATCTCCCTTTCTCACCTCTACCTCATCACTACTCTTTCTGCTGAAACTTCTGTTGTCAAAAGGTTACCAGTGATCTCCACACTGCTGATCCAGTTTTCACTTCTATCCTCTTTTCCTGAAACATACAAATATCAACTTATAAACCAAATATTATTTTAAATATAGAGGCAGTTTAGGAAAGTGGTTAAATGAATAGACTAATAAAATGACTTGGGTTTTAATCCTGACTGTGCTTCCATATTTAAAATACTAGCTATGTGACATTGAGTGAAGTTCCAAATAAGATGAATAAGATGAAGATAATAATAGTACTTACCTCAGAGCAGCTTTGTGAGGATTAAGTGAAATAATGCATGTAAAGGGCGTAGTACTGTATATGGCACATGGCAAATAGTTCGTAAATGTAAGCTACTATTAATAGGCTCAAAAATGTTATTTTATTATTGAATGAGGATATAAATATAATAAGGGAAGATATTTTAAGGATGAGGTTTTTATTACAAAATACTTGATACATGTATAAGAATATATGTAGTCAACACCTATAATTTTCCTCCTAACCTTGTAATTTACCACCTAACCTAACCTTGCATTTTTGATTACATTCTTGTTATCCTTAATACTTCTTTTCATAGTTCCTTTCACCCTTTGTATACGTGTGACTGTCCTGAATTTTGTGTTTCAATCTCTTGAGTTTAAAAAAAAGGAATAGATTTAGACAATTGTATATGTCCTTAATTGTTTAGCTTACTTTATTGTGATAGTTTATTGTATGTATTCTTCTGTGATTTATTTTTTCATTAAATTTTTTGCCATGATTTATCTTAGTTGTATATGTGTCTAGTTGATTAATTTTCATTGAGATAATTACAGCATGTACTTTTGGGGCTGTTGTGTGAATTAAATGAGTTGATGCACATTAAGTACTTAAATAGTGCTTGCAGTTACCTTAATAGTAAAGGTGCAAAGAAAGATAGCCATTATTATGTTTTTTCTTCTTTACTGAGGTACGGAATGCTGCTGAATGAATATAACATGGTTTCTTTGTTCTCATGCCTGTGGATGTTTGGATTGTTTGCAGTTTGAAACAACAGAACACAGTACTGCTTTGAATGCTCATCTTTTTATACCCTTGTACAAGTTTCTGTGTGCCAAGCATGTTAACCTAGAAATAGAATTGCTAAGTTGTAGGTTATGCTTGTGTTCAGCTACATTAGATAATGCCAATTTGTTTATCAAGATTATTGTACCTGTTTGTATTTCAGCCAGTAGTGTATGAGTTACCATTGCGCCATACCCTTGCCAACATTATGTATTATCATACTTCTCATATTTCAAATCCAGTGGTTGTTAAATGGCATCTTGGATTTCATTTGGATTCTGTTAATAACGAGGCTATCATCTCTTCATATGTTTATTGGTTATTTGTATTTCCTTTCCTGTGCAAGTTTGTTCTTGTGTTCTGCCCCGTTCTGTCTTTCTAATGGGTTGTCTTTTTCTTAACACATTTGGAGGAACTCTTAAATATTCTTCATACTTATCCTTTGTCTGTTGGAAATACAGTTGCCCAGTTTGAAGCTTTCTTTTCTTTATGTATTGTTGTCTGTTAATCATGTGTGCATGCTAAGTTGCCTCAGTCGTGTCCTATTCTTTGCGACCCTATGGACTGTAGCCTGCCAGGCTCTCTGTCTATGGGATTTCCCAGGCAAGAATACTGGAGTGGGTTGCCATTTCCTCCTCCAGGGGATCTTCCCAACCCAGAAACTGAACCTTCATCCCTTGTGTCTCCAGCCTTGGCAGATGGGTTTTTTACCACTAGTGCCACCTAATCATATAAATGCCTTAGTCTTTAATCATTAATTTTCCTGGAATTGATTGTTTATGGTATGAGGTAGATTACAGTTTTTTGAAGTGGGGAGGGTTGTACCATTGTTCCAATAACCATTTAATAGTCATCCTTTCTTCATTGAAGAGTATCTCTGGAACAGTTTGGGGGTGGAAAAATCAACACCATGTGTCCTTGTTTTGTTCCTTGTTTTAAAGGGATGCATCTGAATTTTTACCATTGAATACAATGTTTGTTACAGGTTTGCTTTACCCTCCAAGGAAATGACTTTTGTCCTAATTTTTCTTAAAAAGGTTTGAAACTTGCATGGGTGCTGAATTTTATTAAGTGCTTTTTGGTTAGCTCCTGAAATGATTCTACAGTTTTTTTTCCTTCCAGCTGTTAATGAGAGGAGTTAATAGATTTTCTAATGTTTACCTGGGCTTCCCTGGGAGCTCAGTTGTGAAGAGCCCTCCCTGCCAGTGCAGGAGATGCAGGTTCTGTCCCTGGGGCAGGAAGACCCTCGGGCGAAGGAGATGGCCGTAGGCTCCAGAACTCTGGCCTGGAAGACGCCCTGGACAGAGGAGCCTGGCGGGCTGTAGTCCACGGAGTTGCAGAAGAGTCAGACATGGCTTAGCAACTGAACAACAATGCTTAACTACTCTTTCATTCCTAAGATAAATCCTCGGGTTTAGCTTGGTCTGTGATATATTATCTTTTTTATACATTGCCAGATTGTTTTAGCAAATGTTAATTAAGTTTATAGGGTTTCTGTGAAAACAACTACTTAAAATAACTTTTAATCTTTACAGCAGAAAATATGGGTGCAGAACTGAAAGCTCCAATTATTAAGCAAGAACCTCTCCAAGTAAGAGGTAAATATATTTTATTCTATTTTTTATTATAATGGTGCTTTGAATTAAATATAAAAATTAGTTTATATAGATATATTTATAGTTATAAAGGTATATTCATTTTTACTTTTAAAAAAATATATTGACCATAAGGATTTATTCTATTTATAAACTAATTTTCTACTGAAATTTACATTCTGGTCATAAATTTTATAGTAATTGTTATTTCAAAAGCCCAAAGAAAGGAGTAAAGGCAAATAAAAATTGTTTTATCATTTTTAGAAAAGTAATGTGATTAATAAAGAACTAGAGGCCAATACCTGTGGCATGTTGAAATCGAGATAGTTTGGACATTCTTGATTTCCATTTCTAGGAGTGATTAAGTAATGAAGGAATTCTTGTTTGCAGTTCTTTTCTTTATAATTGGGCTATGGCTCCCATGTCCAAAGTAGCATATTTCATGGAGGTACTAATTCTTTGAGTAGGATTACCATGGCTTTGGCGTCAGACAAAAGTAAATTCAGTTTGTAGCTTTAGCATGTACCAGCTTTATGGCTTTGGGCAGTTTACTTGATTTTTCTGAGTCATAGTTTTCTCCTCTATGGTGGTGCTGAGAATGGGACTTCTTTTTTGTAGGATAACTTTGGAGATGATACATAATATACAGTCACAGTTAAGAATACTTAATGTTGTGTTACCATCAATAATCTGGGCCAGGACAGGCCAACAGGGATTTCTAGATACTTTGAAGAAATTATTAAAAAGTAATTTGAAAAAACTAATCTTTTTGAAGAGAGATGTATTTCTCCTCTCTGAGAAGCTTATTTGAATTTAATATTTTAGGGTTATTAGAATAAGGTAGTTTAGAGACTTAAACTTATACAAAAAGAAACCTGAACTTCCTTATATACTTTTTTCAAATAAAGTTTTGATTTTTATATTGAACTTTATTTTTGAAATGTTCTTATTAACTATGATTTGTGAATTTTGACTTTCATAGTTTATGTTTTAAGAGTCTTTTTACTTTCTTCAGTGGTGGATAATTTAGTCTTAATTTATTCTTTCAATTTGCAAGTACAACAGAAGACTTAGTAGTTATTGGATATGAGAATAGAATATGAAGTAACTTGGCAACAATTTGAAACAGAACACATGAGTTTCTGCTGTTTTTCTCCTGCTTTTCCAAGATATGCTTATGTTATTTATCTATATTATGTGACTAAAAGTCTCACTTTATAAAAATGAACAGACCAATGTTGGCTGTAATTTTTAATCCACAGAGTGTAACTGATGCCAAATTGGTATTTTGTTATTGATGTCTGTCATTTTTTATGAACAGTTTGATACTTGATAATAGGGGAATAATTTAATAGAAGGCAGTGTTTTGCCTATAATCTATAATTAACTTCCTATAGTTTTTAACTAATAAAAATGTCCCTTATATTTATTTCACCTTTGTTACTTTATGTGGAATCATTCAATGAATTTCAGACTTTTTTGACTGCAACCCACATAGGAAGTACTAATGATTTAGTGTATATATAGATTATTATATGTAACTGAAACCAAAGTTTTCACAAAAACTGCTGATTCTTCATTATATGCAATACTCTTTGATTACTTTTTTTTTTAATGCTGGTTTCACCAGTGTTTGTAAAACACTGAACCAGCATGTAATTTTTTAATTGAAACTTCAGTTCATTTTCACTTAGATTTTCCAAGCAATTTAAATTGTACTAGTACAATTTATCAGACCAGTGATACCTTTGCAAGGTGTCCTTTAGACAAAGGGTTGATCTTTTGGCATCAGTCAGGAAGATCCCCTGGAGGAGAGCATGGCTGCCCACTACTCTAGTATTCTTGTCTGAAGAATCCCATGGACTGCCGGGGTCCAGCCCCCGCAGGATCCAGGGTAACCTGGAGGAAAAACTGCGTCGGTGGATGATTTAGAGAGACAAATAAGGAAGAAATATTGTAGATGAGCAGAGGAGAGAAAGAAGCTGATATGCCTTGGTTTACATAGAAAGCCAATAAAACTTCGAGACAAGAAGTTTGCCCTGTTCACGGAGGCCACAGGTGCCTTCCCGGTCTCCCGAGGGAGTGAAGACGCAGAACGTCTTCCCGGGCAGATAAGTGAACGCAGGGAGCGTCTATGCTCCAAGGGATCAGCCTGAAAAAGAAAGTAAGAGAGAAAAAAAGAGAAAAAAGAAAAACACGGGGTGACCAAGCTTCTTCAAGCGAGGCCCCTAGCTTTATTTTTTAAAGGTACTTTTATATCTTGTCTTATACATAGAGGGAAATGAAAGATGCAAAGTCATACAGAGTCAGCCCAAACATTACATCTGTTTTGTCTTTATCGAAACCAGGATTTTTTCTGTAAACCTTTCCCATAAACAATATTGTGTACATTATCTTCTGGCCTTGGAGGCCTGAGCATTTTATAACCCTCTTTTGATAAAGGCTTCTCAACCAGAAAACTTATTTTCCCTTGAAATGTTTTTTCTTATATTTCTAATCTATGTCAGCCTCAAAAAGTATTAAACAAGTTACAGTCCCACGAAGCAAAGGTGCAGTGAGTTACAAGAAAGAACCAATTAGCTCAAAAGTCTGATGTGGTTAATTTCAAGGCTACACTTGTTTTTCTTACTTTCCAACTATGTTAACTAATGTACCCCCAGGTGCACAGTGGATAAGAGATATGGGAACTTAGCAACAAGCATTGGCCCGATAATGAAATCCTACATTAGCACTACTCTAATAACTTTTAACTCTTTGAAAGGCTCTATGTTTTAGGCTTTCCGTGCCTCTCACAGTTGGGAGGCTGTAAATAATCACATGTGTAGCTGCAAGAGTTTGGATATATCTGCCAAGCAAGCTATAATGCTAACAGAGGGGTTTTGGTTGGAAATATTCCTCTCATGTCCAAGAGACTTATTAGCTATAGCCCTAAGTTAATTTTCTTCAGAGAAAGGTGGTCAGGGAAAGCCTCCTGTTAATGTCAGAGGAGTTGGTGAAAGTCATGAAATAGTAGAACAGACAGATTCTGGTTTTGGGGTAGATGCTCGAGAAAGCCTAGGGAGCCCGTTGAGTCCTGAAGCCTTGCTTAACAATTCTCTTCCAAATGACCTTGTCATGGGTAGTATCTCCCATGGTGGCTCCCAGCAATGGACAGAGGGATCTGGTGGGCTACAGTTCATAGGGTCACAAAGACTCGGACATGACTGAAGAGACTGAGCATGCAAGCATGCACTGATGAACTATGGAGTTAAGAGCTGGGTGGTTGCCAGTTTAATTCTGTCCTATTCTGTACTTGAAGTAGACTTTATTTTCCCCTGATGCCATCCAGTGCATCAGGAAAAACCCGTTTTCTATGCAACTCACTAGTGACCCCACTTAAAAATTAGCATTATGTTCATCTTCAAATGTGACTTCCAGTGTGCATATTTAGTATGTTTTCTTTTTTTTTTTTTTTTGGTTTTAGTCAAAGCAGTTCTTAAAAAGAGGGAATATGGACCAAAGTATACTCAGAATAATTTCATCACTGGAGTCAGAGCAATGAATGAATTCTGCCTCAAATCCAGGTATAGTAATTTTTTAAAAAATGTAATGGTTTATTCTATCTAATCTAAATAACCAGTTACTTCCTAGAATTTGTTACCAGCTACCATCCATGTGGAAACTTCACTATGGTTCCTTCCTAAATTGAAGAAATAGTTTTATTCAGTTAAAAAAATATATATTTTTAAATGTTAAAATTGTTCACTTATTAAACTGAAGACTGCTCCAGCTTGAGCAATTCCAGTCTTTCTTGGCTCCTTTAACTAAAAAAAGCAGGTTCTTCAAAAATCTATGTGTTACACAAGAACCTTAGGAGTTCTATTGTTAATATGTAGCAGAATTATCAATAAGAGTATTTGTATATTAATATAGCTTTAAAATTTGGGGGGTTTTTGGTAGAGCAATTTTATTATGTCTCTGTTCACATTCCAGCTGTGGTTTGTGTTGAGCGTAAATTATTTTACTTCTTTCTGGTATCTTATTATTTTTTTCTAACTGAAGAGATTTATTGAGGTATAATTTTTTATAAATTTAAATGTTTTCCCCTCTTTTGTATGTTTGTCTAGGAAAGCTATATATTTAAGTGGAAGATTTCTTGGCAATTTAGACATCAGATGATCTAGGCTCTCCCTCCACCACCCCCACCATGGTACATCTTCTAGAGTATAAAGTGAAAGTCCCTTAGTCGTGTCTGACTCTGCGATCCCATGGACTATACAGTCCATGGAATTCTCCAGGCCAGAATACTGGAGTGGGTAGCATATGGTATAATATCAATAAATAAGGATTCCTATAATCAGTTTTATAACTTTTGTAAATACTGAAACAACAACCAATTATAATAATGATATAAAACTATATTTTGTTTCCCATACAAAAACTTTGTGAGTAAAGTAGGTTAGGTATAGCTATCTCCATATTATAGGCCAGGAAATATAATAAAGATGTTAGCAATGACCTGGTTTATTTAGTGAGTCAGTGACAGAGTGGGAACCAGAATACATATCTTTTGCTACCTGATCTAGACCTTTACTTTTTTATTTTTTGGCTACAGCACACGGCTTAAAACGTTTTAGTTCCCTGGCTAGGGATTGATCCTAGGCCACAGCAAGAAAGCCAGGATCCTAACCACTAGGCCACTAGGGAATTCCTCAGATTTTTGCTTATAGGTCTTTCATTGCTATTACAAAATTTCCTTAGGAAGACCAATGGTCAAATTTAGAATGACTGTTTAGCAGAGTGACTTGATGCATGTATCAACCTTTCAGAATTTAAGAGAAAGGAAAATAATTAAATAGCATGAAATTGACATGTACTCTTTATAAATTGATACCTATGAATCATGTTACCACTTAGTATTAGTCTGGACATGAGTTTGAGCAAACTCAGGGAGATAGTGAAGGACAGGGAAGCCTGGCATGCTGCAGTTCATGGGCTTGCAAAAAGTCAGCTATGACTTAGCGACTGAACAATGACAGTTAATCTGGATATAAACAAATAACTGTAAATATTAACTTTACATTCTCAAATAGAGGAGTAATACTCTAATCTGTGTTCTTCCTACTTTTTTTTTCTTCATACGTCAGATATTGCAGTGGTGTATACATAGCAGATAAAGGACAAGCACTGTTTAAGGATTTGACTCACTACATATTATATTACGGTATCTATATTGAGTCAAGAATAATTCTTAGTTTTTCAACTCTTTCTAAACCACTTTTATGTACAAAATGCCATCTTTAAACTGATTTTTACAGGCTATCCAGCTTTAGCTCTTAAAATGAGACTTACTTAGTAGTTTTTACCTGCCCTTAATAATCCTGAACTATATGAACCTTCTCTGAATAAATTCAACATATTTCTTTCTTCAGTGATCTGGAACAGCTTCGAAAAATCAGACGACGAAGTCCTCATGAAGATACTGAGTCCTTTACTGTATACTTGAGATCAGATGTGGAGGCAAAGTAAGAACATAGTTCTTTTGGGATTAATAAAAACCCATTTTAGACAGACTCAGAATTTTTAAAATGACATGTTTTAAAAGCAGAATATATACATATTTTTTAAAGTATTTACTTTTATTCATTTATTTGGCTGCACCAGGTCTTAATTGTGACATGCGGGATCTTTGATCTTCTTTGTGGCATGCGGGATCTAAATTAGTTGTAGCATGCAGAATCTTTAGTTGCAACATGTGAACTCTTTAGTTGTGGCATGTGAGCTCTTTGTTGCAGCATGAGGGATCTAGTTCCCCAACCAGGGATCAAACCCAGGCCCCCTACATTGGGAGCACACGGACTCTTAGCCACTGGACCACCAGGAAAATCCAAAAGCAGAATATGTTTGCAGATTTGTTTGAGAGTTACTAGTATGTATTAATTAGCAAAAAAAATCAGATTTTTTTTTTAGAAAATTTGCTGTTGAAGTTATTCTTATTGTGTAGATTTAATTTAGAAAACTTTCTTAAGTGTTTTATATTTTTCCTAAAGGACCTATAATTTTCATATAATTTTAGTTATCTAGATTTAAATATGATTTTCATGAAGTCATTAAAATTGTATTACTGAATGGTGGCCATGTGTATCTACATAGATCTTTGGAAGTTTGGGGAAGCCCTGAAGCTCTTGCCAGAGAGAAAAAACTTCGTAAGGAAGCAGAAATAGAATATAGAGAAAGTAAGTACATTCAGTTTAAAGCTGAGTTAACTGAAAAGCAACTTGTAAATGAGACCTTTGTCTATAATAACTGTGTCCTCCCTAGTGGTTGTCTACCTCTTGTGTTTGGTTTTGTTGGTTCTAGCAAATGCCAGTTTTCATTTTGGGGTTTAATTATTTTATAAAAACAATATCTATTTGTTTTCCTCTCTATAGCTTTTAAAGATCATGAGAGCAAGCAAAGCTAATTTGTCATTTCTATAAGACATATGAATATTAAAACTCAGGGTCTGATTTGAAGAGTGTACCTGTTCTAAACATGAATCCTAGTTTCTAAGGGGGTTGGCCTCTCAGAAGAAGCAAACAGCTGTTTAGTATCTTTATATTCACAGATAAGCTAAAGAGACCTGCATTTAAATCTACAGGAATGAAATGTTTACTTTCTTTTTTTTAATTAACTTTTTACTGAGGTAACATTGGTTTACATAACATTATATGTTCTATTTCTGTTTACCCTGCAACTTGATCACCACCAAAAATTTAGTTTCCATCTGATACCACACAGTTGATCCATTTTACCCATTTTTCCCTCAACCCTGCCCCTTCCCCTCCAGTAACCACTACCCTGCCTCAGATTGGTAATCAGCATTTATAGTAGGAGCCCCTTTTCCTCTTAATAGGAAATAAAATTTAGAGACATGTGGGCATTCATTCAGTTCAGTTCAGTCGCTCAGTTGTGTCCAACTCTTTGCGACCCCATGAATCACAGCACACCAAGCCTCCCTGTCCATCGCCAACTCCCGGAGTTCACTCAAACCCATGTCTATCAAGTCGGTGATGCCATCCAGTCATCTCGTCCTCTGTCGTCCCCTTCTCCTCCTGCCCCCAGTCCCTCCCAGCATCAGAGTCTTTTCCAATGAGTCAACTCTTCGCATGAGGTGGCCAAAGTACTGGAGTTTCAGCTTTAGCATCATTCCTTCCAAGGAACACCCAGGCCTGATCTCCTTTAGAATGGACTGGGGGCATTAGGGGTACTCAATTTTTTTAAATAAGTTGATATATTTTTAAGGTATTTTCAGTGGACAGAGTTAGGAAATACTTTTTGTTTCTTAAGAGAAAATATGTAGGTTATTTTGATAAACTTATTCCTTTTCTTTTTGTATCTCTTACTCTGAAAATCTTATTTATTAATTCATTAACATCATTAATTACATTTTTTATTTGTTCTTATATGTATGTACACACATAAATAGACAGAATACAGTGTTGTTTCAAACTATCAGTATCAGTATTCTTGCTAGGAAGGTGATATAAGATTTCTATTTTTTTTTTTGTTTTTACTGTATATTTCACTGGGGATATACAGTCAAATGCCTATGTTTTAAAGTCACTTGTAATTTCTCACTGTATGGATAAACCATCTACTAGATACAAAAATAGGTTCGTTTGTTTCGTTTTGCTTCTGATTTTAAGAAATTTGATTCATTTTTATTTAATAATTTTGTAAAACATTTATATGGTTCCAAAGTCACCTCAAATACTTTAAAAACAAAATACTTTAGAGAAATTTAGCTTCCATCTCTGTCTTTTCCACCCTTTTCCCTCCCTCTAGCATAGGTAATTGTTTAAAAAATTAGTTTGAGTGTTATTTTTACTAAAATAGCATACATACTGGTAATTGAGACCCTCCTTTTCATAAATAAGGCATAGTCTATGTACTTTCTGTGCTTTTTTTTTTTTAACTTGATTATATGTCCCAGAGAACATTCCATAGCAGGAAATAGAGAGGTTTCTTCATTTCTTTTATAATACTCCATTTTGGGGGGTACACCATAGTTTATTTAGTCATTTTCACCTAGGTCGTTTCCAGTCTTTTACTGTTAAAATAATGATGCTGTGAATAGCCTTGTACATATGTTAGAGGATGTACTTAAAATACAGAATTTGAGAAAGCACACTAATAAAATATTTTTTCCTTATTTTTAAACTTTGAGATGGAGAATTGGTTCTTATATCAAGCTTAAATAACTCATCTTGCTGCACTGAAACTATACTTGTTAACAGTTCTCCTGTCCCTCTAGCCCCTGGTAGCTACTCTTTTTTTCTATGAATCTGACTCCTATAGATACCACATATAAATGGACTCATACAGTGTTTGTCTTTTTGACTAAGTTACCTCACTTAACATAATGTCCTCAAGGTTCATCCTTGTGACAGGATTTACATTGTATGTATATACCACATTGTTCAGCATTTATTTGTCCGTGGACATTTTGGTTCCTTTCACTTCATGCCCATTGTGAATGGTGCTGCGATAAATTACAGTGTGAAAATAACCTCTTTGAGAGAGTGCTTTCATTTTTTTTTTATATATATACCCAGAAGTGGTGTTACTAAATCATATGATAGTTTTTAATTTTTTGAGGAACCTCTATATTATTTTGCATAGCAGTTGCAATATTTAATGATCCTACCAGTATAGTCAAGATCTCCAATTTCTCTGCATTCCTTGCCTACACTTGTTATTTCCTCTTTCTCTTTGTTTTTGTTTTGTGGTAGTAGCCATTCTAATTTCTGTGAAGTGATACCTCATTGTGGTTTTGATTTGCATTTATCTGATGATTAGTGATCTGAGCATCTTTCCATATGCTTGTTGGCCAGCTGGAGAAAAGTCTGTTCACGTCCTTAACCTACTTTTTATCAAGTTGCAAATTCAGATTTCTTACCATCACCTGATATTTTTGTTTGTATCTGGGAGAAGACTGTTTAACATAGTCTTAGAATAATTGTGTTAATCTAAAATGTGAAAGGATAAGAATATGTATGAGCTAAATGTATTGCGTAATTCTTTTTTTATAGGGCTATTTAGAAACCAAAAAATACTGAGGGAATATAGAGACTTTCTGGGAAATACCAAGGTAAGAATATTTTTCTTTTAATGTTGAGTATGTCTTTCACAGAAAATTCTGGTATCTGTCAATGATGAAAATCTAGCATGTCTGTGATCCTATTCCAAGGTAGATCTAATCTGCTAAAAAAATACCTTATCTTTCCATCACCAAATATACTACCTTATCTACAAATGTGCCAGAATACTATTCTTTTCTTTCCTACCAGAAGGAAATTAAAATTGGGACCAGTATAGAAAGCTTACCTTTACTGTCCACTTCTGATTTTCTCCTAAGTCCTTCATTGGACTTGCATTCCCACCACTCCACTGAAAGAGCTGTTGTCAAAGCCACCGACACTTTCATGATGCTGAGTAGTCATGTTCAGAGTCAGCCTTGCATTTAAATTGAGCTGGAGGTGTCTCCTGTCAAGAAGTGAGCACCATAACTGGAGAAAGGGCTAGCTTTGCAAATTGTCTCTTTTCTTCTGACTTGAATTTGAGTCGTTGCTTCCTTCTTGGAAAATTTAGAAATTAGCAATGATGACAGCTCTAGTCATACCTTATTTGATATGCTTTTCTTTCCCATTCATCGTATTCAAAGTTAATTCCATTTCCTTTTTGAGCCTTGGACTTCTGGCACCCCAGTGCTGCACTGAAGACCTGGATTCTCTTCGGTGTTAGGGCCTTTGTATGTCGTGTGAGTCACTTCTATGCTTTGACAGACAGCTTCTGCCCCTGCCTCTTGCTATGGAGTAATTTAGGCTGGTCCTGGGAAGACTTACTGCTAGCTTTATATCTTTTTTGCATGGAGGATCATCAGCACCAGATTTTTGAATAGCAGCTGTTTGGCTTCTGAAATCTGTGTCACTTAGAGCCCTTTTGAAGATTAATACTCATCAACCTTGAAATGTTACAGATTTTGAATAAAATTTCTATTATACTTTAAAAAAAAATAGTAATAGAATAAGACTTTAGTATTGAATTTCCTACTGTTCCGGTATTCCTCCTAGGAACACTCACTCTCTCACTAAAGATGGTTGGTTTCCTTCTCTAAAACATAATAAGATTATTCATGTTTCCTGGAATTAAAATACCTTCTTTACTTCTTCTTTTTTTTTTTTTTTGGTCTTTTTATTATTTATTTATTTCTTATTGGAGTATGATTGCTTCTCAATGTGTCAGCTTCTGCTGTACAATAGAGTGAATCAGCCATATGTATAAACATATCCCCTCCCTCTTGAACCTCCTTCTCACCCACCTACTTTGGATCCTTTTTTCTCTCTGATCCAGATACTTCCTTCTCTCTTATATTCTTCTTCATTTTATGGGAACTCCAATAGTGAAATATATGAACTCACTATATTTTAAGTTTGGCACAAGCACTCTCTCAATGCTCAGTGTTCTAATTGATATCTTATTTCTTATCCCTTTAATATTTCTACTTTTTTGTGCCTTTCCCTCTCATCCTAATTCTCTGAACTTCTTGGGATAGTCTTCCAGCATACTGGAGTGGGTGGCCCCTTGCTACTCCAGGGGATCTTCCAGACCTAGGGATTGAACCCGAGTTTCTTGTATCTCCTGCATTGGCAAGTGAATTCATTACTACTTGCGCCACCTGGGATTGAAATGATAGTGTCACTTTGAAATTACCTGTAGCTCTTTGAGTATTTTATGCTGATTTTCCTCCTAGTCCTCTAAAATCTATCCATCTGCTATGGATCTGTTGCTTTTTGAGATTTTGCTTCCCTTGCTGCTAGATTTCTTTGGACCTTGTTGCTGCTGCTACTGCTAAGTCACTTCAGTCGTGTCTGACTCTGTGCGACCCCATAGACGGCAGCCCACCAGGCTCCTCCGTCCTTGGGATTCTCCAGGCAAGAACACCGGAGTGGGCTGCCATTTCCTTCTCCAGTGCATGAAAATGAAAAGTGAAAGTGAAGTCGCTCAGTCATGTTTGACTCTTCGCTATCCCATGGACTGTGTAGCCCACCAGGCTCCTCCGTCCATGGGATTTTCCAGGCAAGAGTACTGGAGTGGGTTGCCATTTCCTTCTCCAGGACCATTTTGCTATTTCTGACCTAATTATTTACCAACATTTTCACCTTTTCTACAGCTTTTCTCTCTCTCTTTTTTTGGCTGTGCTGTGAGGCTTACATAATCTTAGCTCTCCAGGACCCCAGCAGTGGAAGAGCCCAGTCCTAACCATTGAACTACCAGAGAATTCTCTCTGCAACCTTCTTTCAGAGCAATTTGAGCTCAGTGAATCTCTTTTTTGCTATTATAACATTCTGTTATGGTTTAAAAATCTCATTTTCCTTCCCCATCTGTCTTGTTTACTCCATGTTTTCAAAACTTTCTTCTAAAGAAATTTTTTTCACCTTCTACCTTAAGTAGCATGTTTTCATTTTCTACTATTCCTATAACAATTTCATTTTTTTCCCCTGTACTAAGCAAAGGATTTGGTATATTCTCATTGTAGTAAAATGCACATACACTGGTTTTTGTTTATCAGTAAATGGCATAACTCAGAAATTTGGAACCATGGTCAGACTTTATAAATGAATCACTTTAAAGCTTGCAGCTCCCTCTTTTGCTCTGTTGTCCACAGGAACTTAGTAGGCGCTTTTTAAATCCTAACCTGCAGACCTGACTGCAAAGCATTATCAGAGTGCAAAATAAAAAGAAAAGCATTTTGATCCCCTAATGCCACATCAGCCTTGTTTTTATCCTTTCTTCATACAAAACTTATTTCTGTCAGAATCTTTGTGCTGTATAGTCTGCCTAAAACATTCGTCCAGATTTTTCATGATTGCTTCCTTCTCATCACTGAACTCCTTTCCCTTAGTATTCTAATCAAAACAGCCCTCCCTGTCATACCCCCAACACTATTCTATCAGTCTCTGTCTTAGTTTGTTTATTTATCACTCTCAGACATGACGGATTTATTCTCCCTCTTCCTATGCTAGACAGTGAGATCTATGAAGGGAGGGAGTCTATTTTGTTTACTCTTGTGCTCCAGCATCTAGAACTGTGCCAGGTATGTAGTACTTACACAATAAATATTTCTTGAATAAATTACATAAGGCAGAATATATGACTTGCTTTAATAGAAAAGTAAAGTACAACGGTAAATGTGGAGCAGTGTGAGTATTCTCTGGGGGATCAAGGAAGGCTTTACATAGAAGGGTAACCCTTGGCCAGATATGGAAGAAGATGAGTAAAGCTTAGAGAGGTTACAATGACATATGATAGCATTCCCGGGAGAGGAAGAGCAGGAAAAGAAAGTATAAATTCAAAGAGTAGCCAAAGAATATTTAACTGAAGAAAAATATTCTCCTTGAATACGTTCTGTACTTGTTTGATTTCCTTTTGTTTTGCTCAGTTTTGGAATTAAACACTGTGTTATCATTTGAGGGCTTCAGTCTTTAGAGAATAGTCAGGAGTTAAATGAGGGCAACAGACTTACTGGCTTTGGCTGTTCTTGTTTTAAAAGTTAAGAAGTTGTTCAAGAAATGGAAAATTTTAGGTTATTTCAGTTCAGTATATTTTTATCACTTTATTTTTGTTTTTTAATGTAACCAACTCAGAATTTTTCTGGGAGTAGACAGGAAATGAATTACAAGGAAATAAACAACATTCTGGAAAAGGATCTACATGCACTTTCAATTTCCATTTTCCCACAATTTAAATAGGAAAGTCTAGAGAAAAAGAATTAAGTAAATCTTAATTTACTTAATTGAAGAGGCATTGATAGAGGAGATATTTTCTGGTGTGTCAGACTCACATATAATCGTCATAGTGCCTTTTGGAAAAATGTTCGAGATTTTTTTTTGTTTGTTTTGTTTTTATAGCCACGCTCTAGAACGGCATCAATTTTTTTTAAGGGGCCAGGGAAAGTGGTGATGGTTGCCATTTGCATGTAAGTACTGAAAAATAAACCTTTAAAAATAGAATTATATTGTCTTTAATGTGTATATATATATATGAATGTACAAATTTATTACTTGGTATCTAGATAAAGATAAAGGTGCTATCTGAAAAATTTTCTTCTATTTTCATTGGTGTTTATAGAAGTCTTTTTTTAAAAAGTTGAATTGGCCAAAGTTACATTTAGAGTAAACCAACCTGCATTATGACTACTGAAGAGTATCTGCCCTCTATTTTTCTGCCATTTAACCCGGTAGAACATAACTGATGCTTTTGCCTCTTTCTTTTCTCCTCTGTCTTCTTGATCTCTATTATTTTGCCTACCTTTTAATCTATTGTACTGAGTAATCTATTTTAGGATGTTTATTTAAGAGCATTAATTCGTAGTTCATTAGTTTGTGCTTTTATTTCTCAAATACATATACTACATGTGTCAGGAATTTTGATGTGGTCTGGAAACATAAAGGTAAAATATGTAATTCTTATTTTCAAGGACTGGGGGGCCACTAGACTAAGAGTCATTTATAATAATACAACACAGGTAGTGGTGGTAGGGATGGAGAGACATGGTTAGGTTCAGAAAGTATTTAGGAGGACTGGGTAGTGATGGTGCCCAGGTTTCTGACTTGGACAATTGGATAGATACTGTACTATCGCTGAGAAAAAAGGAACACTGGAAGGAAGAGTCAGGGTGGGAGCAAAGAAAATAATGGGTTCCTTTTTGAGTCTGAGGTGTTTATAGGGCACCCAAGTAGAGCTGGTCAACAGAAATAATTGTTTTTGTCAGTAAAGTGGCATTAGCAGCTAAAGCTTTTTATATTGGAGGAATGTGATGCAGGGTATGTAAACTGCTTAGCATAGTTTCTGTTATATACTATGGTTGTTATATAATATGTATAATATTATATAATATACTTACTGTTTATATATACTGTTATATAATATACTTGATGGTTATTATTGTTAGTATATATTGGTTTGAAGCTCAGGAAGGAGACCTGAATTAGAGATAAAGACTAGAGAGTTATTAGTATACAGGTAATAATTAAAGCCATAGGAATAGTTAAGATCACCTGGAGAATGTATATGTATATACATTATAATGTATGAGGAAGGAAAAGCACTCCTGAATAAGCTTTGAACAATGCTCACATTTAAGAAATTGGTAGAAGACAAAAAAAAAAAGCCTGCAGAAGAGACTGAGGAAGAGTAAAGAGAAAGGTGGGAAGAAAACCAGGAGTCCGGTAGAAATCAAGGAAGACACTGTTTTAAGAAGATAGTGGCAAATGCCTCTGTAAGATTAAAGAAACTATTAAAAATGTTTTCAGGAATTTAATAGCAAGAAACAGGATATTGTTAAGAACAATCTTATGAGGGGTTGGTGGTAAAGCCATTGTTTAGGGATTAAAGACTGAATACAGAATGAGGAAAACTGAGATAGCAAGAGCAAATACAGTTCTTTCAAGAAATTACCTGAAGAGGAGAGGAGAAAAGGGTCGCTGGAAGGGGATGTATAGCTCCTCATTTATTTTTATTTATTTACTTAAAATTATGTATTTATTTACTTGGCTGCACTGGATCTTAGTTGCAGCAGTGGGGCCTTTTAGTCATAGCATGCAAACTCTTAGTTGGTGCATATAGGATTCTCTGACCAGGGGTCAAACCCAGGAATCCTGCATTGGGAGTGCAGAGTCTCAGCCACTGGACCACCGGGGAAGCCCCTGGCCCTGTTTCCTCATTTATAAAATGAGGATGTTATTACTTATTAATATTTGTATAATAGTTATAGTAAAACATAAGAAGTGACTAAGTATAGTGTCTGAGATAAATTATACTAGTTATTACTGTCAGAATCTGAGCACAACTAGCTTCCTCAGGAGATAATCATGTTTATTTTAGCATGTATGATCTTCTAGTATGACCGAGACTACTTGGTCTAGCTTTGTTTTCAGCTCTAGCATCTCCCTAATTAAACAACCTGATCTTCACCAATGTCGTGTCTTTGACAGTGACCTGCTGAACAATATCATGTGCTGATCTTCTTTCACCTACCTAAGACACAATTTCCTTTCTAATTCCATTTTGTCCAAATGTAGAACACCCTCTTTTCTCATCAGTTCTTAAGTAATATGTTTGCACATATCATGCCTCTTTCATTTAAATATTTAGTGAAACCATAATCTATATTCTTCAAATTTGTACTCTCTTGCCTAAAGCATAGTAAACTAGATATCTGTTTTAATTTACTTTGAACAAAATCTTATGGGTGTGTGTATGTATAAATAAGCTTTTGGTGGGAATTTTTATCTAAATCTATGCTAAATTATCTTTTCTTTCTCTCCTAGCAATGGATTAAACTGCTTCTTCAAATTTCTTGCTTGGATTTATACGGGTTCAGCAAGCATGTTTTCAGAAGCGATACACTCTTTATCTGATACTTGTAACCAGGTGAGGGGTAAAAGCTTTCTTACTAATTTAAAGTAATATTTTTTGAAATTTTAGTCTAAAAGTTGACATTTAAAAAACTGAATGATTCCTACAGTTGGGTTGTAAAAGAAAATGGAAGGTGTTTTACTTTTGAACGATGATATACAAAGAATTATGATCATAGTATCTGAAAACTGATTGTTAATGCTTTAAAAGCTTTTAACAATGAAGTATAAGATTATCAGATACTAGGTATTGGGCAGAGGCTTTTGCAAAAGTGATTCTTACATTAAATAGAAATTTGATTTAAGAATATGGGTTCTTATAACTGTAAGAGCCAGTGGATTTGTTTGAATAAACATATAAAATAGTCACATGTGATTGATGAATTAAAATGATTTTCACCGTAAACTAGTATTCTGATTTTTTCCTTGAATTTACAAATGAAAAATAATTTTTATAAAATTAAAATACCTTCTTGCTGCTGCTGCTTAGTTGCTTCAGTTGTGTCTGACTCTGTGTGACCCCATAGACAGCAGCCCACCAGGCTCCACTGTCCCTGGGATTCTCCAGGCAAGAACACTGGAGTGGATTGCCATTTCCTTCTCCAATGACGAAAGTGAAGTTGCTCAGTCGTGTCCTACTCTTAGCGACCCCATGGACTGCAGCCTACCAGGCTCCTCTGTCCAGACTCCCTTTAATTCAAATTCTGAATACTACAAATCTAAGACTTTTTTTAAGAATACAGCATTTCTACTTGTATATCATTTCACATTTTATAAAACGTGGCCTGTTAAAGAAAACCCTTTTAGTTTTTATTTGTTTATCCTCCTATTATATAAGAATGATTTGGGAGAACTTATAACAAAAAACACAGGTACATACAGTAAGAATACTTAAGACAAAGTTAAAAATAATAATGAAATGGTAAGGAGCAGGGAGACCAATTTTAATAAAAATTAAATCTGAGAACTCATGTAACTCACTATGAGATAGATTAAAACCTTTTGTAAAAGTAAAGGAAAGACTCCACACTCCCAATGCATGGGGCTCAGGTTCAGTCCCTGGTCAGGAAACTAGATCCCGCTTCCCACGACTAAGAGTTATCATACCACAGCTAAAGATCCCGCATGCTGCAAAGAAGATCAAAGATCCCATGAGTGGCACCTAAGACCTGGTGCAGCCAAATAAATAAATATTTAAACAAATTTTTTTAAAGATAAGGAAAAAGTAGACACTTGCTATTAGTACTAACAATCATTTTCTTAAATTTTTATACTCAGTAATTACTTAATAACTACTATTTATATATTATTTTGTCTGTTGAGTGGGGGAGAGGTGGGTGAGAGAAACCTATAAACACAGTACCTATTTTGTTGTAAGTTTATTTGAATATGAGAAAATTAAAATGTAAAAATAGTGCATATTATTAATTTTAGTTGTTACTTAAAACATTGAAGACACTTTCTAAGTGTCCATACTCTGAAATACGATTTAGGGTTTAAAAGCAGGTGGTAGAGGACTTGCATTGCAGTCCAGTGGTTAAAACTCCATGCTTTCACTGCAGGGGGTGTGGATTTGATCCCTGGTTGGGGAACCAAGATCCCGAATGCCATGTAGCACAGCCAATAGATAAATAAAAGCATATGGTAGACAGCTGTGTATTGATCTGGAATAATAACCATATGAAAAATCCAGTTGCAAAACATATGTACATAACTTAATGTTTCCAGTCATGATGGACACATGGGGACTAAGGCTCAGTCTTTTGCTATAAACAGCTAAAAAACTATACAAAGTATATTTAACAGTATTTTCAAACATTGGGCATTAACAGTGCAAGACTGTGATCGCTGAGGAAGGGGAACAGGTGAATTAAATTATGATCACTCTGATTTTTTGCTTGGAGGCACTTTTGGGATAGTGGAGGAGGGTGGGTTACCCATCATTGAGTTGAGAAGTTAGAAATTAGGGTTCAGTGAGTCTGAGATGGCTAGAAATTACAAGGCAGATTACACAGAGGAGGGAGCTATGCAGACAAAAAGCTATAGAAGTCTACCTAGGGTTTTCCTTGAATTGACTCTCTGCTGAGGTTTTGTTACACATGTGTTGGGTAAAGCACCATGAGACTAGGCAAAGAACCAGCAGGGGACATGAGCCGGAGTAATCCCTAGAGTTCACAAAGGGCTTGGATTAAGTTCCGACATTCTAAGGTTGAAAGTCCTGACTGATTACCCAGGCCAACAGAAGGCTTAGACTTTGGTAGTAGGGCTAAATTATCTTAGTTGTAAAGTTTTAGAACCTTTCTGACAAAAATCTAGAGGATCATGCTGATTTGCAAGTAACTTAATTACCTGCCAGAACAAATCCCTATACTCACTAAAAGGAAGACAACAAATTCCAGACATGCAGTATAACGTTCATGGTGTTCAGCACCTAATTTGCAAAATTTGTAATAGACAACCAGGAAGCAGAAAATTTGACATTCAACCATGAGAAAAATTAGTCAATAGAAACAGGCTCAATTGACATATGATAGAATTAGCAGACAAGGATAAATGGCTGTTAAAGATGCATTCATATTATGTATCAAAATAAAATATGAATATAATGAGAAGAGAAATGGAAGATAGAAGAACCAAATGGAAATTTTAGAGCTGAAAAATATATCTGATATGAAAAATCCAATATATAGAATTAAGAGCAGATTAGACTTTGTGGAAAGCATGATCAGTAAACTCAAGTAAACATGACTGTAGAAAGCATTCATACTAACACTAGAGTGAAAAAAGACTAAAAAAAAAAATGAAGGGAGCCTTAGACATGTGGGACGTTATCAAGAGAATTATATCAAACATGTAAGGAAGAAATAATAACCATTAGTACACAGACTTTCAGATATAGAGGAGAAGGAAACACTTTTCATTTCCTCTAATAAGGCTAGTGTAACCCTGATTGTTGTTTAATTGCTAAGTTGTATCTGACTCTAAGTTGTATCTGACTCTTTTTAAACCCCAAGGACTATGGCCTGCCAGACTCCTCTGTTTGGGATTTTCGAGGCAAGAATACTGGAATGGGTTGCCATTTCCTTCTGAAGGAGATCTTCCCGACCCAGGGTCCAATCTCCTGCATTGGGCAGGTGAATTCTTTACCACTAGGCCACTAGGGAAGACCGTCTTAACCCTGATCTAAAATCTTAAAGATAAAAAGAAAAAAATATAGACCCATATCTATCATTAACATAGATGTAGATATCCTTTCAGTTCAGTTCATTCGCTCAGTCGTGTCCGACTCTTTGTGACCCTGTGAACCACAGCACGCCAGGCCACCCTGTCCACTACTAACTCCCGGAGTCCATTCAAACCATGTCCATGTGTCGGTGATGCCATCCAACCGTCTCATCCTCCGTCGTCCCCTTCTCCTGCCCTCAATCTTTCCCAGCATCAGGGTCTTTTCCAGTGAGTCAGCTCTCCACATCAGGTGGCCAAAGTATTGGAGTTTCAGCCTCAGCATCAGTCCTTCCAATGAATACCCAGGACTGATCTCCTTTAGGATGGACTGGTTGGATCTCCTTGCAGTCCAAGGGACCCTCAAGAGTCTTCTCCAGCACCACAGTTCAAAAGCATCAATACTTTGGTGCTCAGCCTTCTTTATAGTCCAACTCTCACATCCATACATGACCACTGCAAAAACCATAGCCTTGACTAGATGGACCTTTGTTGGCAAAGTAATGTCTCTGCTTTTGAATATGCTGTCTAGGTTAGTCATAACTTTCCTTCCAAGGAGTAAGCATCTTTGAATTTCATGGCTGCAATCACCATCTGCAGTGATTTTGGAGCCCCCAAAAATAAAGTCTGACACTGTTTCCACTGTTTCTCCATCTATTTGCCATGAAGTGATGGGACTAGATGTCATGATCTTAGTTTTCTGAATGTTGAGCTTTAAGCCAACTTTTTCACTCTCCTCTTTCACTTTCATCAAGAGGCTCTTTACTTCTTCACTTTCTGTCACAATGGCGGTGTCATCTGCATATCTGAGGTTATTGATATTTCTCCCGGCAATCTTGATTCCAGTTTGTGCTTCCTCCAGCCCAGCATTTCTCATGATTTACTCTGCACATAAGTTAAATAAGCAGGGTGACAATATACGGCCTTGACATACTCCATTTCCTAGTTGGCACCAGTCTGTTATTCCATGTCCAGTTATTTATTGTGATCCACACAGTCAAAGGCTTTAGCATAGTCAATAAAGCAGAAATAGATGTTTTTTCTGGAACTCTCTTGCTTTTCCGATGATCCAGCAGATGTAACGCTGAAGAAGCTGAAGTTGAATGGTTCTATGAAGACCTACAAGACCTTCTAGAACTAACACCCAAAAATGATGTCCTTTTCATTATAGGGGACTGGAATGCAAAAGTAGGAAGTCAAGAAACACCTGGAGTAACAGGCAAATTTGGCCTTGGAGTACAGAATGAAGCAGGGCAAAGGCTAACAGAGTTCTGCCAAGAGAACACACTGGTCATAGCAGATACCCTCTTCTGACAACACAAGAGAAGACTCTACACATGGACATCACCAGATGGTCAACACTGAATCAGATTGATTATATCCTTTGCAGCCAAAGATGGAGAAACTCTATACAGTCAGCAACAGCAAGACCAGGAGTGGACTGTGGTTCAGATCATGAACTCCTTACTGCCAAATTCAAACTTAAATTGAAGAAAGTGGGGAAAACCACTAGACCATTCAGATATGACCTAAATCAAATCCTTTATGACTATACAGTGGAAGTGAGAAATAGATTTAAGGGACTAGATCTGATAGAGTGCCTGATGAACTATGGACGGAGGTTGGTGACATTGTACAGGAGACAGGGAGCAAGACCATCCCCCCAAAAAATGCAAAAAAGCAAAATGGCTGTCTGAGGAGGCATTACAAATATCTGTGGAAAGGAGAGAAGCGAAAAGCAAAGGAGAAAAGGAAAGATATACCTGTTTGAATGCAGAGTTCCAAAGAATAGCAAGGAGAGATGAAAAAGCCTGCCTCAGTGATCAGTGCAAAGAAATGGAGGAAAACAATAGAATGGGAAAGACTAGAGATCTCTTCAAGAAAATTATAGATACCAAGGGAACATTTTATGCAAATATGGGCTCAATAAAGGACGGAAATGGTATGGACCTAAGAGAAGCAGAAGATATCAAGAAGAGGTGGCAAGAATACATGGAAGAACTGTACAAGAAAGATCTTCACGACCCAGATAATCACGAAGGTGTGATCATTCACACTCACCTAGAGCCAGACATCCTGGAATGTGAAGTCAGGTGGCCCTTAGGAAGTATCACTATGAACAAAGCTAGTGGAGGTGATGGAATTCCAGTTGAGCTGTTTCAAATCCTAAAAGATGATGCTGTGAAAGTGCTGCACCCAATATGCCAGCAAATTTGGAAAACTCAGCAGTGGCTACAGGACTGGAAAAGGTCCGTTTTCATTCCAACCCCAAAGGTAATCCCAAAGAATGCTCAAACTACTGCACAATTGCACTCATCTCACACGCTAGTAAAGTAATGCTCAAAATTCTCCAAGCCTGGCTTCAGCAGTATGTGAACCGTGAACTTCCAGATGTACAAGCTGGTTTTAGAAAAGGCAGAGGAACCAGAGATCAAATTGCCGACATCCGCTGGATCATCAAAAAAGCAAGATATCCTTTAGATATAATCAAATTGAATCTAGCAATATACAAAAATTATAATACATCATGATCAAGTGAATATTCTAGGAATGCAAATTTAAATTTTCAAAGTCAGTAGAAGTTTAATATACAAAAATCTATTGTATTTCTACTATCAGCAAGCAAATGGAGAATGAAATTTTTAATAAATTCCATTTATAATATTAAATATATAGGAGTAAATTTAACAAAAGCTGTGTAAGACTTTAACACTGAAAACTTAAAATATAACTGGAGGAAGTTAAGACCTAGGGAAATGGATAGAGATACTATGATTATGGATTGGATTACTGCATTAATTAATATGTCTGATTTCCCTAAATTAATTTACAGATTTAATGTAATCCATCAGACTTTTTTTTGTTAGAAATTGACAAACTGATTAAATTCTAAAATTTATATGCAAATATAAAGAACCTGGAATATTCAGAGCAATCTAAAAAAAATTTTTGGAGGATTTTAAGACTTATTTCAGAGCATAATAATTAAGACAGTAGGGAATTCCCTGGTGGCTCAGACCGTAAGAATCTGCCTGTAGTCAGGAGAGAGAGGTTCCGTCCCTAGGTGGAGAAGATCCCCTGGAGAAGGAAATAGCTACCCACTCCAGAATTCTTACCTGGAGAATTCCATGGGCAGAGGAGCCTGGCGGGCCATAGTCCATGGAATCGCAGAGTCAGACATTACTGAACAACTAACACTTTCAAGGTATTGGCACAAGGACTGACAGGTCAGGAGAACAGAGTAGAGGGTCCAACAGTTACACAGTTGATTTTTGACAAAGGCACCAAAGCAGTTCAGTGAAGAATAGAAACTCTTCAACAAATGGTATGGGAATAATTGAATATTCACATGGGTAAAAAAAACAAAGGACATCAACTTATACAAATGCCTTCATGCCTCGTACAAATTTAAGGTGGACCCAGAAGTACCAGCTAACACTGAAAATACTAGAAGAAAACCTAGGAGAACATCTAGGCCTTTAGGTAAGCAGAGAGTTCTTAAAACAGGACACAGAAATAGGACCATAAAATAAGAAAAACTTCATCAGAATTAGAAATTCTTACTAAGGACACTTTTAAGACAATAAATAGGCAAGTTGCAGATAGAGAGAAAATATTGGTAAAGCTTATAATCTGACAAAAGACTGTTATCCAGGATAAATAAAGAACTTATATTTTTTTATTGTTATTCAGTTGCTAAGTCACATGTAACTTTGTGACCCCACTGACTGTAGCACACCAGGCTTCCCTGTCCTTCACCAACTCCTGGAGTTGCTAACATTCATGTTCATTGAGTCAGTGATGCTATTCAACCATCTCATCTGCTGCTGCCCTCTTCTTTTGCCTTAAATCTTTCCCAGCATCAGGGTCTTTTCCAGTGAGTCAGCTCTTTGCATCAGGTGGCCAAAGTATTGGAGCTTCCGCTATAATTCAGTATTAAAAAGAAAATCTAAGTTTTTTTAAAAAGGCTGAAGATTTGAAAAGGTACTTCACAAAAATACATGAATGTAGTTGATGGACACAAGGAGGTGTTCAACACTATTCATCATCAGGAAATGTATATTGAGACCCAAACAGGACCTCTCTACATATCCACTATAATGATTAAAATTTAAAAGCCTGACAGTCAAATGTTGGGTTAAGATGCAGAGTACCCAAACCTTTTAGATATTGCTGATGGAGTGTAAAATGTTATAACTACTCTTAAATTGGTCAGTTTCTTGTAAACATATGTCTATTGTTGGACTCAGCAATTCCCCTCCTAAATATTTAACCAAGAGAAATGGGGACAAAGGTCCACAAAGACTTGTATAAGAATGTTTATAGCACTGTAAAGGTGCTGTAATGGACAAAAAATTGGAATCAACACAAATGTTCATCAACAGTGGAATAAACAAATTGTGGTATACTCATACAATGGAATATTATCTAGCAATAAAAAGAAAAAATGAAATTCTTCTCTGTAATAGCATATATGCATCTCCAACAGTATGTTAAATAAAAGATGGCAAATACCAAACAGTAGTAATTGCATGATTCCATTTACATTAAATTCTAGAACTTTGACTTTAATCTTTGAAGAACAGCATTAGTGATATCTTATTTTTATAAGAATAAATATGGCCCATATTAAATTTATAGAACTTCTGGTATCTCACATTTCATTGCACAGCCAGCCTGAACATTAAGTATTTTAAAAATGATTGAACACTCATTGACTATTTTGTAAACATTATAAACACACACATATATAGTGTGAATTAATAATGAGTATTTCAATTTTAGTATACCAGTTTTAAAATTATATGTTCTTAATTTACTCTCATTCTCCTAGTTTAATTTATTGAAAAGCCATCATCTGTTTTGGGTAGTTTGACCCTCTTTTCCTTTGGAATCAAATAGGAAAAAAAGTTGTAATATTCTTGGTTTTTAGGATAGAATTTCCAATATTGAAACTTAAGTCTGGTATTTATTTGTTTTAGTCATTTACAGGGTGGTATAATCTCCATATATCTTACAAAAGAAAATGTTTTCTATTAAATGCGTGGTAACCTACAGAGAAACCTCAACTGTGAAGAATTTGGTTATCTTGAAAGTACCTATTTGATACTGTGCTGAAAAAATGGAAAACCCCCAGCTTAGTCGATAGGATATTCACTCAGAGGCTTTGTATTTTTATTAGATAAATAATTTTAATAAGGTAATCTTTTTCAGATTTCGAAATTTACATGAAATTAATAGAAAAGATACTTAGTGCAAACATAATGTTGAGCAGTTCCAGTGAATCAGTCTTTTTTAACAAAAGATATGATCAAAAATATCAAATAAACAGAAATAAAGGAAGAAAAGATGAAGGCCAAGGAGGAAGGAAAGGAAGATGGTAACCAATATAAAAGACATTTTTGCATTTTTGTCATGCAAAATTTTGTCATTTTGTCATTTTTTTCCCTAAAGAAATAAAAGTTTTGTTGCAATTAGTCTTCCATCTTTATTTCTTCCTTCCACACTCCACATAGTCACTGCTCTATATACATTGATATGTATACTTCATGCACATAGTTTTGGAGTTTTACTAAAAATGTAAATGTGTCATAGAATAGAATAGTCGGCTCAGTCATGTCCTATTCTTTGCAACCCCATATCTGTAGCCTGCCAGGCTCCTCTGCCCATGAAATTCTCCAGGCAAGGAAATGAGTGAGTAGCCATTCCCTTCTCCAGGGGATCTTCCTGACCCAGAGATCAAACCCAGGTCTCCTACATTGTTGGCAGATTCTTTACCTTCCAAGCCACCAGAGAAGCCCAAATGTATCATGTGTATACACAATTTGTACTCTTTAAGTCTTTTATTTGTTCAGTTTATACAAGCTATTCTTCCTGTAAAAAATTAGGTATTACAGGCTACCCTAATCCTACTTTTCTCCTCAGAGGTTAAGTGTGAGTTCTTTCAGGCTTTTTCCTATGATTTACATTATATGTTGTTTACAAAAACTACAAAACACAAGTTCTTTTGTATTATACATACCTTTTCTAAACTTGCTTTTTTCCCTTTCACTGAATGTTATGTCTTGGAGCTTTCACCATGTCAGCATAGAGAGCTGTATCCCAACTCTGTTCTTTTACACTGAGGTAGAGGACGTTTATTATTTGGTTGTACCATGATTTATTCTGCCTTTCCTCATTGAAGAAGTTTTAGGTTGCTCTCTTATTTCTCAGCTTTATAAGCAGTGTTTTTTAAACCCCTTTCTGGTCGTCTCTATGTCTCGATGGCAAGTACTAGAAACCAGCATTGCTGGGTGATTGGACGTATGTGTGTTAAGTGTTTCTTTGTTGTTGTCAGGTTGTGCCCTCTAGACTGGCTTTGCCTCATTATACTCCCTGTCTTGCTAATGATCATTTACTTTTTTTTCTTCCGTAGGCCTTATTAGCATTGGGCATCAGTAAGTCTGTTCAGACACCAGATCCTACTCACCCGTAAGGACTTTGTCTTTATTATGTTTTCATTTGTTTTGGCAGTAAGTTGTCGAATTATAGATATGTCCTGAAGTTTTATATACCTGCAGCTTTGTGTTAAAGAGTTGGTCCTTTCTTCTGCTGTAGTATCTAAAATGAAGGATTCAACTGCTTTGTCAAAGTAAATGCAAGATCTAATTTGAAAATGGAGTTCAAATTATTTTTATTCTTCGTAATGTAACATAAAAATCTTGTCCTCTTTGTATTTGATAATTAATAACAAAGCACATATTTTGATCTTGGAGTTGTTTTATTTGGTCAAAGGAAATACATATATTTCACGTTTGGACTAATAGGCCACTCTTAAATTTTAGTGATAATTTTCTATTAAATTCATGCTTAATATATTTTAATTCCCTTATTGTCATTTGGAGATAGTATTCTGTTAATGTTTCAAAATGACTTATTTTTAAAAGAAATGTGCTCTTTAGCACATATTATTTTGAATTATATTAGTTATTTGATACAAAGACTTGCTACTGCTTCTATTAATATAACCAGGTAAAAATTTTTAATTCTACGTGTATTTTTTCTTTTTTTAACAAGCTTCAGTAATAGAATTTGAGCAATCAAATTTGCCTTAAGGCAAAAGAAGTACACTTTTATTTCTGTATAGGAGTCTGCCTCTGTGCTTCATATATCTTGAAATCCAGACACTCCTGTTTTCTTATAAAAGCACATTTTGAGTATCCTGTAACTGTCAGTAAGCTTTTATATGCCAAAAATTTTAAAACGGTGAAATTGAAAATTTTTAGGTGTGTAGCTTTCATAAGATATTTTTAACAATCTACTTTAGTGCTGCCTGATAGAATTTTCTATAATAATAGGAATATTTATGTATATCTATTCAATATGCTAGTCACTAGCTACATGTGGCTGTTGAGCACTGGAAATGTGGCAGGTGCAATTGAAGAATTATGTTAAAATTTTATTTAGTTTTACTTAATTTACATTTAAATAGTGTTTATGTAGCTAGTGACATATTGGATAATGCAGATCTACATAATTTAAAATTTCGGTAAGAATATACAAATTCCTTGAAAACACATAAAATGAAAGTAATGCTATTTACTTTAGATCTTAAGTTATCTTAAATATATATAGTCTATCTATGTGGGAAAAACTTCAGAAGAATGTTAATTTTTCTAAATCAAGCTTATAGAACACTGTCACATCTATAAACTGATACTTTCCTATGGTAAGATTACATATTTGCAAAAGGAATTAAAAAACAATTTTAATTAAGATTCCAAGCAAGAATACTGGAGTGGGTTACCATATCCTACTCTAGAGGCTCTCCCCAACCCAGGTATTGAACCTGTGTCTCTTGCATCTCCTGTATTGACAGGCAGATCCTTTACCACTGCACCACCTGGGAAGCCCTTTTAAATTAAGAACTCTTATTTAAATTTGCATCTACTCTAGGTGTACCATGTTTGAATTTGGGGGTAAATCTCCCAGAAACTTTTGTATGAATGAGTGATTCTTTCCCTCTCATATTATCTCATATTTTTAAATTTATTACTCATTATTTTATTGGTACATACAGTAATACAAAGTAATGCACATGTTGACCAAAGACTCTTAAAGAATAATTGTGACTTAACAAAAAAATTGTCACCAAAACACCCAGAAAACTGAAGCTCTTAGTCTTTTAATAATAGTAGTGAGCTACTGTGTGTTAAATTCTACAGAATCCACAAAAAGTATCTAGCATCAAATTATAGGTAATATAAATTATGTAAGACAGTATTTAATTAGAAACTTCGTTACAAGGAAATTGAAATGTTACCCTCTTCATTAAACATTTGAATACATTAAAAAAATAAATTTTATCTGTGTTTGTGGTATTTAAAAGTAAAGTTGCTGTAGTAAATCAAAGCAAATTATAAGAAAGAGGGATTAGCCAAAACCTGAATTAAATCATATTCAGTTTACTTTTATATAGTTTCAAAGATCTTGCAGTTTTTTCCACTTTATATGTTATTTTCTGATTAGATTTCAGTTTGGCACTTACCTTTTACTTAACTATAAAATCATAACATCTTGACGTTGTAAGAGGCTTTTTTTCATTGAACTATTAAACATTTTGGAAGGAAATAATTTGTATTTCTTGTAAACTATTTGTTTTTAATTTTTCAGGTATGGATTTTCAAATATGCGCTATATTGCTTCACTAATTAGTGGTGTTGGTATTTTCATGATGGGTGCAGGATTATCTTGGTACCATGGAATCATGGGATTGCTCAATCCTCAACCAATAGAATCTCTTCTATGGGTAATTTTCTCCTTCCCTCCCCCCTCAGTGTTAAAAGTAATATGAAATAACAATTAAGTACAGTAGAATACCTTTGTTATATTAAAGTTAAAGATTGGGACTAAATATACCTTCTTGACTGTAATATAGGATTATATTACACATACACACACTTGTATGTGTTTTTTAGGATGTGACTGAACCTGACCTCTAAATCCATATGATTCGATGATGTTGAGCAAGAGTATCTCTTTAGGTACAGTGGTTAAGCACTGTATCCTTGGTTAAAATTTTGGACGGTTCTGTTAATTTCTGCTGTTACTAAAAGCAAAAAGGCCAGAAGACCTCTGTTTGGTTTTAGTACTAAGAATAATCTGTCAGTAGTTAAAATATCCATTCCCTTGTAACAGTCATGTGTTAGAATTTTTCTTAAAATTAAAGCCTCTTCTTTCCCACGTTCTGGTTGGAACCCTACATGGGAGAATGGGAGTGTGGTTCCCTTCTGTGTTTTTTCACCCAAGGGCCTGTACTCTTCTCTCCTGCTCCCTAGGCTGCCTCTGGCAGCACTGAAGGTAGAGATAGGGGACAGAAAAGTGCCGCGCTGTGGGTCCCAGCACCACCTTGCACTGGTGTCCGCTGGCCTTCGTAGGTACCTAAAGCTGTCTTTTTTCTTCTCGTGGGAGCTTGCTGGAGATTACCCTGCTTGGCAGCTGTGACCATAGCTCCCCTGACAAGTGCAGATTGGTCGTGTGGCAGCCCTGTCAGCTGTTGTATATCATGGTGTAGTTCCAGACTATTTCTGCTGATGTTGCCAGTAAGATTCAGTGGAAGGAGCCTAAAACTGAGATAGGAAAACCTGTATTCTAGTTCTTATTTCAATATTCTTTCCATATACTCAAGCAAATCACGTAGCTTTGGGAAATCTTAACTTTGCTTAACAGGATGACGAGAACGTTAAAGTGGGTTCAGAATTTTTAAACCTTTATTTCAGGGAAGGCTGGGGTTCCAAAAATTCTATATTTGAATTTTTAAATTTTATATAAAATTTATCATTTGAATTTCATATAAAACTTTAAAAAAATCTGTGTTATTTCTTTCTGTATGTCTTGGACTAACGCACAAAGCTGTTCTTGATAGTTCAGTTCAGTTGCTCAGTTGTGTCCAACTCTGTGACCCCATGAACTGCAGCACGCCAGGCTTCCCTGTCCATCACCAACTCCTGGAGTTTACCCAAACTCATGTTCATTGAGTTGGTGATGCCATCCAACCATCTCATCATCTGTTGTCTCCTTCTCCTCCTGCCCCCAATCCCTCCCAGCATCAGGGTCTTTTCAAATGAGTCAGCTCTTCACATCAGGTGGCCACAAAATTGGAGTTTCAGCTTCAACATCAGTCCTTCCAATGAACACCCAGGACTGATCTCCTTTAGGATGGACTGGATGGATCTCCTTGCAGTCCAAAGGACCCTCAAGAGTCTTCTCCAACACCACAGTTCAAAAGCATCAATTCTTTGGCGCTCAGCTTACTTTTCTAGTCCAACTCTCACATCCATACATGACTCCTGGAAAAACCATGGCTTTGACTAGACAGACCTTTGTTGGCAAAGTAATGTCTCTGCTTTTGAATATGCTGTCTAGGTTAGTCATAACTTTCCTTCCAAGGATTAAGTGTCTTTTAATTTCATGGCTGCAATCACCATCTGCAGTGATTTTGGAGCCCAGAAAAATATCAGCCACTGTTTCCCCATCTATTTGCCATGAAGTGATGGGACCAGATGCCATGATCTTAGTTCTCCAAATGTTGAGTTTCAAGCCAACTTTTTCACTCTCCTCTTTCACTTTCATCAAGAGGCTCTTTAGTTCTTCTTCACTTTCTGCCATAAGGATGGTGTCATCTGCATATCTGAGGTTATAGATATTTCTTCTGGCAATCTTGATACCAGCTTGTGCTTCATCCAGTTCTGCATTTTTTGTGATGTACTCTGCACATAAGTTAAATAAACAGGGTAATAATATACAGCCTTGATGTACTCCTTTCCCGATTTGGAACCAGTCCAGTGTTCCGTGTCCAGTTCTAAGTGTTGCTTCCTGACCTGCATACAGATATCTAAGGAAACAGGTCAGGTGGTCTGGGTATTCCCATCTCTTTCATAATTTTCCACAGTTTACTGTGATCCACACAGTCAAAGGCTTTGCCATAGATAATTAAGCAGAAATAGTTGTTTTTCTGGAACTCTCTTGCTTTTTCAGTACAGCTTTTTCAAATGTTGGTATTTGATCTCTGGTTCCTCTGCCTTTTCTAAAATCAGCTTGAATATTTGGAAGTTCATGGTTCACGTATTGCTGAAGCCTGGCTTGGAGAATTTTGAGCATTACTTTACTAGCGTGTGAGATAAGTGCAGTTGTGTGGTGGTTTGAGCATTCTTTGGCACTGCCTTTCTTTGGGATTGGAATGAAAACAGACCTTTTCTAGTCCTGTGACCACTGCTGAGTTTTCCAAATTTGCTGGCATATTGAGTGCAGCACTTTCACAGCGTCATCTTTTGGGATTTGAAATGGCTCAACTGAAAATTCCATCACCTCCACTAGCTTTGTTCTTAGTGATGCTTCTTGATATCTTTATCTAATTCAAGAGTGTCTGGGATTGTAAGGAAAATGGTATTATCTTCCTCCCCCAAATTGATTACTGTGTATAACTGCTAATCCATCTGAATCAGGACTGAGAAATAATTCTCTTGGTACTGGTTGTCGAAACAAAAGTAAGAAATAACTGGGTATGGTTGTGGATCATACCGTATCGACAACCTTAGATTTCAAATGTTTGTGTTCATTTTGAAGTTCAAAAACTTTTTTTTACCAGTTAAGTAATAATTCTTTTATATCATGAATGAACTTAGGTCATGGAATAACATTCTATTGTGTGTGTATATTACTCTTCCAGGTATTAAAAAATGAGATAGTCATCAAATTTTAACTCTTGTTTCTTCTTATGAAGACACCATGTGTCTCATTGTCCTTATTTGATCTATTTCCCATCAAAATCCTTATCTGATTAGGATTGAATTGATGTTTCCTTCCATTAAGCTTATGCATGGACTGTTATAATTCTTTAGTGAAATATTAACTTATACTTTATTTTAATATTTATTTCCTAGGCATACTGTATTTTAGCGGGATCATTAGTATCTGAAGGAGGTACGTACTATCCCAGGATTTTGTTATTGTTAATAATCTATAGTCCATTTTTATAGTTTGCCATTAATAATAAGTTCTCTTGGTTAAAGAAAACTGTAGAAATAGGAATAAAGTTTTGTCTCCTTTGAGGGAGGAAGTTTTTGTATAATGTACTATGTTGATTCCTGTAATGGATGGGGCCAAATTTGGAAAAGCTTTTTTTGTTTTTTGTTCTTAACTATCATATCATAATGCTCAGAACATTTGAAATGGAGTATAAATACATAACTATATAGTGAGTTTTTAAGAATCAGGCTTTAGTAATGTTAACCTGGGAAGACTGTCCCTTTTTGCAGAACAAGTATTTTTTAAGTTTTTGAAAGTTTCAGCTATAGCCGTAATATGACAGAGAAGTGCTAATACCATGCATGAAACTGCCTTATCTGCTGCTCTACTTACAGTATGTTTACTTCTGAAACATTGTCGTTTTCTATGCATTATCCCATCATCTTTGACTGTCTTGTAAAATGTTGATAATACCACCTGCCTCAAAAGGTTGTGGATCTCAAAAGTAATTGTGCTTAGTGTGGTACCTGACAACTAATAGTTGTCTAATAAATTAAGGCTGTTGTGATGGTAATGATATTTAAATTATGGTAGCTAAAAATATGGGATTCATTTTATTATAATGATTAACTGGGGTTCTTGATAATGGCTAGTTTAATATAGAACTTTTCCTTATTGACAGCTCTTAGATAGCATTAAAGCATTGTGCCTATTTATCTGTCTTTTGAGATGCCATCTTTAAAGTTTGGAGGCATGAAGTTTCTTCCATCTGATATGAGTGTTTTTCTTTCAGCAACACTTCTTGTTGCTGTAAATGAGCTTCGTAGGAGTGCTCGGGCCAAAGGAGTGTCATTTTACAAGTATGGTATGTACTTTAGAAATGTAGGTGTATTATATCATCATCTTTATTTGCCTAAAATCACCAAGTACTGTTGCTTTGTTCCACATAGATGTGTACAAAATATATCTCAGTGTCTTCCCTATATGGCTCTTACTTATGTATTAGCTCTTTTAAAAAGAAAAATGTAGTGTAATTTGATTAGGAGTGCTTTATATTTGGATTTAACTTATGTGGACTTCAGTATTGCTGTGTATGCTTATGTAACTTGAGAAAGTAATCTGATTTTAAAAATTAGTTATTGTTAACATTTAAATCAAGTAACTATGTTTATATTGAACAGTTTTAAAAGTCAGGATCTCATGCATTTTTAATTTTTTTTTTATGGCCATTGGGCACAACTTGTGGGATTTCAGTTCCCCAGGAAGGGATTTAACCTGGGCCATAGCAGTGAAAGCCTATAATCCTAGCCACTAGGGAACTCCCTTTTAATTCAAATTAAATTAAGTTAAATTAATGGACATTTTATGTTACCTGATAATATCAAATTAAGATTTCAAAAGTTTCTTTTCTTGTCTCTACCCCAATGACTAAGTAATGGAAAGTCGTGATCCTAGTACAAATGTTATATTACTGGAGGATACTGCAGCAGTGTTGGGAGTGACAATAGCAGCCACTTGTATGGGCCTAACCTCCATAACAGGTAAGCATTTCTCGGATTACAGGTTGTTTATGTGTACTACTTAAGTAATCCTTTAATATGTGGGAACTTTCCTTTGTATCATTGAAAAAATTTAAACCAATAATAGATTGTTAAATGTGAATTTCATACTAACCGTTTGTCTAAGACAAGACAATAAAAGTATTCAGATTTCTGAGTTAGAAATTTCTCTTAGAAGTAAAGAAAGCTGCTAATAGAGCATTTCTGTAATGCTCTAAACCTTTCTAGCTGTGACTTAGAAATAATTACACAACTGTTCAGAGCTTTTAAGTTTTTTATGTGTAGAGATATTGGTAATACTTGTCCTAGTGACCTTACAGGTTTGAGATAATATATGAGAGAGAACTTTAATAAACTCTAAAGTTTAAAATAAATATACATTGTGGCTCATCCATTTGTCTTTTTCCACTATTAGTGCCAATAATAACTGCTCTTGCTTTCCTGTTTCCTCGATTCTTTAGTTGCTTCCATCCTCATTTTGGCAGCTAGTTAAATGTTTTGAAGGCCAGTGCAGCACAGGTGAATAAGAAGACAGAAAAACCATTTTATTTTTATTTTCTAAATAAGCGAACCAATTATTATGAAGAAACTCAATTTGTAAGGTTGGAGTTCTCTTGGAACGGTATTTCCATTCTTCCCTGTTTGTCCTAGCATATTTAAAATAATTTTAGGTAATGAGCTTCCACCGTTTGCAGTATTAACATAGTCTGAAGTATGAATAGATTTTTCTCATTTTGAATGTGCGTATTGAGACTAAACCATCATTTTCTGATGTACACTATGATCCAAAATATTCCTAAATGTTTTGATTGTCTTTCTAGTTGACCTTACCTTTTTAGACATAAATAATTTCTTAGCAAAATGTAAGGCTTAAGGAAAGTATGACTTCATGATCGAATAGGTCAACTTTTAATAGAGGGGTAGGATGGGATCAAGGGTGGGAGGGAGGTTCCTAGGGGAGGGCATATATATACTTATGGCTAATTCATGTTGTTGTATGGCAGAAACCAATACAACATTGTAAAGCAATTTTCCTCCAGTTAAAAATAAATTAAAAAAAAAAACAAGGTTGAAAAAAATCAAGATAAAGATCTCTATCAAGTCTGTTTTATTATATCCTTCATTAAAAAGTTTCACCTTAATTTTTATTTAATTACTTAAGTCATTTACATTAAATGACATGCCAGGAAATAAAATATTTTCCAGCTAATAATTCTGTTCATTACTGTTGTAATTCAGTTATTAATAATGTATATTTGAAAATAAAAATAATTAAGTTTAGATTTCTAAAGAATAGCAGTATTTGATTTGAAACTCTATAATTACAAACTTCCTAATGGATTATGTTTTACAAGTGGATCATATTTGTATACTTTAGTAGTACAAAATAAGTCATCCCTTTTTAGTGTTATATTTTGACTACATGTTAATAAAACATGTAAATTGAGGGGTTTTTTTAGTAAAACGTATATTTTATCAAGCATTAAGGTAATTTAATACTGACATTTGATCTATGGAATAAAAGGCTTAATTATAAAAACCTTGCATGTAAAATTTATTTTAAAGATTTAAAGTATAATATTTATTGATACATTCATAGATAATAAGTCAACTCTTATTGGTTCGGGAAGAGAATAAAGCCCTAATAACCTAAAGGCAAACTTTACAATCAGAATCATCTGGAGGGATTGGGAAGGCATAGAATGCTAGACCCCTGCTGCAGATTTCTGATTTAGAAGGTCTTGAGCGAGACCTGAGAATTTGCATTACTACCCACGTTATCTAGTGATGTTGATGCTGCTACTGGTCATAGGACTGCATTTTGAAAACCAGTGCTTTAAGGTAGCCATTAGATGCAAATGAACTTCCATTTTCTTTCTGCTTTCTTTTTATATATCGAAGAATGTTACTACCTATGTATCATTCTTGGTTGAAAGAGGTAAAAGTGCCTCATACATATTTTTTTATATGGCTTAAATCTTTCACAGAACTTTTGTGAGACAAAACAAAATTTTTTTTTAGCTGTTGATCCTACAATTATTTTGTCAACTAGGAAAAGTGCTACCGACATAACAAAAAAGAAGTGGACCCTTCATTACTTTAGTATATATATCATGTCTCTAATTTGAAAATGCTCTGAACCCTAACCCATGTAACCAAGTACAAGTAATGGATCATAAATAATTAAACTGTATAATACTCTTATGCAGCAAGTTGTAGCATTCTTATTTTGTAGAATAGTAAAACTATTAGGAGAAAGTCATTAAAGGAATTAGGAATGAATTTCAAGTCCCTTGATTTACTAATTCAGCTTCTTTGCTCCCTAAAGCTCACTGAAATAGCACATGTTCATTTACTGACTTCTTATGTGCTTTTATTTAGGGAACCCACTGTATGACAGCCTGGGTTCTTTGGGTGTGGGCACCCTATTAGGCGTGGTCTCAGCATTCCTCATCTACACTAACACGGAAGCACTCTTAGGGCGATCCATCCAGCCAGAACAAGTACAACGGCTTACTGAACTCCTGGAGAACGATCCATCAGTAAGGTCAGTTTATTCCAGTGATGCTGTTAAAGTTTAGAGAAATAAACTAAGAAATAGAAATGCTTGTTTTATAAGTTCTTCCAAAAGAGGTTTTGAATCTGTAGCCTTCAGAACTTTTTACTCTATTACTTTGCAGCATTGCAACCTTATAAGAAAGCAAGTGAAAGCATTTAGCAAACTCCTTGAATTTCCTTTTAAATTTTGTATATTTTTAATTTTTCTAAAAATAAGGAAGTTATATCATATAATGGGAACAGAAGTTTGCTAAGTATTTGCCTCTTCAATGTGGAACCACTTATATGAAATCTTCATATTTATATTTGCCTTATATTTGTATTATAATTACAAATTGAATATGTATTTTTAAAAATTTATTTGACTGCACTGGGTCTTACTTACAGCATGTGAGGTCTAGTTCCCAGACCAGGACTGAACCTGGGATCCCTGCATTAGGAGCTTGGAGTCTTAGCCACTGGACCACCACGGAAGTCCCCACAAATTGAATATATTGAACTTAAAAGATTTTTATTCATTGGGATATGACTACCAAATTAAATATAATTTATACTTTTTTTAAGTGTAGACATCTTATTTTAGCTTATTTTAAATGTTTTTCCTTATAATCTTTATCGTTAAATGATAAAGCGTTGAATATTTAAGAGATAATCAGAAGAGATAAAGTGTTCTAATAGAACTTAGTGAACTTAAGCAGTAGTATAGTTTCAGAGTGAAGGGGAAGGAACAATCCTTTAAAATTCTAATTTTCTACTAACCTACATACACACACACACACACACACATATTTAAGAATGTGTTTGTCTTGTGTTATAATTAAAATTTTTAAGTTCAGTCTTTTAAGAATGACCTCTATATCTGTATCACTAAAACAAATGTGTATGTGATTACTATATTTATATTCTAAGCCCTACATGTTTATTCTTAAAAAGTAGTTACCTACTAGATCAAATTAGAAGTGAGCATTTTTAGAATCAATACTAGGCTTAGTGACTTCATGTTAGATTCTCCACATTAACATCCTTTTCTTGTGATGTCTTTTGTCTACTTTTAGTATCATGGTAATACTGACTTTATAAAATGAGTTGGGAAGTGTTTCCTCTTCTCTTGTATTTTTTTTTAATGAGTTTATAAAAAAATTTGTTATAATTTCTTCTTTAAATGTTTGGTGCAATTCAGCAGTGATGCCATCTGGGGATGGGCTTTCTGCTTGGTTAGTTTTTTGATTACTTGCTCCATCTCTTGTTACACATTTATTCAGATTGTCTATTTCATCTTGTGTCAGTTTCAGCAGTTTGTGTCTTTCTAGAAATTTGTCCATTACTTCTAAGTTATCTAATTTGTTGGTACAGCTATTCGTGGTTTTCCTTTGTATTTCTTTTTATTTCTTTAGGATTGGTATGTCTCCTCTTTCATTTCTGATTCTGGTAAGTTAAGTGTTTTTTTTTTTTCTTGGTCAGTCCAGCTAAAGATTTATCAATTTTGTTGGTCTTTTCAGAGGACTAACTTTTGGTGTAATTGATTTTCTCTAGTTTTTTCTGTTTCTTGAATCCTGCTCTAATCTATATTATTTCCGTCCTTCTGCTTGATTTACATTTAGGTTTGATTTAGGTTTGCTCTTTTTTCAATGTCTTAAGATGGTACATTAAGTTTTTTATCTGATATCCATCTTTATTTAATATAGGCTTTTACAGTTATAAATTTCCTTCTAAGTACTGCTTTCACTTCATCCTATAAATTTTATACTGTTCTTAATTTTCATTTACTTCAAAGTATTTTCTAATTTCACTTTAGATTTCTTCTTTGACCATTGGTTGGTTAGTAGTGTGTGGTTTAATTTCTCAAATGTCTTTGTTACTTCTTATTTCATTCCATTGTGGTTGTCAAGCACTCTTTTTTATTATTTCTATCCTTTTGAATTTACTCAGCTTTATTTTATAGCCCAACATATGATCTATCTTGGATAATGTTCCATGTGTACTTGAAGATGTTTATTCTACTATTGTAAGGAGTGTTGTGTAGATGTCTGTAAGATTTGGTTGGCTTATACTGCTCAAGTTTTCTGTTTCCCTATTGATCCTCTTGCCTTGTTGTTTTCTCCATTATTGAAAGTAGGATGTTGAAGTCCCCTATTATTGTTGTTGACTTGCCTATTTCTCCTTTCATTTCTGTCAATTTTTACTTCATATATTTTGGCACCCATTTGTTAGGAATAACGTGTTTATAATTTGCATATGTTTTTTATAATTAAACTCTAGGAAAGAACTGTAAATGGAAAAATTGTGATAAATTTAAAATTTCCTGAAAAACGCTGCACTCAATATGTCAGCAGATTTGGAAAAGATCCATTTTCATGCCAATCCCAAAGAAAGGCAGTGCCAAAGAATCCGCAAACTACCGCACAATTGCACTCATCTCACATGCTAGTAAAATAATGCTCAAAATTCTCCAAGCCAGGCTTCAGCAATATGTGAACCGTGAACTTCCAGCTGTTCAAGCTGGATTTAGAAAAGGCAGAGGAACCAGAGATCAAATTGCCAACATCCACTAGATCATCAGAAAAGCAAGATAGTTCCAAAAAACATCTATTTCTGCTTTATTGACTATGCCAAAGCCTTTGACTGTGTGGATCACAATAAACTGTGGAAAATTCTGAAAGAGATGGGAATATCAGACCACCTGACCTGCCTCTTGAGAAACCTGTATGCAGGTCAGGAAGCAACAGTTAGAACTGGACATGGAACAACAGACTGGTTCCAAATAGGAAAAGGAGTACATCAAGGCTGTATATTGTCACCCTGCTTATTTAACTTATATGCAGAGTACATCATGAGAAACGCTGGACTGGATGAAGCACAAGCTGGAATCAAGATTGCCAGAAGAAATATCAGTAATCTCAGATATGCAGATGACACCACTCATGGCAGAAAGTGAAGAAGAACTAAAGAGCCTCTTGATGTAAGTGAAAGAGGAGAGTGAAAAAGTTGGCTTAAAGCTCAACATCCAGAAAACGAAGATCATGGCATCTGGTCCCATCACTTCATGGCAAATAGATGGAGAAACAGTGGCTGATATTTTTCTGGGCTCCAAAATCACTGCAGATGGTGATTGCAGCCATGAAATTAAAAGACACTTACTCCTTGGAAGGAAAGTTATGACCAACCTAGACAGCATATTCAAAAGCAGAGACGTTACTTTGCCAACAAAGGTCTGTCTAGTCAAAGCCATGGTTTTTCCAGGAGTCATGTATGGATGTGAGAGTTGGACTATAAAGAAAGCTGAGCGCCAAAGAATTGATGCTTTTGAACTGTGGTGTTGGAGAAGACTCTTGAGAGTCCCTTGGACTGCAAGGAGATCCAACCAGTCCATTTTAAAGGAAATCAGTCCTCGGTGTTCATTGGAGGGCCTGATATTGAAGCTGAAACTCCAATTTTGTGGCCACCTGATGTGAAGAGCTGACTCATTTGAAAAGACCCTCATGCTGGGAAAGATTTGAGGAAAGGAGGAGAAGGGGACAGCAGATGATGAGATGGTTGGATGGCATCACCTACATAATGGACATGTATTTGGGTGGATTCCAGGAGTTGGTGATGGACAGGGAGGCCTGGCGTGCTGCAGTTCATGGGGTCACAAAGAGTTGGACACGACCGAGTGACTGAACTGAACTGAAATAGTGAAGATCAGTAGATTAAATTGTTGGAAAAATAAATGTTAGTATTTCAGAAAGTTTATATGGTAAAAAAGCAGTGTATTAGTTATCTTTTATTGCTCTGTGACAAATTACCCTACAACTTTGTGATTTAATACACCATTGCCTCATAGCTTCTGTGGATCAGGAATCTGAGCACAGTTTACCTGGGTCTCTACTCTAGGGTTTCTCACATATTGCAGTTAAGGTGTTGACTGAGACTTGTCATCTCCTGGGGAAGGATCAGCTTCTTAACTTACTCCCACAGTTATTAACAGAATTTAGTTCCCTTGCCATGTGGAACTCTCTAACATGGCAGTTTGCTTAATTAAAGTATGCAGATAGAGAAGACAATAGATATTGAGTGTGGACAAGATAAAAGTCACAGATCAGTCATCTGATCTTGAAATGACACCTCATCATCTTGCCATATTGTTTTGGCTAGGAGCAAATCACCAGGGGTAGCCTGCATTGAAATAGACAGGGTTATACAAGAGCCTGACCACAGGCAGAGAGGATCGCTGGAACCATGATAGACATTGCCTATCACAGTTTTCTATTTGCAGTTAAGATATATAAATTAACTAAGAATATAAGGGAAAAGTATATCAGAATATTTTTGCTAACTGCCGTTTAATTTTAGGAACGTCATGAGTATTTAAATCGTTTGTTAAGACTGAGTTAGATATGCTTTTCTAAAATGAATAAATTGTATAGCCTCTTACAAATCTGGACAAGTTCTGTTTCAATTTAGACATATATAACTTTATAAATATTCAGCCGTTAATTCTTATTTTCATCTATATGTCTTTATTCATATGGATGAAGAATTTTAGACTCCGTGGTAACTTGCTTAAGATCTCTCACACAGATGTTTTAAGAGTTCTTGGTGCCTCATTTAGGCTTGTTTTCCCAGTAGAAAATCTCAATGTCCTTAGAATTCAGAGGGTTTTTAATTTTCTTATGTATCCTGTAAACAAAAGATTTTATAGTGATTACCATAGAAAAAAGGAATTTATCAATAGTGTTCTAGGGAAGATTGATGCCTAGCATTAGGGCAAGAAGGATAAAAATCAGTTATGCTTGAGCATCTGCTTCCTTTTCTGGAAGGCAGAATGATATAATGGAAAGGCCACTAGGTTTGGATATCTAAAGGTCTGGGGTGAGGCCTGGCCCTGCTGTTGACTAGATAAATTACCTTAGACAGGTCTCATAACCCTCTGGGACTCTTTTATCTAGAAATTAAACATGCCACCTTAATCTACTTTATGAATGTCATTGATTAAATGCCTACTGTGTAATTGGTATCATATTAAACATTTTATATATCTTGGTTCATTATTTCCCACATCCATCCCATTCAGTACAGTTCAGTCGCTCAGTTGGGTCTGACTTTGCGACTCCATAAACCGCAGCACGCCAGGCCTCCCTGTCCATCACCAATTCTCAGAGTTTACCCAAACTCATGTCCATTGAGTCAGTGATGCCATCCAACCATCTCATCCTCTGTTGTCCCCTTCTCCTCCTGCCCCCAATCTTTCCCAGAATCAGGGTCTTTTCAAATGAGTCAGCTCTTCACATCAGGTGGCCACAAAATTGGAGGTTCAGCTTCAACATCAGTCCTTCCAGTGAACACCCAGGACTGATCTCCTTTAGGATGGACTGGATGGATCTCCTTGCAGTCCAAGGGACTCTCAAGAGTCTTCTCCAACACCACAGTTCAAAAGCGTCAATTCCTCGGCTCTCAGCTTTCTTTTATAGTCCAACTCTCACATCCATACATGACTCCTGGAAAAACCATGGCTTTGACTAGACAGACCTTTGTTGGCAAAGTAACGTCTCTGCTTTTGAATATGCTGTCTAGGTTGGTCATAACTTTCCTTCCAAGGAGTAAGCATCTTTGAATTTCATGGCTGCAATCACCATCTGCAGTGATTTTGGAGCCCCCAAAAATAAAGTCTGACACTGTTTCCACTGTTTCTCCATCTATTTCCCATAAAGTGATGAGACCGGATGCCATGATCTTAGTTTTCTGAATGCTGAGCTTTAAGCCAGCTTTTTCACTCTCCTCTTTCACTTACATCAAGAGGCTCTTTAGTTCTTCTTCACTTTCTGCCATAAGGGTGGTGTCATCTACATATCTGAGGTTATTAATATTTCTGCTGGCAATCTTGATTCCAGCTTGTGCTTCCTCCAGTCCAACGTTTCTCATGATGTATTCTGCATATAAGTTAAATAAGCAGGGTGACAATATACAGCCTTGACGTACTCCTTTTCCTATTTGGAACCAGTCTGTTGTTCCATGTCCAGTTCTAACTGTTGCTTCCTGACCTGCATACAAGTTTCTCAAGAGGTAGGTCAGGTGGTTTGATATTCCCATCTCTTTCAGAATTTTCCACAGTTTATTGTGATCCACACAGTCAAAGGCTTTGGCATAGTCAATAAAGCAGAAATAGATGTTTTTCTGGAACTCTCTTGCTTTTTTGATAATCCAGTAGATGTTGGCAATTTGATCTCTGGTTCCTCTGCCTTTTCTAAAACCAGCTTGAACATCAGGAAGTTCATGGTTCACGTATTGCTGAAGCCTGGCTTGGAGAATTTTGAGCATTACTTTACTAGCATGTGAGATGAGTACAATTGTGTGGTAGTTTGAGCATTCTTTGGCATTGCCTTTCTTTGGGATTGGAATGAAAACTAACCTTTTCCAGTCCTACAGCCACTGCTGAGTTTTCCAAATTTGCTGACATATTGAGTGCAGCACTTTCACAGCATCATCTTTTAGGATTTGAAATAGCTCAACTGGAATTCCATCACCTCCACTAGCTTTGTTCGTAGTGATGCTTCCTAAGGCCCACTTGACTTCACAGTCCAGGATGTCTGGCTCTAGGTGAGTGATCACATCATCAGTTCTTCTATGTATTCTTGCCACCTCTTCTTAATATCTTAATATCTTCTGCTTCTGTTAAGTCCCTTCCATTTCTGTCCTTTATTGAGCCCATCTTTGCATAAAATGTTCCCTTGGTATCTCTAATTTTCTTGAAGAGATCTCTAGTCTTTCCCATTCTATTGTTTTCCTCTATTTCTTTGCATTGATTGCTGAGGAAGGCTTTCTTCTCTCTCCTTGCTATTGGAACTCTGCATGAAACAGGTATATCGTTCCTTTCCTCCTTTGCTTTTCTCTTCTCTTCTTTCCACAGCTATTTGTAAGGACTCCTTAGACAGCCATTTTGCTTTTTTGCGTTTCTTTACCATGTGGGTGGTCTTGATCCCTGTCTCCTGTACAATGTCACGAACCTCCATCCATAGTTCATCAGGCACTCTATCAGATCTAGTCCATTGAATCTATTTCTCATTTCCACTGTATAATCATAAGGGATTTGATTTAGGTCATACCTGAATGGTCTAGTGTTTTTCCCCACTTTCTTCAATTTAAGTGAGTTCATCAATAAGGAGTTCATGATCTGAGCCACAGTCAGCTCCTGGTCTTGTTTTTCCTGACTGTATAGAGCTTCTCCATCTTTGGCTGCAAAGAATATTATCAATCTGATTTCAGTGATGGCCATCTGGTGATGTCCATGTGTAGTCTTCCCTTGTGTTGTTGGAAGAGGGTGTTTGCTATGACCAGTGGGTTCTCCTGGCAAAACTCTATAATCCGTCCTGTTGCTGCTGCTGCTAAGTCGCTTCAGTCGTGTCCGACTCTGTGCGACCCCGTAGACGGCGGCCCACCAGGCTCCCCCTGTCCCCGGGATTCTCCAGGCAAGAACACTGGAGTGGGTACCATTTCCTTCTCCAATGCATGAAAGTGAAAAGTGAAAGTGAAGTCGCTCAGTCGTATCCGACTAGTAGCGACCCAGGGACTGCAGCCTACCAGGCTCCTCTGTCCATGGGATTCTCCAGGCAAGAGTACTGGAGTGGGGTGCCATTGCCTTCTCCGAATCCGTCCTGTTAGGTAGTTATTATTAACCTCATTCTAATACAGTACTCTGAGCATCTTGTGAAAAAGAAGCTATTGAAAAAAAGATTATGAGATAAAATGACAGTATTGTAAGAAGCAATTTAGAGTTGATTTTTTAATCCACAAACTATGTAATTAATGTATATAAAAATCACCATAAAATAGTAGTGTTTGCACTTTTGTATGGCATTATAACAACAACAAAAAAAAAGCTAAATGAGCAAGTTTTTGGCAAATGGTAGGTGGTGCTTAATGGTGAACACTCTGGAAGCCATCTTAGCCCATTTTCATACTGCTGGGAAAAAATTAAAATTCTAGACTTTTGCCACTATAATGTGTATGTATGTATATAAATTTGTATGCATTGTTTTTAATTGCAGGGCAATTCATGATGTTAAAGCCACAGACCTGGGATTAGGGAAAGTGAGATTTAAGGCAGAAGTGGATTTCGATGGACGAGTTGTTACAAGATCGTATTTGGAAAAACAAGATTTTGACCAGATGCTACAAGTAAGTTTATGCATTTTTTGGGTTTTTTTCCTTATATAGTCAAGGGTTGAAGAATTACTTCCTGAGTAAATAAAATAAAAGTTTTTCTTTGTAAGTCTTAAAGTCACTTCAGGTTTCAGCTTCTTAGGGCTCTAAAAATTTGGCAAAGACCTTTTTGTTTAGTGTAAGAGTAATTCAAAGGAGACAGCATAAAAGGTAATTTATTATTAAAGTGCTTGTTAGTGCCAGACATTTTATATATGCTATTTTATTTACTCTCAACAACCTGTGAGGTGAAGAAATAATATTTTCATTTTTGTTTTATTTATTTATTTTTGATCATTTTTATTTGTTTAGTTTTGGCTGTAGTGGGTCTTCATTGCTCTGTGGGCTTTCCTCTAGTTGCAGCATCAAGGTCTGCCCTCTAGTTGTGGTGCGCGGGCTTCTCATTGTGGTGGCTTCTCTTATGGAGCACGGGTTCTAAGGTCTGTGGTCTTTGGCTGTTGGAGCACGTGGGTCAGTAATTGCAGCTCCTGGGCTCCAAAGTGAAGTGAAGTCGCTCAGTCGTGTCTGACTCCTTGTGACCCCATGAATCGCAGGATGCCAGGCCTCCCTGTCCATCACCAACTCCCGGAGTTCACTCAGATTCACGTCCATTGAGTCAGTGATGCCATCCAGCCATCTCATCTTCTGTCTTCCCCTTAGATATTGGCAAATTGTTCTCCAAAGTATGTCAGTTTAACTTCCATCATCAATTTAGCAAAGTTTCTATTGCTTCACATTTTCTGTTGACTGTATTGACAGAGTTTTAAAAATTTTGTCATTATGATAGATATAAAATAGTATCCTGTTGACTTAGTTGATATTTCTGTGAGAGTAGTAAGGATAATCAGCATAGAAATTTATTGACCATTGGAATTTCCTCTAGTTACTTCATTGTTCATTTACTTTCTCTTATTTTGACAGATTTGTATATGTTTTATTTTTAATATGCTGAGTACTAATCCTTCCTTGGTTACGTATATGCAGCTAACTTCCTAGTTTGTAATTTATCATTCCACTTTATTGTTTTACAGAAGATTTAATGCAGTTTTTAATTTTATGTCAAATTTGAAATGCTTTTTATTATCTTGATTGAGAAACCCTTCTGTATCCCATTATCATAAAATATTCTTTTCTTCTAAAAAGTTTGTGGTTTGCTTTTATACCTATGGTTTTTAGTCCACTTGGAATTATTTGTTTATTAGTCTAAGGTAGGGATTTAGGTTTTTTTTCCTATTAAAAAATAATTTTCTCAGCACTACTTACTGATTTGTCCATTCTTTTCTCACTGGTTTTGCAGTGTTACCTCTGTGGAGCATTGTACTCAATTTTTCTGAAATTGATTTTCTTTTTTTTTTTTTAGAAATAGGTGGTCCATTGCTTATGGCTTGAAAGGTTTCCATGTTTCATAAAACTCAATGGTATTTGTTATAATTTTTTTAAAGAAATCGTCAATGTATGACTATGATTTTTTTTAAGAATTTATTTTGTTTTTATGTTATCGTTTTCTTTTATAGGAAATTCAAGAAGTGAAGACTCCTGAAGAACTAGAGACCTTTATGCTTAAACATGGAGAAAATATTATTGATACTTTAGGAGCTGAAGTAGATAGACTTGAGAAGGAACTGAAAGTAAGATATATTTATAATAATAATATGCTAACAGTGTTACGTATTGTTTGAATATTTATCTGTGTCAGGCACTTTGCTAATTGCATTACTTGTGTGCTTTTATCTTCTCAGTAACCTCATAATGTATCGGTAGTTATGGTCAACAAAATGACCAGGTTAGAGAAGTTAGATAATATACTCAAGGAAACAGGGGACTTGGGATTTGAACCTTTATTATTTAGTTTAAGATTCAGTATTTTTAACCCCTGTTCTATACTGATTGCTTAGTTTCTAAAATAGTCAGAGGTTTGTCTTTAAGTAAGAAGTGGTCTCTAATATTTTTAGAGAAAGGTAAAGGGGAAACTTTAGATTCTGTTCAAAAGTTTAAAAAAGTGACTTTAAATATGTACATCTTTCTTTAATCTGACATTAATTTATATTTTCTGTTTGTTTCTGTTCAGTTGGATAGCATTAGAAGCTATCTTTTTTTTTATACTAAAATATTACATAACCAGACTGCCTTTAAAAATACGTCTGTGTTCTGAAATTGTCATTTGTTGACATTTGAGTTCTAATCGTTTGCAGTGACGAAAACTTGTAAATGATTTTTAACATCTATAGTTTGTTGAAGACAGTGAATTTTCTTTAGTTGATGTTGATCAATATTTAGTATTGTTAAAAATTGATGAGAAACGACAAATTGAAGGGAAACATTTTTATCACTATTTTACTATCTTTTAGAATCTACGTATGTAATCAGATTAACAGAAGCATGTCAAAAAAAGATGATTTTGTTAATGTATTTGTTTTAATTTTGATGATTTTGTTATTGTTAATATAGTTCATGAGCTTTATCAGGCATGATTTTCAGAACTTCTAGATGAGTAACTGTCACATATTGTGATATTAGGATCTTCTGTCTTAAATATTATTGAGGACTTGAGCTTTTTTGGCAGGTTATATTTATTGATACTTACCAAATTATAAATTACAATTGAGAAATTTAAGAATATTTATTCATATAAAAAGCTAAATTGTTATATTCTCTTTTAATATTATATCAAAACCTGGCAATTGGTAACCTCTTAAAGCTTAGTTGTGATGGAAAATATGAAACCATTCAATGAACTTTTCATACAATGTTTGAAGTTAAAGGGCACAGTCCACAAGACCATCTTCATTTGTGACACCAGTTGCAAAGTTCAAGGAGTTTCTACGACTATCCTCAGGTTTGATAATTCACTAGGAGGACTCACAGAACTCACTGAATGGTTTGTTACAGTGAAAGGATACAGATTAAAGCTAGCCAAAGGAAGAGGTGTATAGAGCAGAGTTCTGAACCTGGAGTTTCACTGTCCTCTCCCCATGGAGTCATGGACAGTGTTACATTCATGATAATGATGTGTGACAATTTGCATGGAGTGCTGCCAACCAGAGAAGCTCAGCTGAGCTTTGGTATCCAGGAGTTTTTTCGGGGCTCTGTAGTTGACTGCTTGAGTAGCCGATCTCTCATCTCCAGCCCTTGTAAGGAAGAGCTGACACCTTTAGTCTCCACCCCTTTCTGGAGATACAGCAGCCACCATGTGGCCAAAGATAAACAAAAACATAATTATTAGGCAGGATTTCCAAGGGCCTGAAGATTACCTCCCACTAGCCAAGAGCAACTGTCAGACCTCTCTTTGGGTACAATAAGTTCTCTCCTATACACTATTATATTAAAATCTTTAGCTTATCTTTGTTCTCTCTCTGATGGCATCTGTTAACCCATGCATGATTCTTTAGCATTATGAATTGGTCATTTGGAAGATACTGTCTCATTGAATTTATGCACATCATTCAAATGTTGATACATTTCTAAATATTGGGAAGCTGTCAGACTCATCATGGTGGATATGAGTTTTTCAGCATCCTAATTTTGACCTGAAAGCTTGCATTTTATTATTAGCAACAAAATACTATTAGTTGTTTTTCTTGCAGTAGACTTATTTTGTTTATTTCCTAAGAGGGTGCCTACCAAATAACCAGATTTTAACAACCATGGTTTGTTAGTTATTCTTTCAAGTAAAAATGGTGTTCAGATAAAAAGCATCTGATTGAGCTCATAATTCAAGTACTCATGGGGGTTCCTTTCCTTGTGACATCAGACTTCGGTGTGGAACTAGAGGGCTTTATACATACTTCCCATATTGTCACAGAACATTTTTTAAAAATTGTATGCAAGGATTTCAGTTTAATGATTTTTAACATCTGTAGTTTGCTGAAGACAGTGAATTTTCTTTAGTTGATGTTGATCAATATTTAGTATTGTTAAAAATTGATGAGAAATGACAAATTGAAGGGAAACATTTTTATCACTATTTTACTATCTTTTAGAATCTATGTATGTAATCAGATTAACAGAAGCACTTCAAAAAATGATTTTGTTAATGTATTTGTTTTAATTTTGATGATTTTGTTAATGTTAATATTATAGTTCATGAGCTTTATCAGGCATGATTTTCAGAACTTCTAGATGAGTAACTGTCACATATTGTGATATTAGGATTCTACTGTCTTAAATATTATTGAGTTCACAAAGAGTTGGATGCAACTGACCATTCATGTGATTTAATTAGAAGCCATTAAATCATTAATTATAGTCTTTTCAGCCAAAGATGGAGAAGGTCTATACAGTCAGCAGAAACAAGACCAGGAGCTGACTGTGGCTCAGATCATGAACTCCTTATTGCCAAATTCAGACTTAAATTGACAAAAGTAGGGAAAAGCACTAGACCATTCAGGTATGACCTAAATAAAATCCCTTACAGTGGAAGTGACAAATAGATTCAAGGGATTAGATCTGATAGACAGAGTGCCTGAAGAACTATGGATGGAGGTTCATGACATTGTGCAGGAGGCAGTGATCAAGACCATCCCCAAGAAAAAGAAATGCAAGAAGGCAAAATGGTTGTTTGAGAAGGCTTTCCAAATAGCTGAGAAAAGAAGAGACGCTAAAGGCAAAGCAGAAAAGGAAAGATATACCCATCTGAATGCAGAGTTCCAAAGAATAGCAAGGAGAGATAAGAAAGCCTTCCTCAGCGATCAGTGCAAAAAGTAGAGGGAAACAATAGAATGGGAAAGACTAGAGATCTCTTCAAGAAAATTAGAGATACCAAGGGAATGTTTCATGCAAAGATGGGCACAATAAAGGACAGAAATGGTGTGGACCTAAGAGAAGCAGAAGATATTAAGAAGAGGTGGCAAGAATACACAGAAGAACTATACAAAAAAGATCTTTATGACCCAGATAATCAGGATGGTGTGATCACTCACCTAGAGCCAGACATCCTGGAATGTAAAGTTAAGTGGGCCTTAGGAAGTATCACTATGAACAAAGCTAGTGGAATGGAATTCCAGTTGAGCTATTTCAAACCCTCAAAGATGATGCTGTGAAAGTGCTGCACTCAATATGTCAGCAAATTTGGAAGACTCAGCAGTGGCTGTAGGACTGGAAAAGGTTAGTTTTCATTCCAATCCCAAAGAAAGGCAATGCCAAAGAATGCTCAAACTACTGCACGATTGCACTCATCTCACACGCCAACAAACTAATGCTCAAAATTTTCCAAGCCAGACTTCAACAGTACGTGAACGATGAACTTCCAGATGTTCAAGCTGGATTTAGAAAAGGCAGAGGAACCAGAGATCAAATTGCCAACATCCATTGGATCATCAAAAAAGCAAGAGAGTTCCAGAAAAACATCATCTTCTGCTTTATTGACTACACTAAAGCCTTTGACTGTGTGGATCACAACAAATTGTGGAAAATTCTGAAACAGATAGGAATACCAGACCATCTGACCTGCCTACTTAGAAATCTGTATGCAGGTCAGGAAGCAACAGTTAGAACTGGACATGGATCAACAGACTGGTTCCAAATCAGGAAAAGAGTATGTCAAGGCTGTATATTATTACGCTGCTTATTTAACTTATATGCAGAGTACATCATGCAAAATGCAGGACTGGATGAAGCACAAGCTGGTATCAAGATTGCCAGGAGAAATACCTATAACCTCAGATATGCAGATGGCACCACCCTTATGGCAGAAAGTGAAGAACTAAAGAGCCTCTTGATGAAAGTGAAAGAGGAGAGTGAAAAAGTTGGCTTGAAACTCAACATTCGGAAAACTAAGATCATGGCATCTGGTCCCATCACTTCATGGCAAATAGATGGGGAAATTGTGAAGACTTTATTTTTCTGGGCTCCAAAATCACTGCAGATGGTGATTGCAGCCATGAAATTAAAAGACCCTTGCTCCTTGGAGGAAAAACTATGACCAACCTAGACAGCATATTAAAAACTAGAGACATTACGTTGCCAACTAAGGTCCATGTAGTCACAGCTCTGGTTTTTCCAGTAATCATGTATGAATGTGAAAGTTGGACTATAGAGAAAGCTGAGCAGCAAAGAATTGATGCTTTTGAACTATGGTATTGGAGAAGACTCTTGAGAGTCCCTTGGAATGCAAGGATTTCAAACCATTCAATCCTGAAGGAAATTAGTCCTTAATATTCTTTGGAAGGACTGATGCTGAAGCTGAAACTCTAATACTTTGGCTACCTGACGCAGAGAACTCATTTGAAAAGGCCCTGATGTGGGAAAGATTGAGGGGAGGAGGAGAAGGGGACAGCAGAGGATAAGATGGATTGGGTGGCATCACCAGCTCAATGAACATGAGTTTCAGCAAGCTCCAGGAGTTGGTGATGAACAAGGAAGCCTGGCATGCTGCAGTCCATGGAGTCTCAAAGAGTTGGACACTCTGAGCGACTGAACCGAACTGAAATCATTAATAGACTGAGTTATCTCATGTTTTTGAGTTATATAAGTCTCTCAAACCAAGAAGCCACATTTTGCCTACACTTTTAGGTGAAAATATCCCTGACTAATGTGGTTGTGGTGGTTTAGTTCCTTAAATTGTGTCCAACTCTTGCCAACCCATGGACTGTAGCCTCCTAGGCTCCTTTGTCCATGGGATTCTCCAGGCAAGAATACTGGAGTGGGTTGCCATTTCCTTCTCCAGGGGATCTTCCTGACCCAGAAACCAAACCCAGGTCTTCTGCAGTGCAGGCAGATTCTTTACAGACTGAGCTATGAGGGAAGCATAGCTAAGGTGGTCATCACTTCAGTTGCTCAGTCGTGTCCGACTCTTTGCGACACCATGGACAGCAGCATGCCAGGCCTCCCTGTCCATCACCAACTCTTGGAGTCTACTCAAACTCATGTCCATTGAGTTGGTGGTGCCATCCGACCATTTCATCCTCTGTCGTCCCTTATCCTCCTGCAGGAGGAGAGGAGGAGAAGGTGGTCGTAAGGTACAATTAATCTCAAGTCAAAGGAAAGTTCTTGTGTTATGTATCATATCTATAGTGGGAAAATCCTCCCAAATCTTACCTTGCTCTGTAGTAGCATAACGTTACAATGTCTGCTTATTTAATGTGTGTTTCCTCACTAAAGATAAGTTCTTTCAGGTCAAGCGCTGTTTGTCTCTTGTTCATTGTTGTATGCTTCAGTGCTTGCTACAGTCTAGGCCTATAATAATTTTTGTTGTTGAAATTTCTTTAGATTTTTCTACAGTCTGACTTCTGCTTATCTTTAAGCCAGCCTTATCACTAACCTTCCCTTTTTGCAGTTTCTGTGCTGATCATAGCATAGAGTCAGCGGGCTCTCTGACTTAGCTCGTGTTGTTTCTTCTGTCTAGACCCTTTTCCTCATCTGTCTGGAAAATTCACTGTATTCAAACCTAGGTTAGATATTACATCCTCAGTGAATTCCTTCTGGATCTCATGAATGAAAGTAATAGATCTCATGTTATTGTAATCAGAATCATTATTTAGTACATGAAAATAGGAGCTTTGGGGTCTGGAGTCAGGCCTGGAATCTGTCTTGTCTCCATCACTTACTAGCTGTGTGACTTTGGATGGTTAGTTAATTTCTTTAACCTTCAGTTTTCCCATATGTAAAATGGAAATAATTGGGTTATTATAATAGTTTTAAAGTGCATACTATTCCATGACGCCTCTTGCACAGTGTTTGACACAAGAGTAACTGCTCATTAAATGTTAACTGATTATTATTATTAGTTATAATGCTTTAACTCATAAAGGTTATTCATATACTTGCCTCTGACTAAACTTAAGTCCCTCAGAGTCAGAAGCAGAGTCTTATTTAATAACCATAGCTCTACTTTCTAGAACAGTCTTAGATCAAGACTATATGGACTATTACTGGAATATGTAAAATAAGTTAATATCAGCTTAATTCTGATTATTATTGTTCTGCAGTGATTTTCACCACAAATGAGAGTATTTGTCCTGCTTTGCAATACTTTGCATGGACTAGATTCTTAATTCATTATTGTGTTAATGAACATATGGGCAAAACTCAGGGAAGCTGGCCTACTTCCTGTTACTGTTTGCAGTATGTAACTGGTCATTGTCTGTTGATCTTGTGTTTTCCCTACGTAAATACTTCTGTTGATACTATGCTACAGCGAAATCGTTTGACCAGATGTTTTCATTGGCTTTAGGGAGCAAAAGAAATAAAAAGAGCGACTCTCCTGGCAGTCCAGTGTTTCAGACTCTGAGCTTCCAGTGCTGGAGGCACATGGGAAATGATCCCTGGTTGGGGAACTAAGATCCCACGTGCCATATGGTGCATCTAAGTAAATAAAATTGATAAAAAGGAATAAAGGAAATAGAAGATTGTCTTTTGCTATTAATAACGTAACGGTGATTTTTTTTCCTTCCAGAAACGAAATCCTGAAGTTCGACATGTAGATTTAGAGATATTATAAACTTGATGGGATGAATCACCTTGGAACCAAGTTTGCGAAGACTACTTTCCCACCCTGAGGAAGTCATTGCCATTCAGAAGCCGTTTATTTGAAGATGGAGGAAGTATTTATATGAAAAGGGCAATTCAACAGTCCATAGAACTAAAACAGCTTCTTCTAAGAGACATATTACAAGTTGAATCAATTTGGAAATCATGTTTTTATGTTTCAATGGGAAACGTTTTAGTTACTTAAATTGTTCATAATTTCTTATTTTAGCCTGTCAGTGTGTATTGTACCTGCAATCATGCTTCCTTCCTTCACATGGGTAAAAATAAGCAGCATCCAGAAGATTATGATTTTTTATTTTGTTGCCAGTAAAGATTTCACTCCATCAAAACCTGTCAATCTTGAACATTCTGGCTAAATCTTGTATTCTGGTTTTTAAAACAGTCACTCCGTTTTCAAAGTCTGTCTTTCCTTATAGAATGTAGAAATTATTTCGACATAGCTTGTATTTTTGCCCTGAGCACTGAGAGGAACACTGTCCTAATAACTTAGTTATCCATAAATGTTCATTCCAGTAGGACTTTGTTACTAAATTGAAGGAAGATAACTTCGGTACACTCTTATAGGTCATGCTAGTTGCCATTTTGTAAAATTCTTTTCTCTCCTTTGTTTTATCTCCTTACTTAGTTTAATTTTTCTAATGGTAGGAAGTATAACTCTAGATGTTTCCATGGGCCAGTGTGATGACTGGTTTCTAGTGTTTGTTTTTGACTGGCTCCAGTGCTGCCGTGTGCATTTACTAGGAGATAATGCATTTATAAGCATTTTGACATTCTATAAAGTGGACTAGAAATATTTATAATTTTACAGACACCGCAGCGTTTTATTTTTAATTTATTTTAAAAGAGGCACTACTTATGTAAATCTGAACTATGTGATATTTCTTGCTTTCAGAGATAGAGACGTAAACCTCTGATACAGAAACTTGTGACCATGACTTTATTTAATGTCATAGTCAATAGTATGATAGGAGTTTCTTGCAGTTACAAATGGGCATTTAGCATAAAGTATGATTATAAGTTATGTAAGTAGCTTTCTAATGATCATAAAGTATCAAGGTGAAAAAACATGCAGTTCAGTAATTAAAAACTTAGTGCAAAACTACAGCTGTGTCTCTCCATTCATCAAACCAGTTCACATGTACTTTAAATTGTTCAGGTACCGATGAGCATTGTCCATGCAAGAGTGATGGCTGGATGAATACTCTCTTTGTTGGATAAGGGAGTGTTTAAGGACCTAGGTCAGTGTCTATAAACTTATTTAAATTGAAGTTTATCAATTATAGCAAATTGTAATGCCAGAAACAAAAAATAAACATTTGATTAAAGGGTTTGTAGTGGTAATTTTTTGACCCAGAACTGTCATTTAATGGAAAATTGTGAAGATCTAGTTTGCTGTACATTTTTTAACCATTACAAAGCATTTTGCATGCTGTACATTTTAAGTGAAATAACATTCCAGTTTTATTTTTTAAGATATAAAACTCTTTTATACATATACCTGTATACACCCACAATTTGTTCTTAATGGTTTCAAATTCTTCACCCTTTTTAAGAAACTTTTCTTACCCGTCATAATTCACTCTGTATTTTCTATGTCTTCCTCCCTCCCCTTTCCTACCTGCCATTTTGTTATCCATGTCAGTGCCATATGGAAAGGTACCAAATTATATCCAATTTCCTCCTAGTGAAATTACTCTGAAAAATATCACATAGCTAGACAAGAATATTAACTTATTTAAAAAAATCTCAAGTTGATGTGCAATAGTTATTCCAAATGGTAGATTTTGTTTAAAGGACTCCCTGAAAGAAGCCAACTCCTGATACTTCTTTCACTTTTCTAATCTGATCTTGACTGAATTAATACCTAATTGAAGGTTATGTTTCTGTCCTTTCTTCCTGGTCTTGTCCTGCCCTGATACTTTAAAGTTTAAGTGAAATTTGACATAAAGAAGTACAGCCTTTCTAGGAATTTAAGGTATAACAACACTGGTCTTTGTTTTCTTTTAAATGAGAGTCAAATTTGAATTTTGAAATCAGTGAATTTGATCCTCTTTCTTTAAAAATAAGATAATATCTAATGTTGGACAGAGAAGAGGGTCAGTTAAGGCCATTACTTCTCTTTGTATTAAGCTGAAATCTGGAAACTAGCAAAGGTGAAGTATACTTATTTTCAGTCCTGGCTGTAAGTAACAGGCCCCAGCCTAGGGAAGGTGGCATGTCTCTCAGACCACAGCAGAGGATGAAGAGTAGCGATCTATTTTTAAGTGGACTATGTTAGTGGCCAGTAATATTCAGTTCCAAAGAGGGAGATTCCTGAACATATACTTAGGAAACTGTAAGATAGAATCAGATTGGAAAACCTTCAAGTTTTTTAAAAAATAAATTTATATCTGCATACATCCTCCTACACACCAAATAACCCAGAACAACAAAATGGCATTAGATTTGAATTTTGGGTATATGACTTCAGTGTGTTACCTTAATTATCCTGTACTTTGGGTAATGCTTTTTGGTAAAATTATACCATCTAGAGGAAATGGCTTAAGTTTTAAATCTGATAACTTTTTGAGAATGCTGGAAACTACAGAAGATTGCACAGGCATTTGGAATTTATACTATTTTTCTTAGATTGCATTTGTCAAGCTTTAGCATTTCTTTTAAATGTGATGACCCCCAATTTGCCAAACTGTCAGAAGTCAGTGAAGCAAAGAATTGAAGGTAAAATGTTGATTCAGAGATTGTCCCCCCTAAATCCCTCATCTTTGTCTCTGAAATGGAACTTTGGAAAGCATTTATGTAGAAGATTGGTCTGGCAGCCTTTATATTTGCATTTAAGTTTACTAGCATCTCTAGACTTGGTCTTATGGAAAAGAAAATTTTTGTTTCTATTACATTGTATTTCATCTGTCTGATCTCTGTGGCAGGTTAGATTTCCCTGGTCCCTCAGGATGCATTCTTCCTTAATAAATGTATGTAAATAAGAATGTTTTACTTCTTAGTTTGGGATTTCCCCCCCATGAGTAAATGTTTGTTAAATCTTCTTTACCTCATGTGCTAACCTTAAATATCATGCCTTTGTTTCCAAACAATTTATTATTTCTTGAGCATGGTTGTTAATTTGTGGGTATCCTCAGTTTTACAAAACTAAGATATAAAAACCCTTAATTGTTTTATAATCCATTTACACTATAAAGAGAACTATTATTAATATACTCTTAGGATATCATATGCTTGGTAAAGTGAAAATTTAAAAATTTATATTCCTTAGTGACACATACCGTACTGTATCACTACATTTTGACAAAGTAAGATTATTGGAACATGTTAGTTGGTTTATGTCTTTTGAGATATACCCATATAGTATATTTAGGGGGGAAAAGAATAAAAATTAAAACAACAAAAGATTGAGCGTAGAGCCAGCCTGTAGTGGGGTCCAGGTTGAATTCTGTACTAATCCTGCAGGAAGCCCAACTCTGTTTCCTTTTTCACAAGAAACAGCCACATTAGTTATTCAAAGTAATTCAGTGTTTTGAGAGGGCATGAAGTGAAGTGAAGTGAAGTCGCTCAGTCATGTCCGACTCTTTGCGACCCCATGGACAGTAGCCTACCAGGCTCCGCCGTCCATGGGATTTTCCAGGCAAGAATACTGGAGTGGGCTGCCATTTCCTTCTCCAGGGGATCTTCCCAACCCAGGGATTGAACCTGTGTCTCCTGCATTGCAGACAGACACTTTACCATCTGAGCCGCCAGGGAAACCCTTGAGAGGGCATATCTCCCTCCAAATCAAAACATACTGAAAATAAAAGCAGTACAGTTTAGAATTTGTGAAGCAAAATACAAAATATGTGTGTGTCTTTAAGAGCTTGTAGAAGTTTTAAAATAGACAAAAGTAAAATAAAAAATCTGTTGTATATGATGGCTGTCTTTGAGCTGTTTATGCCAAGTACCATTTTTGATGTACACGCATCCCTCAGAGATTGCAGGTTCTGTCCCAGACCACTGCGATAAAGCAAACATTAAAGCAAGTCATACAAATTTTTTGGCTTCCCATTGCATATAAAAGTTACGTTGGACTTCCTTGGTGGTTCAGTGGCTGACTCCATGCTCCCAGTGCAGGGGGCCTGGGTTTGATTCCTGTTCAGGGAGCTAGATCCCACATGCCACAACTTAAAGAGTCTGCATGCTGCAACTAAAGTTACCCAATGCCGCAGCTAAAATTAAAAAAAATTTTTTTAATTAAAAAATTTTAAGAAAGGATTGCACATGCCAAAAATGAAAACCTAGCACAGCCAAATAAATGTTTAGAAGTTATGTTTAGAGTATACTGTAGTCTATTAAGTGTGCAATAGCATTATGCCTAAAAGCACAATGTAAATACCTTAATTTAAAAGTACTTTATTGCCAAAAAATGCTAACCATCATCTATGCCTTTTGAGAGGCTTCATGCTGATGGAGAGTCTTGTCTTGATGTTGATGGCTGCTGACTGACCAGGGTAGTGGTAATTGCTGAAGATTGAGAGTTGCTGTGCCAGTTTCTCAAGATAATAACGTTTCCCTACGTCATTGGACTTGCTTTCTTGAACAGTTTCTCTGTAGCATGCTATGTCATTTGATAGCATTTTACCCACAGTAGAACTTTGTAAATTCTCCTCCAATTTTCTATACAGTAGAAAATTGAAGTTAATCTCCCCAAACCCTGCTCTGCTTTATTAATTAAATTTACATTATATTTTCAGTCCTTTGTTTTCATTTCAATATTCTTCACAGCATCTTCACCAGGAGTCAGTCTACCCCAAGAAACCACTTTCTTTGCTCATTCATAAAAAGCAATTTCTCATCTGTTACAGTTTTATCATGAGATTGAAGTAATTCAGTCACATCTTTAGGCACCACTTCAAATTCCAATTTCCCTGCTATTTCCACCGCATCTGCAGTTACTCCCTCCACTGAAGTTCTTGAATGCCTCAAAGTCATCTATGAGGGTTGGAAGCTTCCAACCTGCTGTTAATGTTGATAATTTGTCCTCTTTCTGTGAACCACTTCTGTTCTTAATAACATGTACAATGGTGAATCCTTTCCAGGCTTTCAATTGACTTTACCCAGATCCATCAGAGGAATCACTGCAGCTTTATGAAATATATTTCTTAAATAATTAGATTTGAAAGTCTTGGTCCATGGGCTCCAGAATGGATGTTGTGTTAGCAAGCATGAAAATATTAGTTTTGTGGTACATTTCCATCAGAGCTCTGGGGTGACCAGGTAGTTGTCAATAATGGAGAAGCTCCATACAGTCAGCAAAAACAAGTCCTGTATCTGACTGTGGCTCAGATCGTGAGCTCGTTGCAATATTCAGACTTAAATTGAAGAAAGTAGGGAAAACTACTAGGCTATTATAGGTATGACCTAAATCAAATCCCTTAATGATTATACAGTAGAAGTGACAAATAGATTCAAGAGATTAGATCTGATAGAGTGCCTGAAGAACTATTGACGGAGGTTCGTAACACTGTACAGGAGGAGGTAACCAGAATAATCCCAAAGAAAGAAATGCAAGAAGGCAAAATGGTTGTCTGAGGAGGCCTTACAAATAGCTGAGAGAAGAGAAGCGAAAGGCAAAGTAGAGAGGGAAAGATATGTAGTGTTCCAAAGAATAGCAAGGAGAGAGAAAGCCGCCTTAAGTGAACAGTGCAAAGAAATAGAGAAAAACAATAGGCAAGACCAGAGGTCTCTTAAAGAGAGATACCAAGGAAACACTTCATGTAAAGATGGGCTCGATAAAGGACGGAAACCGTAAGAACCTAACAGACGCAGAAGAGATTAAGATGAGGTGGCAAAAATATACAGAACTGTACAAAAAAGATCTTAACGACCTGCCGGGGTCCAGCCCCGGTGGATCCAGGGAATTTGAAGCAGGGACGGCGTTGGCGTGAGAAAAACTTGTTTATTAATATAAGATTAGATTAGGAAGAAATAGTGTAGTAAGAAAATTAAGTGGAGAGAAGAGGCTGATTAACTTGGGTTATGTGTAAGACCAATAAAATTCCAGACAAGGAACTTGCACCATCTACGTTGGGCCACCGGCGCTCGCTTGAATAGCTAAGGGTGCCTCGCCTTAGGCTCCCTTTCGCGCTGGTCTTAACAGCCAGGCTTGGCGGGCCTCTGCGCCCCAGATGGGAATTCAGCCTGAAATTAGAGTAAAGAGGAGACACGGGGAAAACCAGTCCAGCGACTGGCTCTCCTTCTATTGTCCTTCAAGGCCTTTTATACTTTTGATTATACAGAGAGATCAATGGGTAATACAAAATTATGTAGCGTTAGCAGTCCTGACCCTTTCTGTATATCTTTTTGTATACAAAAGGTCTCAGGTGATTTACATTATCTTCTGGCCAAGAGGCGTGTTAACACTTTTTGGCTCTCTTTCTTAATGAATGTTAATTTCGTTTCCCCTAAGTGTTTTTCTTTAATCTGCATCTCCTTAAAGCGCTAAAGTTATATCTCTATAGAACAAAGGCGCAGTGGGTTATAACAAAGAAGGTACTTAACTCAAAGATCTAATGTTGCTAATACCAGGTCTACTACTTGTTTTTCTATATACCAACTATATCTAAAAATAAAGGATATGAAGATTTGGCAGCAAGTATTGGCTGAAAAAATGAAACCTTTAATCAGTCCTACTCTAATGATTTTGACTCTTCGGAAGCCCCTACATTCCTAGGATGTTTTAAGCTTCCTGTGCCTCCTGTGGTCAAGAGGCCTCAAACAATCACATGCGCAGCTGTACGAGTCCTGCAGGCAGGCTAGAAAGCCATCAGAGTTGGTTTTTGGATTGAAACACTCTTTCAAATGCAGAATACTAAAGCCCTGAATTCACTTTTTCTGGAGAATGTCGGAAGAGTGGAAAAGCAGGCAGATTCTTATTTTTGGGGGGTGGATGCTCAGGAAATTCCAGGGGGATAACCTGAGGTCTGATTAGCCTTGCCATCAGAGCTCTGCCTCATGACCTTGTCACGGGTGGAATGCCTCACGCTGGCTCCCGGCAACAACCCAGATAACCATAATGGTGTGATCACTTACCAAGATCCAGACATTCTGGAGTGTGAAGTCAGGTGGGCCTTAGGAAGTATTACTTCAAACAAAGCTAATGGACGTGATGGAATTCCAACTGAGCTATCTCAAATCCTAAAAACAATGCTGTTAAAATGCCGCGTTCAACATGCCATCAAATTTGGAAAACTCGGCAGTGGCCATAGGACTGGAAAAAGTCAGTTTTCATTCATTCCATTTGCAAAGAAAGGCAATGCCAAAGAATGCTCAAACTACTGCACAATTGTGCTCATTTCATATGCTAGAAAAGTAATGGTCAAAATCCTTCAAACTAGGTGTCAGCAATACATGAACTGAGAACTTCCAAATAAAAGCTGGGTTTAGAAAAGGTAGAGGAACCAGAGATCAAATTGCCAACATCCATTGGATCATAGAAAGAGCAAGAGCAATATTTTGAAAGAAATTTTTTTTTTTTTTTTTTAGCTGTGTGTTTCAACAGTTGTCTTAAAATATTCAGTAAACCTTGTAAACAGATATGTTGTTGTCTTCGTCAGGCTTTGTTCTTCCACTCGTAGAGTACAGGTAGAGTAAATTGAGCCTAATTTTTAAGGGCCCTAGGATTTTTGGAATGGTACAAGAGCGTTGGCTTCAAGTCATCAGCTGCCTTAGCCCCTAACAAAAGAATCAGTCTGCCCCTTGAAGCTTTGAAGCCAGGCATTGACTTCTCTTTAGCCATGACGGTCCTAGAGGGCGTCTTCCAATATAAGGCTGTTTTGTCAACACTGAAAATGTGTTACATAGTGTAGCCACCTTCATTTATTATCTGAGCTAGATCTTCTGGATAACTTGTGGCAGCTTCTACATTAGCACTTGCAGGTTCTCCATTATACTTGCTAATATAAAGTTCTATATTAGCACTTATAGTATGGAAATTGCTTCTTACCTTAAACTTCATGAACCAACCTTTGCTAGCTTCAGACTTTTCTTCTGCAGCTGCCTCATCTCTCTCAGCCTTTACAGAGTTGGAGTTAGGTAGGGCCTTGCACTGGATCAGGCTTAAGGAATGTTGTGGCTTGTTTGTCTTCCAGCGAGACTACTAAAACTCTCTCCATATAAGCAATGAGACTTTTGTTTTCTTATCATCCATCAGTTCATTGGAGTAGCTCTTAAAATTTCCTTCAGGAACTTTTCCTTTGCATTCACAACCTGGCTAGTCGGTACAAACTTTTGGCCAGTCTTGCTAAGTTTGACAATGTATGAAATCTTCACAAAATTTCTGGATTTTTATCAATATGCTCTTATGTCTCCCATCATAGAAAATGAACTAAAACAAACATCAATCACACACACACTCATGAATTCCTAAAAACAAAAAAAAAAACTTTCAACTACTTTCCCAATTTTCTGTTCCCCTTTACAGGAAAAAAGCTCAAAGGAGTCATCATATTTGCTGTTCTTTTTCCCCCCCATTTTCATTCTCGCTCTACTAACCCCGTCCTTAACCTCCATACCACTAAATACGATGGTCAATCTTAAATGATCATTTGACTTGGTCTGCCAGCAAAATGTGATGCTGAATCTTTGACTTTCTGAACTCTCTTGAATCTCCTCCTACCTCAGTGGCCTCTTTTCCAGTCTCTTCTGCAAGTTATTCCTCATTTCCCTTACCTCCAAGAATTGGCATGTCCCAGGGTTACATCTTTTCTCCGGCCACACTCATTCACTGGGTAACTCAATTCTATGCCTTCAAAACCCACTATTTATTGAAATCTGAATCTTCTATCTTGAACCCTAGGTTCATACACCCAGTTGCCAACTTGACATTCCACTTGGGTAAATTAGTTGATTGGTCCTGATTATTCACTGCCCTTATGAAAGAACATTACACATCCCTGTTGAATAATTATCCCATGGTCATAAGACCTACAGTCTTTATTAACATCAGGCTTTGTCATGCAACAGGCTTTGGCTAATATATTGTGAGCATGAGTGGTATATGCCATGTCTTAACAGATGTCTATTTTTTTAAACTGAAGTATAGTTGATTTATAGTGTTGTGTTAATCGAGCAGATGTTTTAAGAGCTATTGCATGATTCTACCACAGCTTTTTTCCCTCTTTCTTGAGAATGGCATGTTCCGGATAGGGGCTGTTTTATTTAATGTGGTTTCCTGAATAAAAAAGACACATGGAACAGAAAGATAACCAACCCATAACCATTGCAATGTGAGCATTACTGAGATTTGGGAGATCACTAATATCTCAAATTCAACATATCAAAAAAGAAAACTCCCAGTTTCTTCGTCTCACCTTCAAAACAATTCTCTTACAGTCTTTTCCTCCTCATTAAGTGACATCTTCATCCTTTCAGTTGCCCTAAACTTCGGCTTTATGCCTGGCTCCTCTTTATTTTTCATATAATGAACATTCAATCCCTTAGCAAGATCTACGGTCTCTAGCTCCAAAAGATACTTAGAATCTACTTCTCAGCATCTCAATTATTATCTTCATGTCAGCCATCATCATATCTTGCTTGAATTTTCAAAATAGACTCTTCATTGATTTCCTCCTAATCCTAGCCTTCACATTGCTTCAACCCAGCAGCTTGTGATTTTTTGAAAATATATTAGATCATGTCACTTCTCGAAGCCCTCCCTATAGTTTCTCATCTCATACAGACTCACAAAGTCTGTTCGGAAGAAGCTTACAAGTCCTCCACGATGAGTTTCTCCACCATCTTTCAGACGCCACTTTCTACTATTTTCTCCCTCCCTGTTCCAGCTAGACTGGCCTCCTTTCTGATTTTTATACATCCTTAAGTATGCTCTCCACCTAGGGCCTTTGTACTGCCTGAAATACTCTTTCCACCACATGCCTGCACAGTATGTTGCTTTGCTTCTTCAAATATCTGTTCAAAGGCTACCTTAACAGGGACTTCCCTGGTGGTCCATTGGGTAAGACTCTGTGCTCCCAATGTAGAGGGCCGGGGTTCAATCCCTGGTCAGGGAACTAGATCCCACATGCCACAGCTAAGAGTTTGCACATGCTGCAACAAAGATCAAAGATTCCACAAGTGGCAAATAAGACCTGGTGCAGCCAAATAAATAAAATTTTTTTTTTTTTTAAAAAAGCATAGATTAAAGTTTACTTTATCAGTGAGGCCTTTCCTCACCACCCTTTATAAAGTAGCAAACCCTCTCCATTTCTCTCCCCACACCTCTAATTTTTCCTTGTTTTATTTTTGACAATAGCATTTATTACCTGCATACTATAATTTTATTTTGTTTATTGTCTATTTTTACTAACATGTAACATCCATGAGAGCTGGATCTCCAGAAACTAGATGGGCATCTACATTGGCATAGTAGGCACTGAATAAATATATGTTGTCAAGGGAATATTTCATGTATGATGCTATATCTAGAGGTATACAAATTAAAAAAAAATAGACTCACAGTCTAGTTAAATGACTAGCGCAGTGCAGCTGCACGGAGCTGCAGCGACTGTGAGGAGATGCCCACACCCAAGGGCAGAGAAGCCCCAGCAGGATGATAGATGCTGGAGCAGTGGCTAGGTGGCACTGGAGCGACTTTGAGGAGATATCCCATGTCCAAGGGCAAAGGAGAAGCCCCAGCAAGATGGTAGAAGGGGAAAGATTGTGTTTAGAATCAAACCCCATACCTGCCAGAGATTTTCAGAGGACTCAAATATACTTTGTGTGCAACAGGACCCAAAGACTCCACAGAGGCTGAGACAGAACTGTGTTTGGTGTCTCCTGAGGAGGTACGGGTCAGCAGTGGACAGCGGCAGGGGAAGGGGCTCTGGGTGCAGCAGCCTTGGGTATGGCATAAGCCCTATTGGAGGAGGTCACCATTACCCCGCCACAGAGAACGCACTGGTCATAGCAAACACCCTCTTCCAACAACACAAGAGAAGACTCTACACATGGACATCCCCAGATGGTCAACACCGAAATCAGACTGATTATATTCTTTGCAGCCAAAGATGGAGAAGCTCTATACAGTCAGCAAAAACAAGACAAAGAGCTGACTGTGGCTCAGATCATGAATTCCTTAGTGCCAAATTCAGACATAAAGTGAAGAAAGTAGGGAAAACCACTAGACCATTCAGGTATGACCTAAATCAAATGCCTTATGATTATACAGTAGAAGTGACAAATAGATTAAAGGATTAGATCTGATAGACAGAGTGCCTGAAGAACTATGGACAGAGGTTCGTGACATTGTACAGAAGACAGGGAACAAGACCATCCACAAGAAAAAGAAATGCAAAAAGGCAAAATGGTTGACTGAATAAGTCTTACAAATAGCTATGAAAAGAAGAGATGTGAAAAGCAAAGGAGAAAAAGAAAGATATACCCATTTGAATGCAGAGTTCCAAAGAATAGCAAGAAGAGATAAGAAAGCCTTCCTCAGCGATCAATGCAAAGAAATAGAGGAAAACAGAATGGGAAAGACTAGAGATCTCTTCAAGAAAATTAGAGATACCAAGGGAAATTTTCATGCAAAGATGGGCTCAATAAAGGACAGAAATGGTACGGACCTAAGAGAAGCAGAAGATATTAAGAAGAGGTGGCAAGAATACACAGAAGAACTATACAAAAAAAAATCTTCATGACCCAGATAACCACAATGGTGTGATAACTCACCTAGAGCCAGACATCCTGGAATGCAAAGTCAAATGGGTCTTAGGAAGCATCACTACGAACAAAGCTAGTGGAGGTGATGGAGTTCCAGTTGAGCTATTTCAAATCCTGACAGATGACACTGTGAAAGTGCAGTAATACGTGAACTGTGAACTTCCAGATGTTAAAGCTGGATTTAGAAAAGGCAGAGGAACCAGAGATCAAATTGCCAGCATCCGCTGGATCATGGAAAAAGCAAGAGAGTTCCAGAAAAACATCTATTTCTGCTTTATTGACTATGCTAAAGCCTTTGACTGTGTGGATCACAATAAACTATGGAAAATTTTGAAAGAGATGGGAATACCAGACCACCTGACCTGCCTCTTGAGAAACCTGTATGCAGGTCAGGAAGCAACAGTTAGAACTGGACATGGAACAACAGACTGGTTCCAAATAGGAAAAGGAGTACATCAAGGCTGTATATTGTCACCCTGCTTATTTAACTTCTATGCAGAGTATATCATGAGAAACATTGGTCTGGAAGAAGCACAAGCTGGAATCAAGATTGCTGGGAGAAATATCAATAACCTCAGATACGCAGATGACACTACCCTTTGGCAGAAAGTGAAGAACTAAAGAGCCTCTTGATGAAAGTGAAAGAGGAGAGTGAAAAAGTTGACTTAAAGCTTGACATTCAGAAAACTAAGATCATGGCATCCAGTCCCATCACTTCATGGCAAATAGATAGGGAAACAGTGGAAACAGTGTCAGACTTTATTCTGGGGGACTCCTAAATCACTGCATATAGTGATCACAGCCATGAAATTAAAAGACACTTACACCTCGGAAGGAAAGTTATGACCAACCTAGACAGCGGCAAAGAATTGATGCTTTTGAATTGTGGTGTTGGAGAAGACTTTTCAGAGTCCCTTGGACAGCAAGGAGATCCAACCAGTCTATCCTAAAGGAGATCAGTCCTGGGTGTTTATTGGAAGGACTGATGCTGAAGCTGAAACTCCAATACTTTGGCCACCTGATGCAAAGAGCTGACTCTTTTGAAAAGACCCTGATGCTGGGAAAGTTTGAGGGTGGGAGTAGAAGGGTACGGCAGAGGATGAGATGGTTGGATGGCATCACCGACTCAATGGACATGAATTTGGGTGAACTCCGGAAATTGGTGATGGACAGGGAGGCCTGGCGTGTTGAGGTTCATGGGGTCGCAAGGAGTCGGACACGACTGAGTGAGTGAACTGAACTGAACTGAACGTGAGGTATTCACTTTAAGAGCTTTTTCACCTTTCTAAAATGCTTCAAATACCAAATGACTGTAAAATGGTCGATGTTGAGTTCTTGGGTAACTTCTCATGTAAGTGGATCAGCTTCAGTGATGGCTCTCGATTGGTCGTTGTCAACTTCCAATGGCTGGGCATTGAGCTCCTCATCTTCAAGGTTCTAGTCTCATTTTCACAACATCTTGAACCACCAATGCACTATACATTCATTAGCAGTTCCTGGGCCAAGTGAGTTGTCGATTTTGCAAGTTGTCTCGGATGCTTTATGACACATTTTGAACTGGAATAAGAATATTGCTCAAATTTGCTCTCTCTAGCATCATTTTCATAACTAAAACACAAGTAAAATAAATAGCAAGTAATAATTTACTAGCAGAAAACATAAAGCAAGAAATGTGCATTAAAATGTTTATAACATAACCACATTTATTTAAGAATATTCCAATATCAAATGGCAAATTTCAACAATGCAAAACTTGCCCCAACCTAATACACACACTAAGCAGTAACAATGTTCAGTATGACTTTTCTCTTTTTTTGTCACTTAGAGATTTCCAATGATGAACATGTCTTTTATTGGGTTGATCAAAAAGCTTGTTCAGGTTTTTCCATAAGATGTTACAGAATATAACAAAAAGATAATTGAAAAGGACCGACAACTCTTCAACTGTCCTGATATAATTGAAAACATTATAGGGTGTCATAAAACTAAGATGTGAGAATTTCTGAATTAGAATTCTAACTTTAATACTCCCTTTCAAAAGGAAATAAGAACCAAAAAGTTTAAAGGGAAAAGGCTGAAGATAAGCTGGTTTCTTTCAATTATTTTTAAACTTGAGTTTAATACCATTAGATTTCAACTTTCCCATAGGAACTTCCAGCCCTAATAATAGGGGTATATGGTGCTATATAACACAGGATGCCCAGCCTGGTGCTTTCTGATGACATAGAGGGTGATATGGGTGCGTGGGAGGGAGACTCAAGAGGGAGGGCGTATAAATCAGTTATAACTGATTTGCATTGCTGAACAGCAGAAACCAACACCACATTGTAAAGCAGTTATCCTCCAATTTAAAAATAAATTTAAAAAAACAGCTGTATTTCGAACTCAACATGGCCATGTGCTTAACTCTTCATTTATATAATCTGTCATGCTCTTGGATCTAACTATGGGTTATTGTAAAAACAGATACTTCTCTGTCAGGGAAGCCTAGAGAAATTGTCTTATAAAATTGGAAAACTGAAAGAGAAATTTAAAAAACCGAGAATTCAATTGTTGCATTCACTCAACAGATATTTTGTGAGCACCCTCTGTCACTAGGCACTGTATACCTCATTCCTACCTAGGCAGTAGGGATAGGAAAGCCTCCCGCAGGCTGCGCCTTTTGAGGTCAGACATAGAGAGCGCGCGGTGGTATGTTTCAGGAAAGAGGAAAGGAAAGTGTATAAAAATATGGTATTGATCTTCAAGTGATAGCTCTGTCTAATTAGGCTCATGCAACCTCATTCTAACAGGAATATCAGAGTGCATTTTCATTCCTGAGAACCTGTTCCTCGAGTGTTCACGCAGACTGTCTCTAGCTGTCAATACTGAATGAATTCCACTCTGCTGGATCTGGAGAGGCATAAAGGATGAGAGTCTCACGCTTATTTTGAAATGGTAGATAGTGTCTCTGGTGGTTCAGTAGATTTAACTTGTTTCCTCATAAGTGTAGCTTCAAGGTATTGTTTCTTGCTGGAGTTCTGAACTGTGATTTATTTGTTCTCAGTAGAAATATTGAATAAATCTGCGAAAACACTAAAACCCATTTTTATTGTAGTTTTTCCTATTGAATTCTAGATGTAGCTTTAAGATGATTTAGTAAGAGGTGAAGGGAGAGGTGGCTGTTAAACTCAGATTGAAGCAGTTTAAAATTTTACAGGCAGTTGTATTTGGTATAAACTTTCTCAGTTTATTCTAAATGGGGAAAGTTTGGACCTCCAGAAGGGATGAAATAGGTGTCACAGCTCTCTCCTTTGTTGCCTGGGACTTATTTCCTGCCCCAGCCTGCAAGGTTCCTCCTAGGTCTCTTAGCTCTGCCTTCATGTATCTGAAGCCCAAGGCCTTGCTGTGTCCTGAAGATGAGCTCAGTGTTGCAGTAGGACCACCCCTCAAGCTTGGCAGTGTTTTCAGACTAAGGCGCTTCAATTTTCTTACAAGTTATTTACTTGCTTAATTTTATTGAGGTATAACTGACATATTACATTATGTAAGTTTCAGGTACACAGGATTATGAGTCAGTATGTGTATGCATTGTAAAATGATCACTACAAGTTTAGTTAACATCCATCACCAGTCATAGTTACAAACTTTTTTTCTTGTAATGAGAACTTTTAAGAACTACTCTTAGCAATTTTCAAACACACAATATAGTATTGTTAACTGGTGCATGGGTGGTTCAGTAGTAGAGTTCTTGCCTGCCAGGCAGGTGGCACGGGTTTGATTCCCGGCCCATGCAGCCACAGTGTCCCCTCTGGGGCTTCCCTGGTGGCTCAGATGTTAAAGAATCTGCCTGCAATGCAGAGACCTGGGTCAGAAAGATCCCCTGGAAAAGGGTATGGCAACCCACTCCAGTATTCTTGGGCTTCCCTAGAGGCTTGTGGCTCAGACGCTAAAGAATCTATCTACAATGTGGGAGACCTGGGTTCATTGCCTGGGTTGGGAAGATCCCCTGGTGAAAGGAAAGGCAACCCACTCCAGTATTCTTGCCTGGAGAATCCCCCGGACAGAGGAGCCTGGTGGGTACAGTCCATGGGGTCTCAAAGAGTTGGACATGACTGAGCGACTAACACTTTTCTTTCTACTATAGTCACTATGCTGCATGTTACACCCTCGTGACATTTTTTATAACAGGAAGGATTGTACTTTTCAACTCCCTTCACCAGTTTCATCCATTTCACAGCCCCTCCACCAATCTGCTTTCTGTTTCTGTAAGATTTTTCTTTTTTTTAAGACTCCACGTAGAAGTGATAGCATATAGTATTTGTGTTTCTCTCTCTGACTTACTCCACTTAGCATAATGCCCTTGAACATGGTTCATCCATGTTGCTGCAAATGGCAGGATTTCTTTTCTAATGGCAGAATCAGTTCAGTTCAGTCACTCAGTCGTGTCTGACTCCTTGCAACCCCATGAACTGCAGTACTTCCGGCCTTCCTGTCCATCACCAACTCCTGGAGTCCACCCAAACCCATGTCCATTGAGTCGGTGATGCCATCCAACCATCTCATCTTCTGTTGTCCCCTTCTCCTCCTACCCTCAATCTTTCCCGCATCAGGGTCTTTTCAAATGAGTCAGCTCTTGGTATCAGGTGGCCCAAGTATTAGAGTTTCAGCTTCAACATCAGTTCATCCAATGAACAACCAGGACTGATCTCCTCCAGGATGGACTGGTTGGGTCTCCTTGCAGACCAAGGAACTCTCAAGAGTCTTCTCCAGCACCACAGTTCAAAAGCATCAATTCTTCAGCACTCAGCTTTCTTTATAGTCCAACTCTCACATCCATACATGACTACTGGAAAAACCATAGCCTTGACTAGACGGACCTTTGTTGGCAAAGTAATGTCTCTGCTTTTTAATATGCTGTCTAGGTTGGTCGTAACTTTCCTTCCAAGTGGTAAGTGTCTTTTAATTTCATGGCTGCAATCACCATCTACAGTGATTTTGGAGCCCAGAAAAATAAAGTCAGCCACTGTTTCCACTGCTTCCCCATCTATTTGCCATGAAGTGATGGGACCGGATGCATGATCTTAGTTTTCTGAATGGTGAGCTTTAAGCCAAAATTTTCACTCTCCTCTTTCACTGTCATCAAAAAACTCTTTAGTTCTTCTTCACTTTCTGCCATAAGGATAGTGTCATCTGCATATCTGAGGTTATCGATATTTCTACCAGTAATCTTGATTCCAGCTTGTGCTTCATCCAGCCCAGCGTTTCTCATGGTGTACTCTGCATATAAGTTAAATAAGCAGGGTGACAATACACAGCCTTGAAGTACTCCTTTTCCTATTTAGAACCAATCTTTTGTTCCATGTCCAGTTCTAACTGTTGCTTTCTGACCTGCATACAGGTCAAGAGGCAGGTCAGGTGGTCTGGTATTCCCATCTCTTTCAAAATTTTCCATAGTTTATTGTGATCCACACAGTCAAAGGCTTTAGCATAGTCAATAAAGCAGAAATAGATGTTTTTCTGGAACTCTCTTGCATTTTCCATGATCCAGCGGATGTTGGCAATTTGATCTCTGGTTCCTCTGCCTTTTCTAAATCCAGCTTTAACATCAGGAAGTTCACGGTTCACGTATTGCTGAAGCCTGGCTTGGAGAACTTTGAGCATTACTTTGCTAGCGTGTGAGATGAGTGCAATTGTGCGGTAGTTTGAGCATTCTTTGGCATTGCCTTTCTTTGGGATTGGAATGAAAACTGACCTTTTCCAGGAACTGCTGAGTTTTCCAAATTTGCTGGCATATTGATTGCAGCACTTTCACAGCGTCATCTGTCAGGATTTGAAATAGCTCAACTGGAACTCCATCACCTCCACTAGCTTTGTCTGTAGTGATGCTTCCTAAGGCCCACTTGATTTCACATTCCAGGATGTCTGGCTCTAGGTGAGTTATCACACCATCCTGGTTATCTGGGTCATAAGATTCTTTTTTGTATAGTTCATCTGCGTATTCTTGCCATCTCTTCTTAATATCTTCTGCATCTGTTAGGTCCGTACCATTTCTGTCCTTTATTGTGCCCATCTTTGCATGAAATGTTCCCTTGGTATCTCTAATTTTCTTGAAGAGATCTCTAGTCTTTCCCATTCTATTGTTTTCCTCTATTTCTTTGCATTGATCACTGAGGAAGGCTTTCTTATCTCTCCTTGCTATTCTTTGGAACTCTTACATATGCATTCTTACATAATTAGTACATATATATTCTTACATAATTCTTACATAATTAATACATATGCCTTCTTATATAATTAATTATTGGGAGTAAATCTGGAATTGTATCCAAAGTATGATAATAAAATAATATCAACATATTTTTAATAAACATTAAAGTGCAAGAGAAACCTATATGCAGGTCAGGAAGCAACAGTTAGAACTGGACATGGAACAACAGACTGGTTCCAAATAGGAAAAGGAGTACGTCAAGGCTGTATATTGTTACCCTGCTTATTTAACTTCTATGCAGAGTACATCATGAGAAACGCTGGACTGGATGACGCACAAGCTGGAATCAAGATTGCTGAGAGAAATATCAATAACCTCAGATATGCAGATGACACCACCCTTATGGCAGAAAGTGAAGAGGAACTAAGAAGCCTCTTGATGAAAGTGAAAGTGGAGAGTGAAAAATTTGGCTTTAAGCTCACCATTCAGAAAACTAAAATCATGGCATCTGGTCACATCACTTCATGGGAAATCAATGGGGAAACAGTGGAAACAGTGTCAGACTTTATTTTGGGGGGCTCCAAAATCACTGCAGATGGTGATTGCAGCCATGAAATTAAAAGACAGTTACTCCTTGGAAGGAAAGTTATGACCAACCTAGATAGCATATTCAAAAGCAGAGACATTACTTTGCCAACAAAGGTCCATCTAGTCAAGGCTATGGTTTTCCCAGTAGTCATGTATGGTTGTGACAATTGGACTGTGAAGAAAGCTGAGTGCCGAAGAATCGATGCTTTTGAACTGTGGTGTTGGAGAAGACTCTTGAGAGTCCCTTGGACTGCAAGGACATCCAACCAGTCCATTCTAAAGGAGATTAGTCCTGAGTGTTCATTGGAAGGAATGATGCTAAAGCTGAAACTCCAGTAGTTTGGCCACCTCATGTGAAGATTTGACTCATTGGAAAAGACTCTGATGCTGGGAGGGATTGGGGGCAGGAGGAGAAGGGGACGACTGAGGATGAGATGGCTGGATGGCATCACTGACTCGATAGACATGAGTCTGAGTGAACTCCGGAAGTTGGTGATGGACAGGGAGGCCTGGCATGCTGCAATTCATGGGGTTGCAAAGAGTCAGACACGACTGAGCAACTGAACTGAACTGAACTGAACTGAAAGCGCAAGTAAATGTTCCTTTAAAAATAGTCCCTTGTGAGACTCTTGTCTTATTCTAACAATGCTGCCATCTTTAGGATATGTTTGGAACACCTGCTTGGGAGTTAACTATAGTATTTGTAACTCGTTTGTAAAATTAGGCTGATGAAGTGATAGATATCTTCACCTTTTGAGGATAAATGGAATTTTGGGTGAAGCTGTCAAAACCACTTGACTCTAAGACTTATGAACGTGGATGGGTGAGCTAGTTATCATTATTTGGGGGTGATAAATAAGGAGCAGTATAATGAAATCTGGTTTGTGTTTGTGGCTCATCATTTCATTTTGTAGGAGGAGCCTCACAAACAACATGAATATTGTTATTATATAATGAGTTCAAGTCTTTTCAAGGTAATTACTGATTTGAAGAATAATGTTTACCTGAAGATATAAATTCCGGTTTCTTGGTTAAAGAAATCAGCCTCATTATCTAACAGAGTTTCAAAATATGTGAGGCAAAAGCTGATAGAACTGGAAAAGAAACAGATAAATCTACACAATGCTCCTCTCACAATAATCAATAGACACAGATTGAAAGTCTTCTATATAAGTATACAGAAGATGTGAACAACACTATCAACTAACTTGATCTATTTGACATTTGTAGTACATTCCCCCCTGAAACAGAAATATACATTCTTTTGACGTTCACTCACATTATTTACCAATTAAGACCTTATGCTTCACCATAAAACATGTGTTGATCAAGTTAAAAGGATTTCAATCATGCAAAGTATATTCTTTGACCAAAATGGAGTTGAGTTTCAAAACCCATAAAATGTAGAATTAAAATATATGACAGCAATAGCACAAAAGGACAGGAATAGAGAAATAGAAGACTCTTACACTATTAATGAAGTGTTACACTTATATTTCAAGGCAGCCTGAGCAAGGCTAAAGGACACTATGTTTTAGCAATGCTAAAACACATTATTAGCTATACCTCATACAAAAGAGGTATAGCTAATAAGCCAACAGTGGAGATAAAATGGAAACATAATAAATATTAAGTAAATCCTAAACAAGGAATAAAGAAAAGATGAGACAAAAATCAAATAATAAAATGCTAACTTCAATTCTTATGTTAATTCAAAGTGGTAGATATTTTACAGATAAGGAGCCTGACTTAGCTTTAAATAACTTGCCAAAGTGACACAGCCAGGATGTCCAGGGGCTGGGATTTCAATTCAGGTCCCCTGTCTTCCAAGATCTCTGCCCTTTATTTAATGCCAAAGTACTGTAGTGGTAGTAGCAGGGGGTGTGTGTATGTGTGTGTGTACTTTCTAGCTACTGCTGCTACTGTGTGGCATTCTCAGTCATGTCCAACTCTTAGCCTGCTCGCTCCTCTGTCCCTGGAATTTTCCAGCTAAGAACACTGGAGTGGGCTGCCTTTTCCTTCTCCAGGGGATCTTCTCGACCCAGGGATCAAACCCCCTGTCTCTTGCATCTCCTGCATTGGCAGGCGGGTTCTTTACCACTGTGCCACCCGGAAATCCTTTCTAGCTACTATGTGTACAGAATCACTTGGACAACTAAATTTCGTCTCGTCTTCCAACATTTGTGCTTATAATTGACATTTACATTTCTGCATGCCTATGTAACTAAAATATATTCTCACTTTTCAAATTACAGTGACATTATATAGAATTATTTCTTGGGGGTTTCCTATCTGTCTTCACTCTCCAGAGCAGGTCAGGATATGCCTAGGTTCTCTACAACTGAGGGAGTGGGATGAGATGGTGTCAGTGTTGTCTGGCCCTGCTTCACTGACCATGGTGAGGATGACCTAAGTCTCTTCTCACAAACCTCTTCAAATCTTTATGAACTTCTTGCTGTGCTCATCATCTATATATGATACACACATATGGGCATAGTACACTAACACATTAAACATGTGTTGGCACTCCAGAAAATATGCAAGATTCTGTGCTAGGCAAAAAATATTAAAAGATGAACAAATTATGTCTCCTGATAGTATAGAATTAGAAGTCTGATGGGCATGCAAACTTTATACAGAGAATCACACAAATATATCCAATAATATCATAAATGATATGAGAGCAACAGGTTATCATGATTGATAACAGGATGACCTGTTTGCAGAGTCATCAATGGGATAGGCATTTTCTTCTTTTACAAATATATTGAAGACTTTGAAACTATTACAAATACTACTATTATTTGTAATACTATTACTATACTAATACTATTACTATTCTAGCCACCAAGCTAAAAGTTGATATTTTAATAATGCTACTACTATACTAATACTATCCTAGCCACCAAGCTAGAAGTAAGATAATTTATTAATAAAAAAATTGTTTCAACTTCAGCATACTTGGAGCCATGTGATATATTTCTAATGGAATATATTTCTATTCTCTTAAATATGAAGTGCTGTCACTTGCAATTATTTTGAAAGTTATTCAGCCTTTTCTTTCCAATCTGCTAAAAAAATGATGGTTTTTTAAGAGTAAAGATTAGCTAGGAATTTTTCATTACAATGCAGGCTTTAACTACAGGACTTTAGAATAAAACTCTTCACTTCCAGCAATGCATTTAAAAAATGGCTGTGGATGCTTTTAAAAGAGCAGTAAAATCAGCTGTAGCTGATAGAGTGTAAGGGGCTCACCTAGACCCTGCCGTGTTCATTCTGAGCTGTGTTCTGGGGGAAGCTGAGCAGGAGTGATTCTGGGAGTAGCCCACTTCCTTGTCTCAACAAGACTAGGTCACACTGGGCTATTTCTGATTCTCTCCAATCAGAGTCCACCGGTTGGAGCCCAGTGACCAGCTGCAGTCGGTGTGAAAGCTGCATCATATCACTCTGAAAAGACCACAATACTCTTTCCTTCAGATCCCATCTTTCCTTGGTGATAGGGAACTGGAGACCCAAGGACAGGCCCAGGACCAACCACTTGCACAGTGCCTACACATACTGAAGACTCAATAAATGATTAAAAAAGAAAAAAGTAAAACAAAATTGAGTGTTTGTGTTCAGATAGCTCAAAAGGAAGATGGAAATAAAACTAATTTTTGTCAGTTGTTGGATAAGAACTGGAGCAGGAAGAGACAAAAAATAATATGACCCAACAATCCTACTACTGGGCATATATACCGAGAAAACCACAATCAAAAGACACACGTACCTCAGTGGTCACTGTAGTGCTATTTACCATAGCCAGGACATGGAAGTAACCCAGATATCCATCAACAGACAAATGGATAAAGATGTGGTACATATACACAATGGAATATTCAGTTCAGTTCAGTCGCTCAGCCGTGTCTGACTCCTTGCGACCCCATGAATTGCAGCACGCCAGGCCTCCCTGTCCATCACTAACTCCCGGAGTTCACTCAGACTCATGTCCATCGAGTCCGTGATGCCATCCAGCCATCTCATCCTCTGTCGTCCCCTTCTCCTTCTGCCCCCAATCCCTCCCAGCATCAGAGTCTTTTCCAATGGGTCAACTCTTCGCATGAGGTGGCCAAAGTACTGGAGTTTCAGCTTCAGCATCATTCCTTCCAAAGAACACCCAGGGTTGATCTCCTTCAGAATGGACTGGTTGGGTCTCCTTGCAGTCCAAGGGACTCTCAAGAGTCTTCTCTAACACCACAGTTCAAAAGCATCGATTCTTCAGCGCTCAGCCTTCTTCACAGTCCAACTCTTACATACATACATGACTACTGGGAAAACCATAGCCTTGACTAGATGGACCTTTGTTGGCAAAGTAATGTCTCTGCTTTTGAATATGCTATCTAGGTTGGTTATAACTTTTCTTCCAAGGAGTAAGCGTCTTTTAATTTCATGGCTGCAGTCACCATCTGCACTGATTTTGGAGCCCCCCAAAATAAAGTCTGACACTGTTTCCACTGTTTCCCCATCTATTTCCCATGAAGTGATGGGACCAGATGCTATGATCTTCGTTTTCTGAATGTTGAGCTTTAAGCCAAATTTTTCACTCTCCACTTTCACTTTCATCAAGAGGCTTCTTAGTTCCTCTTCACTTTCTGCCATAAAGGTGGTATCATCTGCATATCTGAGGTTATTGATATTTCTTCCAGCAATCTTGATTCCAGCTTATGTTTCTTTCAGTCCAGCGTTTCTCATGATGTACTCTGCATATAAGTTAAATAAGCAGGGTGACAATATACAGCCTTGACGTACTCCTTTTCCTATTTGGAACCAGTCTGTTGTTCCATGTCCAGTTCTAACTGTTGCTTCCTGACTTGCATACAGATTTCTCAAGAGGCAGGTCACTCAGCCATTAAAAGGAATGAAACTGGGTCATTTATCGTGAGGTGGATGAACCTAGAGTCTGTCATACAGAGTGAAGTAAGTCAGAAAGAGAAAAATAACGTATATGAATGCATGTATATGGAATCTAGAAAAATGGTATAGATGAACCTATTTGCAGGCCAGGAACAGAGGAGCAGATGCGTTGAACAGACATGTGGACACAAGAGGGGAAGAGGAGGGTGGGGCAAACTGGGAGAGGAGCATCGCCATATATCCACTAGCACACGTGAAACAGCTAGTTTCACGCGTGGGGCCCAGCAGCATAGCCCAGGCAGCTCAGCTTGGTGCTCCCTGATGACCTACAAGGGTGCTATGAAGGGTGGGAGGGAGGTTCAAGAGCAAGGGGACATTTGTAGACATACAGCTGATTCACTTCATTGTACAGCAGAAAATAACACAGTATTGTAAAGCAATTATACTCTAATAAAAAAAGGAGAAAAAGAAACAGTGACTTTAAAGACATTTTACAAAAACACTGGGTCATTGTCTGATGACTTGTATGTAAAAATTGCTTTATTTTGGGAACAAATTTAAGTGACCGGATTTTAAACATTCTCTCCAAGTATTTTCCTGGTTAGACACTTAGTACCTAGGCAGTAAGGAACATCTGCTCGCTGAACAGATATCACTCTGTAGAGTAAAGGCACTCAAACAAGGGCATTTGCTTTTCTGATTAGAGTGAAGGGGAGGGAGGGGAGGCAGGAACATGGGGGAATAATGTGGGTGGCTGAGTCTGCAGTGCCTGCCTGCTTGCAATATAAATTGGCAGCTTGTCTGCTTAACAAAGTGGGAAGGATTGTTTCTAGCACAGAATAACCATCCTTAGAAAACGTTTCCTAATAAATATTTTTATTAGTATACCATAAAGTTTTTAGTATTAATATTAAAGAACCCACCAGATTAAGGCTGGGCATCATTTTGAGAAGGTATATACATTTGTTTTAGGGTATTTGGGGAGCAAAGCTGCTTTGTTTCAATAAGGATTGTAGCACCATGCTTTTTTAAAAAAATAGCATTTGCTCATTTTGTGCAGGTGATGTTTATTTATTATAGATTAATGAATATTAATATTTTGGCTGTGCTAGGGCTCCACTGCTGCACGCGGCCTCTCTCTAGCTGTGGTGCGCGGGGGCTACTCCGCGCTGAGGTGCGTGGGCCTCTCGCTGCGGAGGTTTCTCTCGTGACCCAGCGCGGGCTCCAGGCGCGTGGCTGCAGTGGTTGCAGCACCGTGTGGCAAGTCCCAGTGCAGTGCTTTCTGAAAAGTGGGATTTCAATTTTGGAACAGGTTCGTCCATTTGTCTTTCTGGTATCCTCTTTCTAGCCTAATAATTTGGGCATAATACTTTTAATATTTTACAGCAACATATTTTACTGCAAAGCCTTTCAATATAGCCAGCAACTACTAAGAAGACACAAAAAAGCTGTGGGATAAGCTGCCAGGGAAGAAGTGATTCAGAGCTGAGGAGAAGGTTCTAGATTAGTATAGGAGTTCTTAACATGGGGACCATGGATAAAACTCAGCATAAGAATCCCTTGGAATTTCCTGGAAAATTCTGAGTGTATCTAGGGAGAGAGTCCCAAGTTTTTATAAGATTTTCAGAGTGGTCTTTCCCCTAACAGTTAAACTCTTGTAATGTGTGTGTGAGTCCAGATAGACTAAGTTATGCTGCAGTAACAAGACAATTTTGAGACCTTGATAGCTTAAAACCCCCACTGCTTCTCACTCCCTAATTTACTTCCACTTCCCACTTGTGTCAGACAACAGATACTTGTTCAGAGGGGCTTCTGCTCAAAGTCTCTTAACTAACTAGGGCCCCAGAGAGAGAGGGAGCAGGTTCCCTGGACATCACATGTCTTTACCTCTGGACAAGTTCCTCATTTTTCCTTATCCACCAGATTCAATTTAAATTATTGAAGTTTAGTTAATTTAAAAGTTGTATTAGTTTACACTGTACAGCAAAGTGAATCAGTTGCACATATACAAATATCCACTTTTTTAGATTCTTTTACCATATTGGGCATTAGAGTATTGAGTAGAGTTCCCTGTGGTATATAGTAGGTCCTTGTTAGTTATCTATTTTATGTACAGTAGGAGTCGGAGTCGGACATGACTGAGCGACTTCACTTTCACTTTTCACTTTGATGCATTGGAGAAGGAAATGGCAACCCACTCCAGTGTTCTTGCCTGGAGAATCCCAGGGACGGGGGAGCCTGGTGGGCTGCCGTCTATGGGGTCGCACAGAGTCGGAAACGACTGAAGCGACTTAGCAGTGTGTATATGTCAATCTCAACCTCCCAATTTACCCCTCCCTCCCTTCTTCCCCGATAACCGTGTTTGTTTTCAACACCTGTGACTCTATTTCTGATTTGTAAATAAGTTCATCTGTACCATTTGTTTTTTAGGTTTCATATATAAAAGGTGTCATATGATATTGGTCTTTCTCTGCCATCCACCAGGTTCTTATCCTCATTGCAGACAAAGAGGGGAGAGAACCCTGGCAGGGACATGACCACAAGGGTTGAGAAAATAGATTCCAGATAGGTAAATCGGGACAAGTAGTCTGAACTGTTTTTATTAGTGCTGGGGAGGGGTAGGTGGGGTAGGTGGCAGAAAGGGGTGAAGATTTCTAATTTCTGGGATTAGCTTTTGAACATGACAATATATATTCTAGCAAGCATTCTAATATACTTATCACCCATACTTCCTCTATTTCCAGGTAAAAATAGCTCATTATAATAAAGCACTGTTACAATAAACTTTCAAAGATAAATGCAAAGACAAGAATAGAAAAAGATGGCTGGTAGTGGTGGAGAGTAAGCAGACTGGAAAAGGTGAGCTAAGGGAAGCTGCAGTTGAGATGTAACTTAACATTGGGCTTCCTGGCAGCCGTGGGAAGAAAAGGGAAGAACCAATAAGAAATTTGGACAAGTAGCTGTAAAAATTTTATGGTTCTAGGGTCTTAGAGTTTTGATATGCATATAGGCACTGCTAGCAAATAGCTGCATGAACTTAGCAGATTACTAGAATGTTCTGGGCCTCACTTTTCTATAAGTGATAGTAATTGCCTGCTGAATTAGACAGCATCTAAATTTGTTTTATTCATAACTTCTCAATTATTAATGACACTTCAAAGAAATGTCTTCCTTTATATATTTCATTAGGATTACTCACTTCTTCATTAAACATATGTTTATGGTTCACAGTAGATTCATGAGATTTTCCTCATTAAGCATCCTTAAAGAGAAATGTGACAGAATTATCTAATCTTTCCTAATTTTAAAGCTAACATATATTTCACATGTCACTAGTTTTTACTTTGACATTCTTCTGAAGTCACAGAAAAAAAATATCCAAAATTACATAAGAAATGAAAGGGTAATTATTTAGTACAATGTGTTAATAGAAAACATAACACAAGTCACAATCAAACACAATTATTATGTTTTAAAAATTGAATTGAAAATGCTTCTGTGTTGCCAAGAAGGAGAAAACAATCATTGTCACTGGGACCAAGAAAGAGACTAGAAGACATTTCCCTACCCCTGTTCCTCACATCTTGACAGGGCTTGCGTCTTCCTAGAATCTGGCAAAGACTGAAAAATGTTTTAAATCTCACTTACTGCTGGGAAGTGCACCTTAGCCTTTAAAAACAGCCTATATTTATACATTTTCTGGCCTCTCTGTGTGTATCCAACCACACAATTTATTGTTCACTATATTTCATTTTCATTAGTGATATTCTTATATATACTGTGCCTTTATGAATTTTTATTTTTTAGTAGTAAAGAAGTTAAAAAAAGATCAAAACTAATCTAGTCCATGACATTTTTTTTTTTCGGTTGTGTCATGCAACTTGTAGGACCTTGGTTTCCTGACCAAGGATTGAACCCAGGCCCTTGACAGTGAAAGCCTGGAATCATAACCACTGTGGTCCATAACATTTTTGTTAGGTGAGAATGAAAGTTGTATTTCAAACCCATGTTTTAACCTAATTTATTGAAATTTGACAATGGATCAGAACAAGTTCAAGATAGCGTATTTTGATGTATCTCACTCTACCTTATCTATCAATCATCTATTCACTCATTAATCTATAGAAGCAAGCATATGTATTAAACATCAGGATCAGTGAACACAAAGGACCACTGATAGGGGCATTAAGATCTCTATGGAGCTTTAGGACTGAATCAGAAACAAGACTCACCTGGGACCCAGGAATTGCACTACGCACTACTATTCATTGGGCATTTTTTGTTTTTAGCATTTTTGAGCAGTTTTCTCAAGCCATATGAACAGATGAATTAAAACTTCATTAGTCAAAGCTGGGTAGACTTAAGAGGTAGTTACGGGCTTCCCTTGTGACTCAGCTGGTAAAGAATCCACCTGGAATGCAGGAGACCGGGGTTCGATCCCTGGGTTGGGAAGATCCCCTGGAGAAGGGAAAGGCTACCCACTCCAGTATTCTGGCCTGGATAATTCCATGGACTGCATACTCCACGTGGTCGCAGAGTCGGACACGACTGAATGACTTCTACTTCCACTGTTTTATCAGCGTTATTGTTACAATTCCTTTTTTAGCCTTGAAGGTCTTCAAAGATCAGTTTTACTGGCGTGGGTGAAACCTGGGCTTCTCACCTGGAGCTGGACTGCCTGGATGAGCACCTTGGCCTCAGCACACCACCACCACTAGCTCTGTGACTTTGGGCCCATGTCTCTCAGCATTAGTTCACTCATCTCTTGAGCAAGGCATCCTATTAAGTTTTCCTCACAGGCCGTAAGAAGATTCACGGCAACAATGATAGCAAAGCATTAAACTACTGGCCTGAGATGTTAACTATTCAAATTATTAAGAACTAAAATGTTATTTATGTAAAGTCAACTCTCAGGATTTCAGTGAAGGGGAACCAAAGAGATCCTTTGAATTCTCCAACTCGTCCCTGTTATCAGTTGTGACCAACTTCTTCCCTTTACTCCATCTCCACCTTTGCTCTGAGTCCCAGGGGGCTGACCTGTATGGGCTTCCACGTGCTCTGCTGCCCTTTGCTTTCCAGGTTCTTTCGGCTGGAGGGGAGCATCGGGAGACTGAGAAAGAGGGAGCTCAGGGTAGTGGTTCTCCTGGCTCCTTCCCTGCAGGCTTTGCGGAGTCCAGTCACGTTTCCTCACATGGAGACCACCTCTCCTAGCAGGCACTCCCAATTCCAGCGCCACCACTGCTCACCTCACTTCTTCAGGATGATGACAGCACCCTGCCAATGCGAGGGCTAGATGCCACTCCCCACTGTAGTTTCAGGCTAACCTGCTCACACCTTTGGACTGTGTTTTTATCAAATTCTTCTCAAATCGACTGTGCCATCTATTTCCTGACAGACTGGTTGAAACACCAGGTGTGTATCACTAAGGTGGTGTCTTAGTGTGGCCTGAAAAACAGCTTTAAGAGGAGGGAGGAATTACGAGAAAGAGTCAACCAGGGTTTGGGAGCACATCAAATTATATATGAATAATTCCCTAAACTGGCATGTACTTTGGCTGAATTATCTTACTGTGACAGAGACAGATATGTATTTTCTCTTTGCATGACTGATGCGGTTTTTAAAAAATATTGAAGAATGAGTTGCTCAGTGGAACTTAGAATTTTCTCATAACAGGTGTTGGTCCTTTTTCTCCAAAGTTACTTAACCATCAGCTGTATTTATTCCATTCTTGGGACACAGTACCTGTATAGTGCCAGGCAATCAGGCTCTCAGTAAATATATTGCATGAATGTATAATCAACTTAAAACGGTTCATCTATGGTGTAGAGTTCTGCCAGGAGAATGCACTGGTCAGAGCAAACACCCTCTTACAACAACACAAGAGAAGACTCTATACATGGACATCACCAGATGGTCGACACTGAGTTCAGATTGATTATATTCTTTGTAGCCAAAGATGGAGCTCTATATAGTCAGCAAAAAGACCGGGAGCTGTCTGTGACTCAGATCATGAACTCCTGATTGCCAAATTTAGACTGAAATTGAAGTGGAGAAAACCACTAGACCATTCAGGTATGACCTAAATCAAATCCCTTATGACTAGACAGTGGAAGAGAGAAGTACAGTTAAGGGACTACATCTGATAGAGTGCCTGATGAACTATGGATGGAAGTTCGTGACATTGTACAGGAGACAGGAATCAAGACCATCCCTAAGAAAAAGAAGTGCAAAAAAGCAAAATGGCTGTCTGAGGCGGCCTTACAAATAGCTGTGAAAAGATGGGAAGCAAAAAGCAAAGGAGAAAAGGAAAGATATATCTATTTGAATGCAGAGTTCCAAAGAATAGCAAGGAGAGAGAAGAAAGCCTTTCTCAGCGATCAATGCAAAGAAATGGAGAAAAACAACAGAATGGGAGACTAGAGATCTCTTCAAGAAAATTAGAGATACCAAGGGAACATTTCATTCAAAGATGGGTTCAATAAAGGACAGAAATGGTATGGCCCTAACAGAAGCAGAAGATATTAAGAAGAGGTGGCAAGAATACACAGAAGACCTGTACAAGAAAGATCTTCACAACCCAGATAATAACGATGGTGTGATCACTCACCTAGAGCCAGACATTCTGGAATGTGAAATCAAGTGGGCCTTGATTTCACTACGAACAAAGCAAGTGGAGGTGATGGAGTTCCAGTTGAGCTATTTCAAATCCTGACAGATCATGCTGTGAAAGTGCTGCACTCAATATGCCAGCACATTTGGAAAACTCAGCAGTGGCTACAGGATTGGAAAAGGTCCGTTTTCATTCCAATCCCAAAGAAAGGCAATGCCAAAGAATGCTCAAACTACCACACAATTGCACTCATCTCACATGCTAGTAAAGTAATGCTCAAAATTCTCCAAGCCAGGCATCAGCAATATGTGAACTGTGAACTTCCAGATGTTCAAGCTGGTTTTAGAAAAGGCACAGGAACTTGAGATCAAATTGCCAACATCCGCTGGATCATGGAAAAAGCAAGAGTTCCAGAAAAACATCTATTTCTGCTTTATTGACTATGCTAAAGCCTTTGACTGTATGGATCACAATAAACTGTGGAAAATTCTGAGAGATGGGAATACCAGACGACCTGATCTGCCTCTTGAGCAAACTATATCCAGGTCAGGAAGCAACAGTTAGAACTGGACATGGAACAGACTGGTTCCAAACAGGAAAAGGAGTACGTCAAGGCTGTATATTGTCACCCTGCTTATTTAACTTCTATGCACAGTACATCATGAGAAATGCTGGGCTGGAGGAAGCACAAGCTGGAATCAAGATTGCCGGGAGAAATATTGATAACCTCAGATATGCAGATGACACCACCCTTATGGCAGAAAGTGAGGAGGAACTAAGAAGCCTCTTGATGAAAGAAGAGAGTGAAAAATTTGGCTTAAAGCTCAACATTCAGAAAACGAAGATCATGGCATCTGGTCTCATCACTTCATGGGAAATAGATGGGGAAACAGTGGCTGATATTTTTCTGGGCTCCAAAATCACTGCAGATGGTGACTGCAGCCATGAAATTAAAAGATACTTACTCCTTGGAAGGAAAGTTATGACCAACCTAGACAGCATATTAATAAAGCAGAGACATTACTTTGCCAATAAAGGTCCATTTGGTCAAGGCTATGGTTTTCCCAGTGGTCATGTATGGACGTGAGAGTCGGACTATAAAGAAGGCTGAGCGCAGAAGAATTGATGCTTTTGAACTGTGGTGTTGGAGAAGACTCTTGAGTTCCTTGGACTGCAAGGAGATCCAACCAGTCCATCCTAAAGGAGATCAGTCCTGGGTGTTCATTGGAAGGAGTGATGTTGAAGGTGAAACTCCCAAAACTTTGGCCACCTGATGCTAAGAGCTGACTCATTTGAAAAGACCCTGATGCTGGGAAAGATTGAGGGCAGGAGGAGGAGACGACAGAGGATGAGATGGTTGGATGGCATCACTGGCTCAATGGACATGAGTTTGGGTGAACTCCGGGAGTTGGTGACGGACAGGGAGGCCTGTTGTACTGTGGTTCATGGGGTTGCAGTCGGACACGACTGAGCGACTGAACTGATGTAGTATGTTATCTCATTCCTTTTTGATAACTGAACACTTCATTTTGTAGATATACCACATTTTATTTGTCCATTCATCACCTGATGAATGTCAATTGACTTCACTTTTTGGTATAAGTAAACCTCTCATGAATATTTATGTACAAGTTTTTGTTTAAACATTTTTTAATTCTCTTGGGTATATACCCACTAGAACTGATGGGTCAAACACCACTGAACTTTTTAAGGAACTGCCAAATTGTTTTTCAAAGTGATCTACAGCATTTACGTTCTTATCAGCAATGTATGGATATTTTCTCTCTCCATATCCTATCTGATATGTTATCACATTACCTTTTTCATTGCTCTTTCACTGTGGTTTAATTTGCATTTTCCTAATGACAAGTGGACTGCAAGGAGAGCCAACCAGTCCATTCTAAAGATCAGCCCTGGGTGTTCTTTGGAGGGAACGATGCTGAAGCTGAAACTCCAATACTTAGGCCACCTCATGCGAAGAGTTGACTCATTGGAAAAGACTCTGATGCTGGGAGGGATTGGGGGCAGGAGAAGGGGATGACAGAGGATGAGATGGCTGGATGGCATCACTGACTCGATGGACATTTAGTTTGAGTGAACTCTGGGAGATGGTGATGGACAAGGAGGCCTGGCGTGCTGCGATTCATGGTGTCTCAAAGAGTCGGACATGACTGAGCGACTGAACAAGTGGTGTTAACCTTTTCACGTGCTTATCGGCCATTTGTACATATCTTCATTGGAGATATGTATATTCAGAACCCTTGCCCACTTTTAAATAGGTTATTTGTGCTTTCATTAGGTTGTATTTATTATTGAGTTGTAAAAGATCTATACGTTCTGGCTACGTCTTTTATCAGATATATAATTTGTAAGTATTTCCTCTCATTCTATGGGCTTTTTGTTCTTTATGTTGCTTTTAAAAATGTAAAAGTTTTAAACTTTGATGAAGTACAATTTTATCAGTTATACTTTCTGGTGTTGTATTGAAAAAAACTATTGCTTAACCCAAGATTTACTCCTGTTTTCTTCCAAGTTTTGTAGTTTTACCTCTTCCATTTATTTTGAATTACGTTTTGCACATGGTGTAAAAGTAGGGGTCCAACTTCATTGTTTTGGATGTGGATATCCTATTGACTCAGGATAATTTGTCAAAAAGGCTATTCTTTCCTTATTATCTTAGCACCCGTTAAAAATCAACTGACAACCAATGTAAGCATTGTTTGCATTTCTGTAAGAACTTTAGGATAAGGTGGTCCATTTCTGCAGAGGTCACCTGAGATTTGCTCAGGAATTGCAATGGACTCGTAGATCAATCTGGGAAGTACTGCCATCTTAGCAATACTGATTCCTCCACTTCACTATCCTGCAATATCTTCCCAGTTATTTAGAACTTTTAAGATTTCTTCCACTAATGTACTGTAGTTTGCAGAGTACAAGTCTGGCATTTATTTTAAAAAATTTATTCCTGTTTCTGATATGATTGAAAATAAAATTGTTTTTTAAATTTCAGAGTGTTGCTAGTGTATAGAAGAGTTGATTTTCATATACTGATCTTGTTTCCTGCAACCTTGCTGAATTTGTTCCTAACATTTGTTTGATTTGTAGCATTTACTGTGGGACCTGCTACAAAATATTAAAAACCCAAGTGACTTAATAATCCTGTTTCAATGCTTTAGAATAGTAAAATAATTTAAATTTCATTTTAATTTATATCCCAATTCAAACTCAAATTATTTGGACTAAATTGCGTTTTCATCCAAAACTACTGTTCAGGACACTCACCTTGTAGTGAAAAAAATAAAACATTTTCCCTAAATAAAAAAACATATTAGTTTTAACTTGGTCTAACTTATGAATGATACATTCAGTCTCACTGTTCAATCATATTTGATATGTCAGATTTATTTTATGTAATAACTAGTGGGAAGCCACCATGCCACCTTATTTAGCCATAGCTACTTTGCTTTTGTAATGAGGTCACTGTTCATAAACAATCAACATCTTTTCACTGTTAAAAGGTCAAGAGAAGACACTGTAGCATTCCTCCTCTCCCTTAGAAGCATGTATGTTTAAAGTGTGAATGTACAAAATGCTGGACAGAAATTTTGGATTGCATGTCACTTTCACTTCATCACTGGCTGTCTCTTTCATTCACTAGATCAAATGGATTTTTTGGATGAGTTCTGGTCAGTTCCCTGACATAACTCTCTTTTATATGGGTATTAAGCATGTAACATTTTCTTAGCATTCTGAGTCAAGCAGAAAAGCCCTAGTGTCAAGGCAAAAAAACAATTTTGTTAAAGAAAAAAACACCCAGAAAAGCGTCTTGAATAAATTTGAGAAAGATGCAAAAAGCAAGTTAAAACACTTAACAGAAACTTGACATTTATTGTGCAACTTTATCTCGAACAGAACATGTGGCATTCTAGAGGTATATGAAGTAATAAAATCAATACTCCAATTAGAACACCTGAAATAACTGGCTCTAGTAACAAATGTTTCTTATAATTAAAAATATTGAATGTTTAAAAAACTCTTATAACATTTTAAGTTCCTAAAAGAAATGTGCCTAACACTTAAAAAACAACTTACTCTTCTATATAAATTGTTCACAAAAAATCTTGCTATCCTGTATTACACTATGCATTTATAGCTTTATTAACATATCTCTAGTGGGTATTAACTCTACACAGTACAATCAAATAGAAATTATTCATAAAGAATCAACAAGACTTCAACAATAAAAATATCAGGATCAATGGATTTGTCACAGTTTCTGCACATGTGTTCATAGAAAATAGAGTAAAGGCAAGTTGGCCCCAGTGTCAGGCTGCTACAGGAAGTTCCAGAGAGGAGAGACACACAGAGGCAAAGCTTAAATGGGGCAGGGTCGGACTGCAGCAGCGACCTTCAAGGTTTCAGGACCCCTCTCATGGCCTGGCACGCCCTGTTCCCTAGAAACAAACCCAGGCTTTGATGGCCGAGGCAAGCTCTTGAAACTTAAAACATAGCCAGAGGTGTCAAAGCCACAACTACAGGAAAGGATCAACAGATTACTGTATTTTCCTACAATATCTTCACAACAATTCTCACAGTGACATCATGGTTAAAACCCTCTCTTCCAAACCAGACTCATCAAATCTAAGGCTACGAATACAACAAATGTGAAAAGTGAAGGAATGCTGGCTAACTGATGTCCAGTGCCACGTCTAACATCTATCTGTTCCCAAAAAACATCACTTCACTGAGTTCAAAGTTTTGCTTTTATATCCCTGCATTTTTGTACCGGGAACCCTATGATGGAAATGTGAACAAATTAGTCATTTTTTTCACTACTTTGATTAAACAACAAGTCTATCCCAAAGTGTTGATGGGTTTTGAGGGCTGGAGAAAACTGGAACTACTGGAGAAAACTGAACGAGTCATTCCACTTTCTAAACCCCAAGATTTCCCCTTACTAGCTGAGTAATAAGCTCAATAAAATGGGATAACAGTAACAGCCTAGGGAATGCTTGTGAGGATTAAAATGAGAGGAGGCATAAAGTGCTTAGCAAAACACCTGCACACAAGGACTCTGAACTATAAGCTATAGCTACTGTCAGTGGTTTTGAATGGGCCTGAATAGTTTTCCAATGCAGGCAAGACCCATCAGGCTACTTGTACTGGGGGAATTCTGACAATGAACACACTTTTGATTAAGTCGTCTTAGCAGATATATTTTTCATTGTAATTTGGGGAACTATGATTCAGTGAAAGCCTAGGGCTTCTATTAGCCAGTTTTGGACAGCCATGAGGAAATTTAATCTGGTACTTTTACCACAAAGATACGGTAATTCAGTACTATCAATAAGCTGTACTGACTGAGCTGGTCATTAGACGAGTGAAGTCCTCTGAATGTTCTTTGCAACTGGATACACCATGGAGGGTAAAAGTGCTCTCTAACAGGTAAATATACTCATTATAGTTTTGAGTTTTAATTAGGAGGCAAGTACTGGTGAGTTATTACTTTTGCACTTCATGTTGTCCAGCATTAATTCTTCACTGTCCTCTAACCACTGGCTGATAATTCAAGTAACTGCAGAGGGCCCTCAACTGGGTGGCATTTTCCACATCATTTCAAGTGAAGTGGTTATTTTTATCCAGTACTTACATGACTGAAAGAAGCCATCACTATGTTTACAAAAATATATCATAATGATACATACTGCTGTTTAGAGACATTTACACTAGCGTTCTGACTCAAGCATCCTATTTGACATGTTTTGCCAAGCAGTTTTGGCAAGTGTCACCACATTAAACACAAACCAGTAAGACTTGCACCATATGCTGAAAATCACTATTACATTTTTAAAAATTGGTATATAAGAGCTGTCAAAAATTATAAGCATCTGTATGGTGAAATGACACAGCATTGAATGAGAAAAGTTCAAATCTTTTCTAAAAATGAAGCTATCCAACAATGAGACTTTTTTTTAAAATGAATGAAATCTAAGAAAAACTAAGGAGGTAGTCTGTGGGCATTAGGTTCAGGTTCTAGAGTACATGTTGAATGACAGAATTCAAATGAGGGCAATATTCATTTGTTTTCCTACTTGATACTCCATCCGTTTTCTGATAGCATCAGGAGGTCAAGCCATTAAAAGTGGCAGGAAAATGCAGACATCATGAACTTGGAGATCACCAAGTTTGTACCGCTGTCTAGACTTTGGGAAAAAAATCTGCTATTATAAGAATTTACTGGACTTAACCATCCTATCACTATCTGACACATGGAGAAGCTGGATCAAATAATATATTAATATATCACCTTATAATTCTGATGAAAGTCAGTGTGTTTATGACTGACAAAAGACTACACAGTCAATGTTTACGACCAATGAAGGGCTAAGAAAGACCCAGAATAGGAAATCAACCACTTGCTCTATGGCTGTGAAGTAGCCACATATATAACATCTCTCAATTTCCCTATCAAAAGAGATGATGACTTTTTTTTTTAACAAATGCTCTAATGTTATCCTCTCCACTCCCAGTGAAGCCTAAAACAGCAGCAGCCTTTAATAAAAGCTGCCCATTTAGCCCTAAACTTTACAAAGAATGCAGTTATCTGGATTAGGGTGATAAAGGAAGCCTTCCTCCTACCCACACCTGAAGCAGAAACAGATTCTATCATCTCTAGAGCATCTGGTAATACGAAATGATTCCAAAGACACTACTACAAACTTGAGCTCAACAGATTAAACTGGGGAAAGCAGGTGGGAAAGGTCTGTGCTAACTCAGCCAAGGCCAGAAATTCAGGGGAATATTGGAGGGAAGCAAGTACAACAACTGGGGTGAAACATTTCCATTGGTGACAAAGAGAAACAAGATTTATGCGAATTCTAAAGATCAACTCAGCACAAAAAGACCCTCAAATTTCAGAGAAATTACAAACAAGCCCGTTGCATAGTTGTCAGAATGGCCTTGAAGCTGTGTGTATACAATTCCAGAACAAATTCAGTGAAACCCACTGGCCTCACCACTTGTTTGGTCCTCAGTGCACCAAACGGCTAGCTGATTGAAATTCTCATTGTTCATCCCATCACTTTGGCATTGTGTCAACAGAGCCTGATTTAAGGCTGTGGAAATTGTGCATCTATGAACCTACAAAATTGAGCATTTGAAAATGGTTTTAGATCTTTGGATGTTTCTTGACTGACACAGTGAAAACTTTTACCGTTTGTCAATTCCAGAGATCATATAGTGCCTTCCTTATCAACACAGTAGAAATTTTATTTTTTGGTCCAAAGTAACAAAGAAAAAGAGCTAGCTTCCAACTCATCATTATCTAGAGGTGACCTCTGATCTCTGGTTTCTGTTTTAGTAACAGGTTCCGTCAATGTAGACACAACATACAATGTCACCTATCCCACGTCTTTGCTGAGAAGTATAAATTCAAGTCTTTGGAAAACATAAAGACACCTTATCTGAACTAAAATGAGAATGCCTGTTCCGTGTCCCTCAGGACAATGCTGTGTCTCAAGCTTCTCCCATGAGCACCAAACTAACCTCCATGGGGACCAGCCCTGCTCAGGAAGCAGAGCTTACCTGAAGGCGTCAGACAGGCGACCAAGAACTCGCCTATCTTTTTTCACCCTCACCATCTAACTAGTCATCATTTGAAATCAACTGTAGTTTTTTCTTTGTATAATATAGTATTCTGAAAATCTCTGCAGGCTCCATACACTTTCCAAACAACCCGAAAATGGGCTTGTATTGGGAGCTGTTTGGCAGTAGGTCAAGAGAGTTAAGGTTTAGGATGTGTAAAGTCTGACAGAGTGACATGCTTTGGATTCTAAAGTGATGGTAATAGAACATTCACCACTGGAACTCGAGAGGACTGGCTGCTCGTGTGGAAAGATTTTGTCCACTAATCACCAGATCCATCCTGGGAATTTTTATTGAAGACTTCATCCTGGGAAGGTTGGTGATCAATCCCTTCATAAAAGGAGCCTCCGTTGTGCAGGAAAGTGCCCACAGCTCGCCCCTGCCGGGCGTGACCCACAGCATCGCTGAACACTTTGTTTATCTGCTCCTCTGAGGGCATCCACCAGTCGGGGTTGGAGGTACAGTGCATCCTAATGAATTCTGTGGGAATATACACAACAGTAAAAAAAAAAAAAAAAAAAGAGAGAGAGAGAGAGAAACAGCTGGTTTTTGCAGTGGATGACAGGAAGGATGCTTAAACTTTAACAGCAGCTCTATAAGGAAAGCTTTATGGGACATCAGATGTAGTGCCATGATGACATCACTTATTAGACTTTAAAACTTACACCATCTACATTTTCTACTCACGTGCAGAAATAAAAATTATGTGAGTGGTCCCTCTAAGACACATTTGCATGAAAGGTAAATCTGATTTGTGAGGCATGGTCTGCACCATGCTAGGTTCAAACCCTGTTGTTACACGCCCACATTTTTAACTCTTTCCAGAAGCACAGCAAGTATCATTAGCATGGCATTCTTTAACCAGCTACTAATTTGTAGATTAAGTGCAACAAAATAAAATCTCAATAAGAACCTGTGAAGGTTTTGGTTCAGAAAAGATTTCCACATTATTACAGGCTGTATTTATGTCTCTAATTATGATATCTATACATATACTGACAAATATTTTTTAGATGAGTTTTCCTCTAAATATTTAATTTTACCAGATACAATTAGGAAGAGATAAGTGTATAAAGAGTAGCTAAGATTCCAATAAAACAATCTCGGCTTCCCTCCAGCTGAGTTCAAATCAACCTTTCCTGTTTTCTCAGAGAGTCAGGGGACATGCAGAGTTCCCATACAGCTATTTCATTAATAACATGGGCATCTGAAAACTGAAGTGAGCTTTCTGGAAAAGGTCCTAAGTCAAACTGTGTTTTTTTTTCTTTTTTGCACAGCTGATTGAAAGTTCAGGGTGACTGCTATTTACACATCATTTCTTCTCCAGCACTGCTCCCTCTATAAGACAACGGTTCTGGTCATAGGATTGGATTTGTCTGAAATTTACTTATGAAACCCTGATCCTATCTGCCCTGAGAAGCTGATGCTTTTAAGAACCTGGACCAGAAAAATCTCATGAACTGAACTGTGTCTATCTTAGCAGATAAACAGGGCCTTCCCCTCAATTTCATGGCTGAGGTGAGAGACTCGTTCATCTCGTCCAAGTCCCAGCTCCGGTGGCCTTCCCTGGGCTGAGAACTGTGTTTATTCAGCATCTCATCCTGCAAAATTGCCAGGAACCAGATGGCTGATGGTGGGGTGCAAGCCTAGCAAACACCAGAGGACACCTACATCCTCAAACCCAGCCATGGCCACTGCAACGCTGAAGAGCGAGGAAGCAAGTGGGAGCACCAGGGCTCACATAGCGAGGTCTCTCCCCATCATCTCCCCGTGTCCACTTAGGCACAGCTGTAACTGTCCTCAGATCGCCTCCAGCTAGGCTGTGAGCTCCACAAGTCAGGGATTCTGTTTTCTACTCCTCTTTGCCTTTCCCAGGTCTCCTACTTCAAGTATTCACAAGTATTCCTTAACTGTTTAAGGAGTTCCCCTACCTCTGTCCAGATGCCCCATTCTCCTAGGAACATAAAGAAATGAAAGAAGGTGCCCATCAGCAGAAATCAGCCCTGCCACTCTGACAATGTGCTGCTTTGGGATCCCTACACTGCCCCCTCCTTAGCACCCACTGTTGTGACAGGACTTCCCCCAACACTGTGCCAGACGATTACAAGCTCAAAGTAGAGGTCATTCTGTTACACAGACCAGAATCATTGTCCTGTAACTGACCCTCTCTTCCTGCTGGAGTCAAGCCAGGGAACAGGCCCGCCTAGAATTTGATTTCACTCCCTGAAGCACCCTGCTTTCCATCCCTCAAGTGTCCAAACCTCTGCAGGTTCCTTGGCCTTCCTACGCTTGCTGACCACAAGGATGTCACCCTGGGAGTCATCACACCTGAGCCTTCAGGAAAGGAATCCCATTTAGGTCAAAGAAGGCCCCAAATTCAGCCTTTGGGACAGATACAAGGGCTCTAACCAGCTGCCCTGACATATCAGCAGTTCCTGCCTATGCCTTCTCCACCCATGGGCAGGGGAGGCCTGTGCCTCCTGCCCAGCTCTCCTGTGCTGGAGAGTACACGTTCTAATTGGGCAGCCTGGGGTGCATCGGTGTCCCAGCGGGCCTGGCAGCATTCCCAGGGCAGCAACACTAGTGCTTTGGGATGTAAGTTAATCCCTCAGTTTCACAGACTTGCTCATTAAAATGTAAAATGTTTAACAAGGATTTATGGAAAGGGACAGTGAGCCCCCTTATCCTGATTCTTCACAAGCCGCAGGGCAAATTCCTGAATCCATACTGAGCATGCTCTCAGCAGGCCCCCTCTCCCTGCTAAGCTTACCACCACTCTGGTGCCTATGTCTGCTCTGATGATACTGGGGAATAAAGGAACCTATGGCTAGTTTGCTAAGGCAGACACTGGAAATTTCCGTCACCCAGACACTCTAAATGGAATCTTTAGACTGGCCAACAGGGGGTGCTCCAGCGCACCTGCGCCAAGTTGTTAATAATGCTGGTACCTTCATTCTAGGAGGCTCTGTCAAGCCTGGGCCACCTGAATCAATCACCTGGGGTGGTTGCGAGGTGCAATAATGCACGCCTCCCCTGTCCTCCCCCCAGACCCACTGAATCGGAAGTTCAGGGTGGGTCTGGGGATCTCTGTTGCTAACAAATGCTGCACAGGCACCCTAGTCGCTGTGGGCGTCAGGACAGGGGTGCAGGAGTGAGTGTCTTTCTGATGAAGAAGGCCTTATCAGTGGTAAGGTTTTTCCACTGTGACTTCTTCACCAGGAAATATTTTGATTCCTATCAGGAGTAAATCATCAAGTCTTTCCAACCGATAAAATCACTCAAACTATACAGGTTAAGTCTTTCCAGCCAATAAAATCACTCTTGAACTACATTCAAGTTAATATTCTGATATGGACTTTTCAGGTGCGAACAGAGCTTACGCTGGCACTGTAATGTTTCTGCTTGTCTGTGCTGATCTGCACCCACCGAAGCAACCGTTTATATCTGGCTTCTTCCTCCTCACCCTCTGCCTGGCCTATCCGTAGTGTGGATCGGCTACAGAGTCATCAGCTGTTAATACTGATGAAGTGGTGTTTTCTGAGCAGTATTTTTTAAATACGGAAACTTAAAAAAAAAACTAGAACAGAATCTGACTGGGCGAGAAATACTTTAGGCCTAGGGAAAATTAACTAAATAAATTTAAGGAGCAGGGGCAAGTATTCTCAACAAGGGTTAGCTAGACTGGGGGAGAGTGCCATAGGCTTCAAATGAAAACGGGGTAAATTTTAAAATCCCTTGTCTTCTTTTCCTCTGTGCTTTCCCCAGTGTTCCAGCTTTCCTGGAGGTGGCCTTCCCAGGCAGCAAAGAAAATCTGAACTTAAAGCGTGAAACATGAGGTGCTATGCAGTGCTTATGTGCCACTAAGTGCTAAAGCAAACAAAGAATTTTTAAAGAACTTCTTGATACCAAAGAGATGGGCTACATGAAGCCTATAAAGTCTCAGCAGAAAAAAAACCGAAATACAGTCAAGGCTGAACACTTGCACGGGGAGCCACAGCCAATGCGGTGAAATGAGACCACAGATGGACACTGAGCGGAAGGATGCAGTACCTCGGAGGCATGTTACTTTAACTGGATCCAGAGGGCGCCTCTCAGGACCTGTCTCTCCTGACTGCACTGACCTTTTCCTTTTTCCAAGGCCGCATGAGTACTTAAGCTCATCGGTAGTGAAAACAAATCTGATGAGGTATCGAAGGAGCCGCCTCCCATCTTTCTTTGAAGAATTTACAGCCTCATCCCACTGTTTGCTCGTTATGTAGACAGGATAGTTGTTCAACAGCTGCTTGCTTCCCTGGAAAAGTGAAATATTTTCTCATTACCTACTTAGCTGGCCAGCCAGCAGCCCAGGCGATCTCCATTTCAAAGGCAAACACGCTTTTTAACCAAGTGGCTATGCTGACAATGAACCGGGTACTGAAGAGCACAAGTAATTGCTCACTCTCAAAACGGGCACTTTTCAAATTACATTTGCATTCTCTATAACAAGAGCCAATGAGGTTTAATGAACACCTTTGAAAGAGGAGCTATTTATAACTTGCATTTTAACAGGTAGGTTAAAACGTGTCAAGATCCAATGACAGGAAACACTATTTAAATATAACCTGTAACTTTCCTTTTCAATCTATTAAAATATGCAAAAATGACTTTGAAGAGCATGATCAAACAGGTCTCCTCATCCTTTGGGTGGTGGTTAAGTACTTTTAGAAATGATGCTGGTGGGTTATTTCCATAAGTCATTTTTTTTGTGTTTAATGTACCTAATATCTGATAGCTGCTGCATTTCAGTGAAACAACATTAAAAAGTGAATTTAAAAAAAGTGGAATTGTGGAAACAGAAAAAAAATCACTAATAATAATGCAAAACAAGTTTCCTCAAATTATAGCTTCTGCAAATGCCACTATTTCATCAACTCAAAATTTTTCTTACTTTTCACCTTTGTAATTTATGTCTGCTATAAAATTCCCAGGCTAAATAGCTGCAATGGGACTAATTATAGGAATTTCTGTAACATTTATAAGCCATGTTTAGTCAATTGCACCTACACAACCATTATTTTAGCTCTGGTTGTCTATAAAATTCTACAGTCCAGGACAAATTAATTAACCCATGATCTCAGTTTTAATGTACTTCTTCCCCAGTAATTAAGGTGTACAAAATAAAGAAGGGAAATTCATTTAGTTTTACAACTTTGCCAATTTACTACAGGTTATAAATTGGCACTGCTTGGGTCTCACAGGTTTTTATTTTAAAAAGTGCTCTGTTAAGGTCTGAGGAGGGCAAATGGTACAGGAGCTGACAGGAAAGGAAGAGGCAGCAGACACAACTATGAAACTGTCGCTAGATTATACCCACAGAAACTCATCACCGCAGCGTGATACTCCCGCGAAGGAGCAGGCGTGTGACTGACTGTCCTTTTTATAGGAAGCAACTGAGGGACATGGCTTGAGGTTTGAATTTAGTCAGTTTGGGTTTGAACTGAATCTTAGTTCTGCGTCTTATTTGGTGTTTCTTGAACAAGTTACTTCAACTGAGAGGAAGAACTAAGTTATCATAGGTTTAAACTATGAGTATCTGGGAGCATAAACCAGCCCTTGGTTGTGTCCTACATATGATCAAAAGATGGGCAGGAGCCCAAAGGTTCCTAAGGGCCCCTTAGCCTAGACTGCTGTTTCATGGCAGGAGGGGCGAGACAGAGGGTTGACTGGCACGTGTGGCAATGTGGACAGGAAAGCGGGGGTGAAAGACATAAGACCAAGGGGGTTGGGCAACCAATCCTGTGAGCCAGGCTCCGTACAGGGGACTGAGGTGTTGCCGATTCCCAGGTGAAACAAGATGTCCTCCACAAAGGTCAGCAACAGAGGATTATGGTTGGGGGATGGAGGAGGCAGATACTAATGAGGACCAGTGTCTGTCACACAGCAGGTGCAATGAACATCTGTTGAATGACTACTGCAGGGACTCCCCTGGTGGTCCAGAGGTTAAGACTCTGTGCTCCCAGTGCAGGGGACAGTTTCAACCCCTGGTGCAGGAAGATCCCACACACTGCAGAGCAACTAAACTCATGAGCCACAACTACTGAGCCTATACTCTAGAGCCTGGCAGATGCAACAAGAGAAGCCACCACAATGAGAAGCGCACACACCAGAACGAAGAGTCGCCTCTGCCTGCCTCAACTGGAGAAAGCCCATACGCAGCAACGAAGACCCAGCACAGTCAAAAGTGAGAGAGAGAGAGAAAGAAAGGAAAAAAAAAAAAAGAAAGGAATGGGGAATCAGAAGGGAGTCCTGACACAAAGGCCCAGAGAAAGAGAGCAGGTGCAGGAGGGAGGAGAGGCGAGACTCTGGGGATGAGGAGGGCTGGGAAATGGGTCCCTGGATGGGACAACTGGGAGAGTAGCCTGGGGTGGGGTAGGGGGCAGCTCTCTCAGAGCATTCTGATAAGGAGTGGAGGTGCAGCCAGACTACAGACAGGGCAGAGCAAACAGAAATAAAATACAGACCAGTCTTTCAAGGGTTTGATCACTAAGGTTACCATTCAGCAAGTGCCTTCAATGACAGGAATGGGGCTGAGACCTGAACCTACCCTTCAAGGAGCAGGATGCGTTGTGGTGTTAGGATGAAAGTGCCGCAGGGTGCTTTGGGTGATGGAAGGAGAGAGAAAAGATAATCGTTGAGGGAGGGAGGGAGCATCAAAGAGGGGCTGATTTTCAGAGTAGGAAGACTTGGAACAAACACTGTCTCTGCCTGAGGGAATGACAGGTGGGTTCCCCCATTTCAGGTCCCTCTGAGCCAAAAGAACATTGCCCACAATATTAAACTTCTGTTTTCCCCCCTCAGAGTACAGAGGTGAATGTACTTCATGATGCATGGCCTTTCTCTGCAGGATATATCCTCACTCATAAGGCTCAGAGTCTACCAGGCCTTCTGTTGGCCAATCTGTTCTGGTGTACAGGTAGTTAAGCGCCGAGATGCTTTGTCTTAAGGACCTTCCGCACGGGGTACTGTTTACCTCGCCACTGGAGACCTACCTCGGTCGGCTGGTCAGCTGGCTGTGGGATCATGAGCTGGTTGTGATGCTGGAGCACCATCTTCAGGTAATCTAAGACGGTCTGGCAGGGCACTGGGTGGAAGAAATTGCAACAATTGCACATGAGCTGAACTGTGCTGGGAAAACAGAAAGCTTTCAAGGTTTAAAAAGATTTTTGATGTAAACATCTAAAAAAAAAAAAACTGACTCATTTTCTAAAGGAAACAGAATCTTCTTTCATTTGACATCCGCAGTTATTTCAGTTTGTAAACATGGAACAGATGCTGCAGTTTGGGGAGAAATTTTGGGTTCAGCACAATTTAAGTCAAACTGACTCTAAGATGAATTTGGGTCAATAATAATGATGTCACATTGAACAAGTCACAGAACAGACATGTCTTCTTTGATTTCAGTTGTAATATGAGCACCCAATGGTGGTTTTGAAAATTAAGGTACTGAAGACTGTGATGTTTCACTCATTTAAAATTGATGATACAATGCTCATTATTAGTGCCATTCACCCCTAGTTCTTCAGGAAAGCAGTTAAGTCATGCACTTTAGACCTGCTTCCTGACATGGACATGTCTGACCATGTAGTGCATCCCCTCTCCAGACACTCACCTGATCTGGTCCAATTCAGATTCAGTTAGTAGGTGTATCATTAACTGTTGTACTATATTTTTTGAGGCATAGTCTTATAGAACTATCGAATAATTACAATAAAACTGAACACATGAGCCCAATATACAGCCTGATATATTTTTGTACCACTGGAGAAATAATTCTTACATCTCAAGATTTATATTAGAGCCCTTTCTGAAGTATTAACTAATTGCTTTTAAAGGTCTCAGTAGCCTAGTTAATAACCTAATTGACATGGATCACTGGCATTTTCTATCCCGGCTATATGTTTTCTTAGAATGTTTTTGTCACATTAGAGAAAATAGTAAATATTTAACCTTAACCTTACTTTTAGAGTATTATCACTAAGCTTTCTTCACTTTTTTTCTCACATTTTTTTTTTTTTTTAAGAGAGCAAACCGAAGTTATCATCTTTATCCCCTGCTGATAGCTCTGGGTTTTTTTTAGGTGACATTACACTGCAACGTAAGAAATCAAACACTGTATCAACATCCTTTGGGAGAATTTGAACAATAAGTAGAAGTAGGTTAGGAAATTTTTCTTCTTGCCAAGAAATATTTTGTTAAATAACATCCTTACACATTTGTCTTACACATCAGTGTCACAGGTCACTCTTGCATAGTCATCTGAATATATTCTTTAAAGAAGCATTTTGGGGACAACCACAAAAGTCAACAAAAAGAAGGAATATGTGTTTCAGTTTGAAGCAGGACTTTCACTAAGCCAAAGTTTAATAAAACCTGTCAAGTATCTCTAATTTTGCCACTATATTAAAAGCCTAACTCACTTTAAAGTCCATCCTGATGTAACTAAATCCTGTGATTTACAATTCTGCCAGATCTCGCCCAAATTCCTCTTAAGGGGTGCACTTACTAGATAACAGTTCTATGTTCTGACAGACACTTTTACCCTGGATATGGCCGAGTAGGGAGTTTGAGTCACTGAGAGCTAGAAAATCCACTTTCTACACCATACCATTTCTGCTCAGCTATGCAAAGTTCATGGAAAAGTCTGAGCAAGTTAACTGAAGGACAAATAGTAATTTCCCACATTACTAGAGTTCCATAAACAAACAGTCCAACCCACTTGCTGATGCCATAGTGAGTGAGAATGAATCTTCTGGCAATGGGAATTGATTACAGGAAAAATGTAGAAGACTTGAGAAGCTAATGGAGACAGAAAACAGGTTTGCTATTGTTCTGGCTTTTCACTGACTGTGTGGCCTTTGGGACTCCATTTAACTTCTGTGTCTAAGTCTCTTCTGTACATTGCCAAATATAAGGGTTTCAGTAGCAGCAATGCAGGAGAAGGCAATGGCAACCTACTCCAGTACTCTTGCCGGGAAGGTCCCATGGATGGAGGAGCCTGGAAGGCTGCAGTCCACGGGATCGCTAGGAGTCGGACACAACTTCACTTTCACTTTCATGTATTGGAGAAGGAAACGGCAACCCAGTCCAGTATTCTTGCCTGGAGAATCCCAGGGACAGGGGAACCTCGTGGGCTGCCGTCTATGGGGTCACACAGAGTTGGACACGACTGAAGTGACTTAGCAGCAGCAGCAATCCAACTGTATGTATGTCACTGCACTGCAAAGCAACCTGTGCGAGGTATTCTGGATTTAGTTTGGAAGTTTTAGTAAAATTTGTAAATACTCACTGACTGATTAGGATTTGAATGAAACTCCTTTTGCTACTTTATCCATATTTTACATATGTTTACAGAAAAATGTTTAAGAACAAAATGCTTATAAAACTGAATATTCAGTGTGACCTCAACCGTGTTAAAAATAATTATGTGCAAAGAGAAGAGACTGGAAAGAAATAAACCAAAGCATCAATCATTAAAAATGATTTTAAAATTATTTTAAAAAATTAATTTAAAATAATTAAGATCTTTATCCTTTACCATCCTTGTAAAGACCAATTTAAAAAAATCTCTACAGAGTGCATGGACCATAACTTCAAAGTTGTTTAAAGAATGTCTACATAACTGTTATCTCCCCTTCCTTTGCCATCTATGACCTTCAGTGTTGCTTGTATAGGCTTGGAGGCAGACTCTCCCATCTCTACACCCCCAATATTCAGGCAGCAGTGCTAACCTCTGAGCAAGGCCAGCTGACCCAAACATTCTGGAAGAAAATGGAATTTCACCTGCATTTACCAGCCATGGGGCTCTGCTGAAGGCAGGTGGGTCCTGTGGGCTGATGTCTGGGCACAGGGCTGAAGCCAGGAACACTGAGGACAAGGCTCAGGTCTAGCTACTTAAATCGACTCTGCGGAGCTGGCTGCTGTATGGTCTGAAAGGCTTGTTAAGTAAGGTTCTTCCACGGAAAACTGCTCTTTTTGCCCTTGTTAAGGGTGCTTGGGTGTCAAGTACCTAATTTTCCTGGCAGATCACTACATTAACATCTTGATCAGCTTTTCTTCTTGTTCATTCAGCATTATTTAATCTACTCTGCTATATCACTGTTTTTAAAGACTCAAAACATTTACTCGAAATCCAGCACATACTGTTTTATAGGGAGACTGAAATTATTTACCATCCTGACAAGCATGCCATCTGTGTGCTGTATCACCTCTAAGTTTCTGTCCTAGTCACACTGTCTCTGGAAAGTATAAGTTCCTGAATTGTAAACATCTAGAAATAAACAGTGAGCTTTAAAAATTACTCAGCCTACAGACACATGGCTGTTCTCTTGATAATGAAAATGTTCTGTCTCTGATTAATTTAATTGATATGTACAGATGCTATAAGAGAACATGCCTGAAACTCGGCTGGAAATCAGGGATACAAGGATGACTCTGACTTAAGTCTCTGCCCTCAAGAACCTTACATGGCCTGCCTCTCCTTGTATCAAGACACCAGGAGAGACAAAGAGTGAAAACTTGCCCTGCTACTGACTTCAACAGAAGCAAGCATGATGTGCTACAGAGAGTGGTTAGTTCTGCCTGGGAACTGGGGGAGGCGTCTGGTAGGTACCTGTCACCTGCCTGGGATGTTACCTGAAGGATGAGTAGGAGCTCCTCGAGTGGGGAAAAGGGAGGGTATGTCCTTAGACTGGAGGGACAGCAGGAGTTAAGGGAAGACCAGAAGCAAGAGGTAAAGAAACTGCCTGCCAGTGCAGGAGACATGGGTTCAATCCCTGGTTCAGGAAGATTCCCTGGAGTAGGAAATGGCAACCCACCTCAGTATTCTTACCTGGAAAATTCCATGCACTGGAGACTGGCAGGCTACAGTCCATGGCGTTGCAAAGTCAGACAGGACTGAGTGATTGAGCATGCAGAAGCAAGTGCATGGAGGTTTAGGAATCGCAAATTGTCCAGAGGGGTTGGAGCACTCGGGGCCTGGTGGGAACTGAAGGGCGAGCCTCCAAAACTGAACAGGAGGACTCAGGTAGTGAAGGACATCATGCCATGCCACATTAAGGGTGCTGGAATTTACTCCATGCACCACGTGAAGCCAAGAGGCATTCAGCAGAGTGATGTGTGCTGTTTCATCTGGGAGAGCCTGGGATTGAACAGATACTGCAAGAGGCCACGTTCTGAGTCAGGCGTGGATGAAAGCCGTGGGAAGAGAGAGGACTCCATACGGATGGGCACATACAAGGTGGAATCCAAAGGACAGAAGACCGACATGAAATAGGAACAGAGATGCTTATGAAAGGAGCTGAAATTTCCCACCTGGGTAACTAACTCAATGCCCACCTCTTTACAAGGTTAAGATCACCACCACCAACCTAAGAAAACCACTTAAGATTTCTGTATTCTCAGGCACAGCACAGTGTCCGTATTGGTCTCTTAAGGTTGCTGCTCTGTATGGAGTGTTTCCTAGAAGATCTAGCAGGCACTTCGTTGTTACTTGATGAGCTTAATACTTCAGCATTCCAGTGTTACTAACCTCATGGTACAGAAAACAGAAACTGAGGCTCAGAATGGTTATGTAATTTGCCCAAACCACTGCTAGCCAAGGAGCAGGAGCAGGAATCCAAGCCCAGGTTTGACTCTAGAGCCATTTTCTTTGGCTCATGCTCTTGTGTGTCCCACAGTCTCTCTCACAGCTTACAGCAAGAGCTGTGTGACTTTTACCAAATCCTAAGTTAAAGAACTCAATTGTTTCCTCCTCTGTCCCTATCACTTGCTTTTTTTTTTTTTCTCAGAACATATCTGTGTCTCTTCATTCTCCCTAGAACGCCCGCATTAGATACGATCACTGTGTGTCTCAGGGCCTGAAGTTGACCCGAGCCTTCTCCCACAGGCACTTCTGGCGTGTGTGAGCTGGAGGCGGTGCAAGCAAGGTAGGCACTAGCAGACACTGCGGCTCCTCCAGGGGCTTTTTGTTCTCGCAAAACTAGTTATCCAGAAACGGACACTGATTTATCTTTTTAAAACCTTCTTACCATATCCTTACTTAAGATCAGACTGCATAATTCAGTGCGCAGCCTTGTGAGTTAGTGCAAATGATCCTCATTATTTGCAGACTCTGTACACTTGCCTACTCGCTAATGGACTTCCCAGGTGGTGCTAGTTGTAAAGAACCTACCTGCCAACGCAGGAGACATGAGAGACTCAGGTTTGATCCCTGGGTCGGGAAGATCCCCTGGAAGAGGGCCTGGCAACCCACTCCAGTATTCTTGCTTGGAGAATCCCATGGACAGAGGAGCCTGGTGGGCTACAGTCCACGGGGCCATAGAGAGTCGGAAACGAATGAAGTGACTTAGCACACACACACGACTCACTGACATGAATCTGTAATGGTCAAATTCGAATTTGGGGTGCTCTTGCTGGCACTGGAGGACTTCGGCAGGTCACCAAGAAACCCGAGTTGCTGGAATCATACACTCCTGGCTGAGGCTGAACAAGGATACGCTCTGCCCGCTTGTTTCAGCCCTCATAACAGTGTGGGACCTTTAGTTAGTGCCATGTTCTTTTCATTTTTGTGCTTTTCCTGTGTGGTGATCTTGCTGTTTAAGATGGTTCCCAAACGTAGAGCTGAAGAGCTGTGTAGTAGTTCCTGAGCACGAGGCTGTGATGCGCTTCAAGGAGATGTGTATGAGATAAGCTTGGCTCAGCTGTGAGTTACAGGGTTGTGAATTTAGTGTCAACCGACCAGCACTATATATTAAACAAGGCCTCTTTAAACAAACACATACTTAAAATGAGGTTATGAACTGATTGGGTGACAAAAACATTGAGACCTGAGGCTGCACAGAACTACAGTGAACGACAAGGATCGACTGTATTTTGAGGGTGGAAGAGGGTAATAAACTAGCTCTGTAAAATGTGAACATTAATTTTTGTTTGGAGTTATAAAGATAAATCAAGATGATAAAAAAATGTACATTAAAAAAAGTAGAATGTTCTTTAATAATATCAACAGTTAAGTTTACCTTCCCTATATCTGCACTTAGAAAATTTCAAGGTATTTTTAATGTCATAGTTATTTTACTTTGGAAGTTATCATTATTTCTAAAATTTTATTGAAGTTGATTAACAATATCATGTAAGTTTCAGGTGTACAGCACAAGTTATTCAGTTATATACGCATGAAAGTGAAAGTCACTCAGTCATGTCCAACTCTTGAGACCCCATGGACTGTGGCCTGCCAGGCTCCTCTGTCCATGGGATTCTCCAGACGATACTGGAGTGGGTTGCCACACCTTCCTCTAGCAGATTTTCCTGGCCCAGGGATCAAACCTGCAATTTTATGTCCTCCTACATTGGCAGGCAGGTTCTTTACCACTAGCGCCACCAGAGAAGCCCTCAGTTACATATAAATTTGTGTGAGTGTATATATGTATGTATGTATTTTTTTCCAGATTCTTTTCCCATATAGGTTATTACATAATATTGAGCACAGTTCCGGGTTCTACATAGCAGATCCTTGTTGGTTGTCCATTTTGTATACAGTACTGTTGGAAGTGGTTTTTTAATTACCATATTTTATGTTTTTAATACCTACATTTTGTCATATTTTAAAATCTCTAAACTTGGTGTTCAAAGACAATTATAAAGGGCAATTAAGATTTGAAGTGTTTTTTCTTCTTAATGGAACATAAACTACTGGTGTGTCTTATACTCAATGAGGGTTGAAATTAGATGAAATATGGCCTTTTATACCCATCTCCCTTATGAGTTCCCTTTAACCAGTGCTGACTGCAAGCTTTCTAAATAAAAGTGACTACTGTAACTTGACACCTTCTCCATTGAGATGTCTGCCCATCATTTTTCTTCTTTTAATAACCTCTTAGCTCTTTGTATCCCTGACCCCAGTATCTTCCTTTTGTGACTTTTTTCTTTAAACCTATTTCTTTTAAAAAATGTAAACTTCTAAAGACTCTGTAATTTCTAGTGTGATGTAGTATCTAGTGTAATATCTAGTATAACTTCTAATACAAAAGAAAATCTGCTAATGCTACCTCCTGGGATAAAATATTTAGTTACTTACATCTGCAAATAACTGGAAAGTAAGTTAGAAAGTACTTTCTAGAAGCCCCTCGCTTGCATGTAGCTGATACTCAATACAACTTTGTTGGATGTTTCACAAATAATACAATAAAGAAAGGCTGTCTCAGGTGGTGCTGGAAAGAACACCTCTTCCCAGTCTCTTTCCTTGAGGTGAGGGCTGGCGCCTTCCTGTCCCCCTTTTATAGCTGAAAGTACCTTCCCCCTGTAGACTAAATAGACTCATTTCTTTTGAATTCTTAGTTCAAGAACTACTCCCAGGTATGAACGCCTTATTTCAGGGAAAAACAAGAAGAAACCAGAATCTCAGACTGCTCAATAGCATGACTCTGGAGAGAGGGACGCGCCCGAGGAACTCCTCCCCTACTCCAACCCACAACAGGTGCCCCCATCATCTCCCACACCTGACTCCCTCTGCTCACTCTGCATGCTCCCCTCCCCTTTGTACTCATCCACCTGCTTGGCCGCAGGAAGAGTGATCCTATGACACGAGGGCAGATCCTATGAAAAGAAAGCCCCAGGTGCTTCCACAGAAATACACTGGCCTCTAGGATAACAAAGGCCCGCTGTGATTGTTGGGAAGTGTGGACACTGCTTAGGGAAAACTGACCTCAAGTCTCACAGCAAAGTTACTGCTTGCAAAATACTCCCGTTATGTGCAAAACCAGACATTATTTGCCACACTTTTCTTCATACGGGTAAAAAAATAACAGATTCCCCTGACCCCCAACACCAAAGGGATAGCTAGCTCATAACAGCTAGCCAGACTGCTTTCTTGGGTGATCACCTAGTCTGGTTTGTGTTTAGCCAAAGATGGAGCTTGGGGGGTGAGGGCAAGAGGTCAATGTCCTTCTGATTCAAGTTTTCATCTTAAGTGGCACTTTCAACCTGACGCCCAACACTCATGTCCCTGGGCAATGAATCCATGAGTCAAGTAATCAAAATAGCTCGTCTTTCCTGCATTTCTCACTGATTTTTACTATACATAATGGACAAAGCGATTTTTACCTATATAGTTGAGTTTCAGTATGGACTAAACTCAACTAAACTCTGACATTTAAGAAAAGAGTGAACTAAAATGGACCTGAAGGGGCGAATTTATTTCAATGACCATTATACCTACTACTGTAATTATCTGCAATTTGATCTCTGGTTCCTCTGACTTTTCTAAATACCTACTTCCCTTAGAAGAAATGGAGTAGCCCTCAGTCAACCAGAGTCTGAAATGCTGTAGTACTTGGGTGCAATCTCAACGACAGAATGATCTCTGTTCATTTTTAAGGCAAGTCATTCAATATCACAGTAGTCCAAGTCTGTGACCCAACCACTAATGCCAAAGAAGCTGAAGTTGAACATTTCTATGAAGACTTACAAGACATTCTAGAACCAATACCAAAAAAAAGATGTCCTTTTCATCATAGGGGACTGGAATGCAAAAGTAGGGAGTCAAGAGATACCTGGAATAATATGCAAATTTGGCCTTGGAGAACAAAATGAAGCAGGGCAAAGGCTAATAGCGTTTTGCCAAGAGAACACACTGGTCACAGCAAACACATTCTTCTAACAACATAAGAGATGACTCTACACATGGACATCACCAGATGGTCAATACTGAAATCAGACTGATTATATTTTTTGCAACCACAGATGGAGAAGCTCCATACAGTCAGCAAAAACAAGACAAGGAGCTGATTGTGGCTCAGATCATGAACTCCTTATTGCAAAATTCAGACTTAAACGGAAGAAAATGGGAAAAATCACTAGGCCACGAAGGTATCCATTCAATTCAGTTCAGTTCAGTCACTCAGAAGTGTCTGACTCTTTGTGACCCCATAGACTGCAGCATGCCAGGCTTCCCTGTCCATTGCTAACTCCCAGAGTTTACTCAAACTCATGTCCATTGATTCAGTGATGGCATCCAACCTCTGTCATCCCCTTCTCCTCCCACCTTCAATCTTTCCCAGCATCAGGGTCTTTTCTACTGAGTCAGTTCTTTGCATCAGGTGGCCAAAGTACTGGAGTTTCAGCTTCAGCATTGGTCCTTCCAATGAATATTCAGGACTGATTTCCTTTAGTATGACCTAAATCAAATCCCTTATGATTATTCAATGGAAGTGACAAATAGATTCAAGGGACTAGATCTGATAAGACAGAGTGCCTGAAGAAATATGGATGGAGGTTTGTGACATTATACAGGAGGTGGTGATCAAAACCATCCCCAAGAAAAAGAAATGCAAAAAGGCAAAATGGCTGTCTTAGGAGGCCTTACAAATAGCTGAGAAAAGAAGTGAAAGGCAAAGGAGAAAGGGAAACATATACCCAACTGAATGCACAGTTCCAAAGAACAGCAAGGAGAGATAAGGAAGCCTTCCTAAGTGAACAATGCAAAGAAATAGAGGAAAACAATAGAATAGGAAAGACTAGAGATCTCTTCAAGAAAATCAGAGATACTAAGGGAACATTTCATGCAAAGATGGGCACAAGAAAGGACAGAAATGGTATGGACCTAACAGAAGCAGAAGATATTAAGAAGAGGTGGCAAGAATACACAGAACTATACAGAAAAGATCTTAAAACCCAGGTAACCATGATGGTATGATCACTCACCTAGACCAGACATCCTGGAGTGTGAAGTCAAGTGGGCCTTAGATAGCATCATTACGAACAAAGTTAGTGTAGGTGATGGAATTGCTGCTGAGTTATTTCAAGTCCTAAAACATGATGCTGTTAAAGTGTTGCACTCAATATGCCAGCAAATATGGAAAACTCAGCAGTGACCACAGGACTGGAAAAGGCCAGTTTTCATTTGAAACCCAAAGGAAGGCAATGTCAAAGAATGTTCAAACTACCATACAATTGTACTCATTTCACATGCCAGCAAAGTAATGCTTGAAATTCTCCAAGCCCAACTTCACCATTACGTGTACTGAGAACTTCCAGATGTTCAAGATTTAGAAAAGGCAGAGGAACCAGAGATCAAATTGCAGAGAATTACAGAAAAACATCTACTTTTGCTTCACTGACTATGCTAAAGTCTTTGACTGTGTGGATCACAACACACTGTGGAAAATTCTGAAAGAGATGGGAATATCAGACCACCTGACCTGCCTCCTGAGTAACCTATATGGAGGTCAAGAAGCAACAGTTAGAACCAGACCTGTAACAACGGACTGGTTCAAAATGGGGAAAGGAGTACATCAAGGCTATATATTGTTACCCTGCTTATTTAACTTATATGCAGAGTACATCATGCAAAATGTTGGGCTGGATGAAGCACAAGATGGAATCAAGATTGCTGGAGTAATATCAACAATCTCAGATATGCAGAAGACACCACCCTAATGGCAGAAAGCGAAGAGGAACTAAAGAGTCTTCTGATAAAGGTCAAAGAGAGTGAAAAGGCTAGCTTAAAATTCAACATTCAAAAACAAAGATCATTGCATACAGTCCTATCACTTCACAGCAAATAGATGGGGAAACAATAGAAAACAGTGATGAACTTTATTTTCTTGGGCTTCAAAATCACTGCAAGATGGTGACTGCAGCCACAAAATCAAAAGACGATTGTTCCTCAGAAGAAAAGCTATGACTAACCTAGACAGCATATTAAAAAGCAGAGACTTTAGTTTGCCAACAAAGATCTGTCTAATCAAAGCTATGGTTTTTCCAGTAGTCATGTATGGATGTGAGAGCTGGACCATAAAGAAAGCTAGCACTGAAGATTGATGCTTTTGAACTATGCTCTTGAAGAATCCCTTGGACTGCAAGGAGATCAAACCAGACAAACCTAAAAGAAATCAAACCTGAATATTCATTGGAAGGACTGATACTGAAACTGAATGCCACCTGATGGGAAGAGTTGACTCATTAGAAAAGACTCTGATGTTCGAAAGACTGAAGGCAGGAGAAGGGGATGACAGATGACGAGATGGTTGGATGTCATCACTGACTCAATGGACATGAGTTTGAGCAAGCTCCGGGAGATGGTGAAGGACAGGGAAGCCTAGGGTACTGAAGTTTATGGGGTCACAAAGAGTCGGACAGAACTGAGTGACTGAACAACAAATGGACTAATTAAAGCAATCAAGGTTCTCTGTGTAGAAGGGCTATTCATTCAAGTTCATGGAGGTGACTCTTTACAGCAGCAGTGGTGGGTATTTACACTAACAGTGGGGATCATTAGCCTACTTTCAACAAGAGTCATTCAATGTCTGGCCATCAAGAGGACTCAAGAAATTGCAGCATTTTTGTTTTTCTGGGCAGTCGAAAAGGACGATTAATGGCAGGCCAGCAATGATTTACTCCTGACCCAGACATTTCACCTGTGCAGATTCAGGAAAAAGCAGGTGGAGTGAACCCTACATTGGCTGAGTAAGTTTACCAAGGATAGACGTCTTGCCACACATTCAGGATGAGTTGGGCAGCAGTACTCTGCGTGCGTGTCACCCGTCCTTGCACTGTGAAACCCCTACCCACAGTGCTGAACAGCTAATTCAAGAACCTGCAGTTGGCTGACCTCAGGACACCGTGTTCTCCCCTAATGAAACAGCAGTGGGGAGTGAGATGAGACATACCCTTTTGGTGTTAAAACCCACAGTTAATGGATCATAATTCACACAACTGTGAAAGGTGTAAACTGCCAGTCTGTTAGCTACACCTGACTGGGAGAAACCAATAGGGCTCTGGTTCTACTGCACTCTTCTGGGTTCCACCAGTCTCTCTCCTGTAATTAGTCTCTCTCCTGGAGTTACACTTTGCATCTAACTCCAGAGCTCAACTGCAACAACCAAGAATGGATTTACTTCACCTCTGGCTTGTCTCTCACAGGACAAACTGCACTCAATCCAACTCCAAGATATTCTGAGCCAAACCTCAGCACTGTCTGGGAAATGCTTTAAATAAAAGGACAGAAGGAAAGTAAACTTTTTGTTTGGCATTTCTAATAAACAAGTGGGTAACTTTAGTCAACATTTCCTTCTTTCTACATAAGCTGCCAAACTGTGTGATGCAAAGACATCGAAGAAGGAAAAAAAACATAATTTCTATTTATGGATCAGCCTTAAAAATTTAAAATGTATTATGTATGCTTTACTTTGAACCTAATATATTAGTATAGTAGTACATGCAGGTAAATAATCAATGGGTGTGTACACTGGTGGGTACATGCTCAAAATTTATCAATGGGCTGCATGATTAAAAAGGTTTTAATGTCTCTTGTTTCTTTGGCTATCCCTTACAGCTTGTGGGATCTTAGTTCCTGGACAAGGGATTGAACCCAAATCCTTGGCAATGAAAGCAGAGTCCTAACCGCTGGACAGCCAGGGAGTTCCTATTTTAAAAAAAAGGCTTTACTGTCTTTTATTTATTTAGCATTGCTATATATTCTTTTTAAAAAACTGAAGTATAGTTGATTTACAATATCATGCCAGTCTCTCTGCAAAGCCAGAGACATGTAGCAACGAAGTGAAAGCTATATACAAAATCAGAACCTTCCCAAATAAGGAAAAAATGGCTTTGCAACCCACAGAAGATCTTGCCATAAAGATGACTTTACTACTCTGCAAATCTAGCGTCTCTGAGAGGCAGTGAATGCCTCATGTTTAGCCAGGAGCACAACTGGTTTGGGAGTAGCCTATCTTTGAGCTATTCCTTTTAGTTCATAGTTGCTTGTTAACTTTAAGGGGAGTTTGCATGCTAAAGAAACCACACCTGTTGAAACTTAAGAAAGGCAAGAGATTAATGGAATAGAAGAGACAATTTGTTCTGAGTGCTCCCTTTGTAGGTGTCATTTCATTTCAATTTCTATCACAGACTGATAAAACACATATATCAAAATCTTTACAGATACAAAAGCTATTTAAAAGGAACAGGATCACTTTTTGAAGAAAACTCAAGCCCACAGCACATGGCCTATTTCAGTCTCATTGCCTTACACCTTGGAATCACATTTGTATCAATGGAGACATCTTTTAACAGGACTATAGCCTTCAGGTCTATACCCTAGAGGACTGTGACTTACACACAGGACAAGACTAGTAGCTCAATCTGAAATTTGTTTGGCACTGGCAGACTAACACTGCGCATGCCTGTTTTCCCAACTTTTCTACATCACTGGTTCCAACAGACAACAACAAAAACCACACACACATACACACATGCACACACACACACAGATGGGACAATGGAAAATGAGTGGCAGTGGCTTTCAAGTAACAGGGCAGGGTACCTGGGATGCTCTCTAACTTTCTTCTGAGTTCTTCGTTTTCTTGTTGCAGCGAAATCACCTCCTGCTCCAGCTCTTGGCATCGGGGACAGTAGCCTTCCTCTTCCTCCTCCTCTTCCTCCTCAGGCAGTGTAGAAGATGATGGGTGACCATGGGATTCAGATGTTGCTGGGGAGGTCCAGCCACCTAGCGTGTGCACAGGGGATGTTGACAGAGGATCCACATCCGCCAGGTGGCCATACTCACTGACCGAGGAGGTGTTTGGAGTTGGAAAGCTCCCTGAGAGCAGGTAATTTTGCAGGGAGTCGGTGAAAACTCTCAAAAATGCAGAAGTTTGTTGTTTCCTTTGCATATATTGCATTTCAATGTCTAAATTGTCTGAGGTCTGACTGTGGACCCCTTTGCCAACAGGACATGGTTCCTGTCTTTCAGTGTAACTTGAGCCTTCCTGCTTCACACAAGATATCATGGATTGAGAATGGCTGGAGTCTAGAAGTTTACCTCCACAATTTAAGAGGCTAAGGACTCGGCTGCATTGTTGAGCAAAAGCGTCCAAGATCATACGACTCTCTGAAACAGAGGAGAAGACACGTCAGAGACTGACAGCCAAGACAAGGGACAGAGGGTCCTCGACTTGGAGCTCAACATTCAGAAACATCAGAACCATGGACTTCTACTCTCTGCCGCACACCAGTGTGACACAGTGAATCCACATGTACCTGGATACACAGCTTCCTGCTGCTCCCGATGAGCCACCCCAACTAGATTCTGGGAAGTGGCTGGATGGGACTGGGGCACCGAATAGAGACCCCCTCTCTATGGCACTGGCTGGCCTGCACAGCTCCGAACTTACACCTTTGGCTTCATTAACATCCTCACTCTAATGAATCAAGCCAGCCCTGCAGACTCAACTCCTCATTGACAGGGGAGCTTACAGTAATCATTACTGCTATTTCTGGAGTGCCCTCATGCCCTTGCTATTAATCAGCTGATACAATCCTCACTGAGAGTACCTTGCTCCCAGATGCAAACTGGAGAAGAACAAGAGGTGAAGTGCTCACTAAACACCTAAGATAAAACAAAGAGTGGGCCTATGAGGCAAATGAGGATGAGCCCCAAAGCAACATTGTGTCATCCACCATCTGGGTTGGTAATTCTTTCCTGTATCTGATACCTTAGCCTGATCTATAGCAGCATCATCTGAAAAGCAGTGCCCTTCTCAGGGCTTCTCCCACCAAATCTCTTAACTGGCATGCACAGACAGGGCCAGTCAGTTTCCACAGATGTATTCCAAAGCGTGTTAACTGTCAATCAGTGGAAAGCAAAAAACGGATAGAAAGCAATCAGTTTACCTCAAAAAGAAAAAATATGGAAAGGCCCCCGTCCCCCACCCCGGTCAATATTGTGAAAATGTGACTCAATATTGTCAGTCTAAGAGTTCTGAAAATTCACCCTAAATGTAAACACTACATCAATATTCTCTTCTTTGTAGACCACCACCCAGAATGGGCAATTTATAAAAACCCAGAGAGAGAGATTTTTTTAGGGTTTATATTTGGCAATGAGGGTGCCTCTTATTTCCTCTCCCCTCTATGTAAAATAGTGGCAACAAACAAAATACTGTAGATTCTAGATGCCAATATCTATTGTTTATTATAGAAATATAACTAGTCACTGAAGGACTGATGCTGAAGCTCCAATACTTTGGCCACTTGATGCAAAGAGCCTACTCATTAGAGAAGACCCTGACGTTGGGAAAGATTGAAGGCAGCACAAGAAGGGGACAAGAGGATAAGATGGGGGGATGGCATTACTGACTCAGTGGACATGAGTTTGAGCAAGCTTCGGGAGATGGTAAGGACAGGGAAGCCTGGCGCGCCACAGTCCATGGGGTCTCAGAGTCGGACACGACTCGGTGACTGAAACAACTAGTTGCTTGTTGTCCCTGGAAATGTTGTCTAGCTGTATCTTTACTGAGGAAAAAAAGACCTTTAAAAGTGAAAAATGGTGAGATGCTCAAGAGTTTCTTTGGGGACAACAAACCAGAATAATTGTGATTTAAGAAAATTGATTTCTCTAGAAAACCCGTTAATGACCAGTAAAACCAACCTTTAGAAATCTCCATGCAGTACGTCATGCTCTTCTTTGTTTTTTCTTACTAGTCTTCCTAAAGTAACAAAGATATCAGGGGGAGGGGGACAAATCTCCTTTTCTAACTATTTATTTAAGGCCCAGAGTACACAGGAAGCACCCCTCACATCTCCCAAATCTATAAAATGCTACCATTCGTAAACCTTCAGGAAAAATGACAAGTCAGAACAGAGGCCAGTACTCTTCAGCTCAGCAGAGACCTGAGACTGTATATTTCATGAGTGGACTGGAGCTTGAGGGCCAGCACAGTATCTCAAGAAATATTTACTGAATACATGCGGGGACTCTTGTAGATAAAATAGTATCTTAGTTTACAGCATTTGTATTCTCACCCTGAATCCCACAAATATTAGGCACAGGCCTGCTTTTTAACCATAATTACTTTGAGTGCTGAAGAAAGAACTAGATGCCAGGTATAGTTTTAGTCTAGAGCTGACTGATGGGCTATGAAACTTGACCCAAGTAGCAGCTGAGATAAAGCTGGCTTGCTACTTTGGAGAAAAGGGGATGTGTATATGGGAACTATCTTTCCTACACCAAACACCGGAAGTCATGATGACTCTGCCCCCAGCCTGGTGGAAAGAAAGAAATGAGCTCATGATTTGAACTGAAATGTAATGGAGAAAGACTTCAAATAGTTGGGCATTATATTTTACAATGGCCAAAGCCAAATAAATCAGAAAGTAAACAGCTGAACCAAGTGGGGAGGTTTAAGATGTTGCATTCTCATTTTTTACTCCCAGGTTTTTGTTCTTTTATTAGTGAAATCAAAGGACAATATTGATTGGGGAGTCTCAATTCTGGCACATTAGCAGTTTTCATTCATTTAATCCTATAATCCCATTTCAGACCTGAAGTTGTATTTACTGTATGCATTTTAATCAGAATAGTCCCTATCGATTCATAGCCTATACACCTTTAATACAACCTTGATGAAACAAAATATGAAAAGAAAGACTAAAACAGAATTGCTTAGAAAAAACAGCTTGAATATATTTGTCCAGTGTCCTAAAAGGAGTTCAGTTGTCTGAATACTGATAAATCACATTACGGTATAGATTTTAAGGGGAAAAAAATCTGATGTATAGACAAGCATGATTTGTTTTCTTAACTGAAGGATAAATTTGTAATATGTTGAGAAAAAGTCATTATGTATTATGCTATTATGGATAATGTATTAAAGTGCATTCAGAACCTCAGAGAATAGTTATAGCCACAAAACAGTTCTTGTCTGCAGTTTTTCCCAATGTTTTATTCAGAATTTGTTCTCAGAACTGATATATGTAAAAACAGCCACTGTAGCCATTAAAAGGCTGAATTTTCTTCTTTTCAGTACCTTATAATATTTGAATAGTACTTTATGTCAGTACATTGAAGAGTGTGATGAAAAATATTACTATTATATTTGGTGGAAAACAGCAAATCTTTCCACTTAACATATACTGCAGCCAGCAATACTTCACCTTTCCAGACAGAATATAATTAGAAATGTAGGTACTGTGTGATGCCCCTTATTGCTAAGAAATGGAGAAAAGTTCTGTTTTTATATGAACACAGTTGTATGACACACTGATCCATGATTCTTAATTGAGCAAAGTGTGAATGTGTATTTTAAATTTTTTGAACTTTTTTCCCCCCACTAGTCACAGAATGTTCCACTCAAGTGTTAGCAAGGAAGTACAAAGTCAACAGATTATAGAGAGGCTTTAACACAACTTACTTTATCCCTAACTTCTCTAAAATGAAAGATCATAAAATGTTTTTTAAAAATCACAATCATAAAACACTCTAAAATGACCATGTTTCTCAAATTTGCTTTATTGTGAAATCTGTCAGGAGATAACACCATGTTGCAAATTGTGCCTAGTCTGATTCCAGAATCTGAACCCATGATTATTTTTGGAATTCAAAAAGTCATTTCTAGAAATTCTTCAGAATTTAAGAGGTTTAATCCATCCTAAATCTGGTAAGTGAAGAGCGATGGGAACTCAGCAATGAAACACAGGCTCCCTACTTTAACATCCTTCTTTGTAAGTAAAGCCTTGAATGGAATTTGCCCATCACAGCAGATTCCCAAGAGTATTCTGTTTCTATGAAGGAGATCACAGTAGTCAAGATTAGTGGTAACCTTTTGATTTTAGCCTAGTGAAGGGTGAAATATATTAATCTTAAGAATGCAGAAGCATAAAAAAATTTGTGACCTATACTACCACATATCCATATATTTATTATAATCTACTAAAAGGATTTCCAACTAGCTCAAAACAGATGATTTTCTTAAAACATTAATATAACTTCTATAAGAGGACTCTGTGGCATAGAAAATAGAAGTTACAAAATGAAAGCATCTCTGGAAGCATCATCCTGTTCTTAAATCAATGAACTACTGTATGTTTTTAAAAAAATGCCATCAGTTTTTTTTTCCCTAATGGCAAACATCAACACAGCAAAACAGGATGCAATTTTTCTAAATAAATAAATCAATGATGTGTCAAAAATTAACAGATGAGTTAATATACTCGGTGCTATCAAAACCAGATGGTGCTTCCTAATATTCATCCTGCTCAGTCAATCCCTGAATATTTTCTGGACCATCGGTATATAAAATAGGATGCTGCTATTTGTGATGGCAAACAAAAGCAATCATGCCTGCCAAGCACATACTATAACAGGCAGCATTTCAGCTCTGCTAGACAGAAAGTAATTAGAATGCTTTTAATGTCCAAAAGAATGATGCTGATAGGCTGCCACAGATGTGTAGATTTATGAATATTTATATGGTGGTTTATAGCTGACACTTTTATCAGTTGAAGAAGATAAAATATCTGCCTGACTCAAAAGCTTGACAGTCAGGTTAATAAAATCTCATTAAAGAGAATGACCTATGCAATTATATAGGATTTATTGTAATTCATTTTTGATTGTACTCTGCTTAAAGATGCAATTTCCCATTTCCTGATGCCAAATTTAGGCTGCATATCAAGATCTACGTGGGTTTTAACTCTAAGCCTCCCACAGAGGAAAAATATGCTTTTAGAACCATGGTATATTACCCCTTTTAAGGAAAATTATTCTCTTCAGGAGATTTTATAAGAACACTGAAAAATCTATTTTAAATCACGTGTCTCCTCTCAATGGTTTATGGCCCTTAATGGCAAATAAGGTTCATTTCAACCCTTTCATCTTTTCACAGCATTTACTCTGGACAGTCAGTTATCTCTCTTCCATCCTTCACTTATTTCATCTCATTGATGTTTTGACTATTTTCAGTTTACCCGGTGGCCGGAGACATTGCAGTAACACTGCAGGGAGGGTGCAACGAGCCACTCACCACCCTCCACTCCACCAAGTATGCTCACATGGCTGGCTGGGCACACATGCTCATTGGTTCCAAGTGGCACCACTAGTTCCTCAAAGGGCCAATCATCTCTTCAGGCGCCTGTCCTTCTGAGGGCCACTCACACACTGTGCCCATTAAGAGATGGCTTTGTCCCCAGTGATTAATATTATGACCACAATTCATTATGTCTAGTACTAAGGTCTTTTTTTTTTTTTTTTTTTTTTTGCCCCTGACCATTTGCCAATAACTGACTCACTGGAAAAGACCCTGATGCTGGGAAAGACTGAAGGCAGGAGAAGGGGATGATGGAGGATGAGATGGTTGGATGTTGTCACCGACTCAATGGACATGAGTTTGAGCAAGCTCCAGGAATTGATGATGGACAGGGAAGCCTGGTGTGCTGCAGCCCATGGGGGTCCCAAAGAGTTGCTGAGCCACTGAACTGATTTTCCTTATTGCGAGGAAGAAACCTACAACCCAATTCCTGTCTTTCCAACAAGCACATGGCATCCTATTCTTGAGGCTATCAAGCTTGCCACTTCATGAGCTCTCTTTAAAAAAATAAGAAATGTTGAAAATAAAGGGAAATAAGAAATACAGCGAATCTGAGGAGTATCAGCAAGCTCCTTTTCACTTTTAGAATCAGTGACATGATTTCCACCTGGGGACAGAGACAGACTAAACAGGACATCAGAGTAAACACTGAGAGGGGACATTCAGAACAAGAAGGAAAAACAAAACAAAACAACAAAAACTCTTTATGGATAAGAGTGGGGAAACTGCCAGAGTAGAAGGGACCCTGGAAAGGACAGCAAGTAACTGGTGCAGAAAACAGAATACAGGAAAAACAGCAGGAAAAACTAAGGTTAAAACTATGGATGAACATGAAAATGAAAGGGGGCAGACTTATACTGTCTTAAAAAAGGTAAAAGACTGAAAAACAATCAGCAAAGTCTAAAAGGAGAAAGCAAGATGAGATTAAAGACTTAAGTGGGCGGATAAAGAGGGGGAAACCCCCAATGAACACGATGGCTTGGAGGGTGTGCAAAGGAGTACACAAAGTACAGAATATGGGAAAAAAACCCCAAACTTCTGAATAAGAAAGCAGAGCTAGGAAATTAACAAGGAATGACCATGAAGTAGTTTATAAGAAAACCAGAACCCAAACCCAGAAAGCACACAAACCTCACTAAGAAAGGGGGAAAACACTAGAAAAATGAGAAAAATGAAAGGATAGCCTAACAACGAATACAGAAGCACAACAGAATACAAATACAGGGGAAAAGAAGAAAAAAAAAATACAGGGAAAAAAACCCACCACCTCTTGCAAACAATGAGGACATCCACACAAGAACCCCTCCAAATCAGTGAGGGATGTGACAGGGCAAGTCTTCACTATAACCTGTAATTAGATTTTCTTTCTCAAAACCAATCCTTCATGTGTCAAAATATTGACAAACAGAACATGAGCTTAAGCTTCTATAACTTATTTCAAGACGATGCTCCTATTTTCATTAGGAAAAAAAAAAAAAAAAAAACACCTTTGGATTCACTTATATGCAGGATTCGGAGGGCTCCAAAGTGCCGGAAAAGGCCTGAGCAGGAACTTTTTAGTTCCGAGGAGCGGGATAAACGGGGCTGCGCGTCCTCAGGGAGCACAGTGCACCCTTGGGCACAGGCCCCAGGCTGCGGCCTCTCCGTCAGCCCGCCTCCCTCCCCGCAGCTGGGCAGGAGGGCCGGCTTTTACCAGAAGTCTCGTACCCGGGGTGAGTGCTCCCCGAAAGGCATTTCTGAGGGGCCCGGGCCCAGAAAGCTCGAGAGGCGCGGGATCACGACGCGCAGCAGCGCCCACCCGGCGCGGGGAGGGCGGGCGGCGGGACCTGGAGCGCCCGGGGTTCTCGGGGCTGGGGGAGGGGCAGGAGTCTCCGTCCCTGAAGTCGCGGCCGCCCGCCCCACGCGCGTGACGGGTGCCGGGGGAGCCCCGCGTCTTACACCCACCCGCGGGGACCCTGGGGTGGGTGGGAAAAGGGGCAGGCAGAGACCGTGCGCGCTCGCACGGAAAAAACGAAACGGCCCTAGGGCCCGCCGAGTGACCGCGACAGAGCGAGAAAGAAAGAACCAGAGAGCAAACGGGAAGGAAAGAGGAGAAGCAAATGGAGGGGATGTGAGAGAGAAACGGAAGAAGCAGAAGGAAAAAGTGAAGCCGCAGAGAGGGAGGGCTTCCTCGAGAGTCGCCGGAGAGCGCCAGCTTCTCCCGGAGCGGCCGCCGCTGCCACCCGAGGGTGTCCCGCCCCCACTCCCAGCCCGCGCGCGGCCCCCGGCTCCCCCAGCCACCAGCCGGGTCGCCCATCGCCACCGCCGCGTTCCCCGGGCGCCGAGCGGGAGGCGAGCGGCGGAGACACCTGTTAGGAGGCGCGCGCGCGCCGTCGGAAGCCCGGGACGCGGCGGCGGGGGCGGCCGGGAAGCGCCAGAAGTTGCCGCCCGCGCGTGGAGGCCTCCGGGGTGCGCTCGGATGTCCGAATCCTCCCTCAGCCGGTGTGCGCGCCCCCTGCCCACCCCCGCTCTCCCCTCGCGGCCCTCCCGCTGGGCCCAGCGCGCCGCAGGCTCTCCGCGGTCCCCGGGCTGCTCCTTCCCGGGGCCCCACCCCTCCCCCCGGCCGTGGCGGGACGGAAAGTTGCGCCCGAGAGTAGGTACCTGCGCTGAGCTCCAGACTGGCGCCGTCGCCGCCCGTGCTGCTGCTGCCCGCAGCGGCCGCCGGGCTCGACCCGTACCTGACGACGGCGGCGAAAGAGGAGGATGATGACGCGGCGGGGGCCGCGGGCGGCGGCGCCGTAGTCCTCAGGTGGCCCTGGGACGCGGCGGGCGTGCCGGACGGAGACGACGACGACGCGGCGGCGTTGGCCCGGCCGGGCCCAGGGGGGAAAGATCCCTGCGCCTGGAACTGCTGTGGCGGCGGCGGCTCGCTGCTGCTGATGGAGACCGCGGCGTGCGGGGCGAAGGGCGGCGGGGGCGGCCGCACGTGCGGCAGCTCCACCAGGGTGGGTCGCTCGTAGCGCTTGGCCAGCGCGGGCCTCTTGCCCGGGAACGTCTTGAGGACGCTGTAGGGGCCGCGCTGCTTGTAGATTTTGGGGACGCTGGGCCCCTCCTCTGCCGGCTGCATCTCTTCCTCCATCCTGCGCCTCCTGGCCGCTTCCCGGCCGCACGCCCCCTCGGCGCCCGGCGCCGGGCCCCGAAGATGCCGCTGCCGCCCGCCCGCCGGCTCTGCCCGGGTGCGCGCGTGTGGGAGGGTGGGTGTCTGTGCCGCGGCCGCCGTCACCGCCGCCGCCTGTCGCGAAGCCTGGCATCGCCGAACCCCTGCGCGGGGGGCTGCCGCCCGAGCCCTGATTGACAGGCTGCCTCGCCAATGCCTGGAGGGAGAAAGGAGGTAAAGAGCAAGTGTTTAGGGTAATATCTGCTAATGATAATGGGGGCGGGGGCGGAGCCTGGTGCCGCCGCTGCCGCCCGCGTGGTCGCCGAGCCTGGGGTGCGCCTCCGACGGGGGAAGGGAACGAAAGAGCCGGGCCCCCGAGGGCGTCCTGCTAACAGCGCGAGGTTCTGGCCGGGACGAGACTTCGGAGCCCCGTGCACTTGAGGCTCCTGCTGTTATGGGCGGGGCCCGGTTTTAGGAAGGAGCTCTTGGCGACCCCTGCACGACCCCAAACTCTCGGGTTGCACCCAGTTGGGAGTAGTTGGGGCTGGGCCGGGCTGGGTAGCTGGAGTGTGTACACACTGCGTGTGTACCTTGGGAAGATAATACACCACGTTCTTCTGCCTATGGAAAATTGCTCCGCCAGCCTTCTGAAAAGAACATCTTGTAGGCTTGACCCAGGTTGCTGCGAGTTGTTTGCGTGCCCAGGGACTTTTGTCTATATCCAGCTCATGGCCTTCGAGTTCGTGTTGTCATAAGAAAACACAGAGCATCAGACTTTTACATTATGTCATTAGATTCCTATGAGAGGGCATAAAAGAATCTGTTTCCCCATTCTACAGATGAGAAAACTGAGGCTCTTTGAGGAAATTGCCCATAGTCACATACTCAAGTGTGTGGCCGAGTTGCACAGATGTACCCAGATGTGCAAATTTTCACTTCTTGTAGCAGGTAGACTCTGCAATTTAGGGGAAAAAATATGACCTGATATCCCCTTTGGGGATGGTGATTAGATACTCACAACAATACCGTTTGGGGGGGGTGGGGTGTGTGTGTGTGTGTGTGTGCGCGTGTGCGTGTGCGTGTGCGTGCATGCGCTCACTGTGTCTGGGGCCACCAGGGCAGAGTTTCTGGACGGCACACAATTCCAGTAGTTGTTTGAATGAGGGAAGCTCCTCTGTGGTTCAGAGAAGGATCCCATGGGTTAGAGATGTCTTCAAATCTAGAGGATTGCCCTGGCTTCTCCCAGCCATTTTGGGAACAAATCACCCCTCCCCTAGGTTAACTCCAATATCAGCAACTCCCTCCCAGGTTTGGTTTCTAGCCTTCAATCTTCACTCTCCAGGTTAGAATTCTGGGTACGTCTCCTCCTTGATGTGTGACTGTCATCTCTCCACTGTGAAGTTAGTTTCCTTTTCAGAGCTTTCCTTTTAGTCTTGGAAAAGTGACCTATTTTCTTCTTCTCCGGATTGAGGACCTTGGTCTCTCATTCGCCAGACTTCTCTTCCTCTGGAAACCTTCTCTCTCTTTGCAGGATCAGCTTCTGCGTTCCTCCACCCTCCATAGTCTCCCTCTTTCCTGCGGCCTCCTCAGATCCTGCTGCGGTTTTCTCCCCTCCATTTATTAGAGATGAAATAAATAATGCCATAAATAAAAGTATTTGGGAGTCCAGGAACTGTCAGGGCTGATTAGGGCATAGAGGACATTTTCTTTCTCATTATGCAAAAGCATTTCATAGGGAAATAAAAGAGGTTTCATTGTAACTCATGCATGTCATATTTCAAGGAATTCAAGATATTAATCATATTTAACATTATTTGCAACGTTTCTCCCTGGCTTCTGAAAACTGCTAAATGAGGACACGTGGATCAGTAAGAAAAAGGGAGACAAGCATGAGAGGGACAGTTAAGAAATAATGAAATGCTGGTGAAAGACAGGGAAAGAGAATGAGATGCCAGGGAGATGTTTCTTAGGCACATAAGTGAAAAATGGGGGAGCTTCTTCTCAGAGGTGAGACAGCTGAAATTGAATGATACTCTGGAGGAAATAAATGATAACAAACCTCCCCATACTTTCCTTTCTATAAAGCAGTTCTGAATTTTGCATTGAAATGTTTTCCTCCCACTTTACTCCCAGATAATTTGCCAATAAGTCCTGGTTTTTGAAAAGAAATTGAGTGGTGCCAGGGTGAGTAGGTAGGGGGTGGTTAGAGGGGAGAAATTCATCAGTTCTACTACTGAAGAAATAATTTCCTATACCTGGGAGCTTTTTCTTCTCTTATGTATTTTTAATTTGTATCAGCCTCACCACTTAAGCACCTTAAGAGACTGGGAACAGTACTTCTGTTGTTACAGTTTACCAATGAAAAGGATCTGCCATTCTGTATGTTGAAAAGTGAATGTTTCTATAAAACTGAATGGTAAAATTAGTGGTTTAGCTAAAAAAATGAAACCCTAGAGGAAAAATATTAAAATGCTTTAAATGACTAGCTTTTAGATCCACATGCTAGCCGTCACCTATGTCTGGATCCATAGAAAAATGAAGTGCTTAATAATTACATTTTAGAAAATGAAATGGGCATTTACTCCCAAGTGTGGAGTTGAACTCGATTTTAAAATTGTAAGTGACCACTGTTCCCTGCCTGGGGTTGTACGTACCTGAGAATTGTATATAAATGTAATATATTGAGGTTTTATAAAATCACTGGCAGCACTTTTGTAAGCATCTTACTGTAAATTTTAGTCCAAATTATCAGATAGTGATTTTGCTGATATCCTCTCTTTAGGGTCTCAGGGGCTGACGGGATGGTAATTACACCCATGCTTTAAATCTTTTTATATATTTACTCTTACTTAAAACAAAAAAGATAGTGAACTTTTAAAAAGCCAAGTGGCTATTTATGGATAGGGTGATTTTTTGACTGGCAGCATGTCAATTCCTTGAGCCATCCAGAATATAGCTTTTAAATAATAAGTCAGCCATGGGAAATGCTTTTTATTGCACCAATTTCAATGATATTTAATGAGCTTCTGATTGACTGTTTGATCTCCCAATGTTTTGTGCTACTTTTAATTCATTTCGTATAATAGAAAAAAAAAGTAATTGGAATAAAATTTTGTGACAAGATAATGACCTTCCACTTTGAAATTAAATGTCTGATTAGCTTCAACATTTTAATGCTGAGATGATATTGCAGCAGGAACAGGGGTGTGCGTACTATCACTCGGTGGAAAATGACTGAGGAATATTCCTTTACTTTTCCTATTTGCATAGTAGAAAGGGCACGGTAGCCACGGAATCATAAGCTCACAGTCCTAGAGGGACCAAAATGGTCTTTTATTCTTGTGGTTGAGTCTATGCCCATAGCTTTACTAAGACCCTGTCAAGTGGTTGTATAAACCATGCTTAAATACCTCCAGTGATGAGGACTTCACTACTTCTAGGAGCATCATTCACCTAGGGATTTATTCAACAAATATTTATTGAGTGCCTACTATGTGCCTGGTATCTTTCTAGGCAGTGGACAATACTCATGCTAAGTGGTTTTGGTTGAAACCACATGGACTGTAGCCCTTCCGGCTCCTCTGTCCATAGGATTTCTCAGGGAAGAATACTGGAGTGGGTTGCCTTTCCCTTCTCTAGGGGATTCTCCTGACCCAGGGATCAAACTCAAGTCTCTTGAGTTTGCAGGTAGGTTCTTTACCAATAGCACCACCTGGTAAGCTCTGGATATAGTGGAGCCAAATGTCAAGATCCTATTATGATAGAATTGGGTTGGGCAGGTAGTAAATAATCAAGTAGCTAGCTGAATGATATTAATATATTTATATAACAAATATATATTTATAAAAATATAAATTATGCTTATTATATGTTATAATATTTAAAATGTTAAATAATATGCATAATAATACTATTATTATTATTTCAGATAGAAATAATTATTAAAAAAACAGCATGGGGATGTTACTTTTGATAGGGTGATTGAGAAGAGTTGTTTGAGGTGGAACCATCCAGTTGAGAGTTACTGCTAAAAAAGAGCCATCCATCAGAAGAGTCTAAAGGAAATCAGTCCTGAATATTCATTCGAAGGACTGATGCTGAAGTTGAAACTCCAATACTTTGGCCACCTGATGCGAAGAACTGACTCATCTGAAAAGACCCCGATGCTGGGAAAGTTTGAAGGCGGGAGGAAAAGGGGACGACAGAGGATGAGATGGTTGGATGGCTTCACTGACTCGATGGACATGAGTCTGAGTAAAATCTGAGAGTTGGTGATGGACAGGGAAGCCTGGCATGCTGCAGCCCATGGGGTCACGAAGAGTCAGATATGACTGAGCGACTGAATTGAACTGAACTGAACTGATGAGAAGAGCAGTCTAGGCTGAGGGACAATAGTTGTGGAGCTGTAAGGCAGGAACAGGCTTGAAGTTCTCAGGGAGCTGGAAAAAGGGCCAGTAGTCCTGGCGTCCTGCCAAAGGGTAGAGTGAGGAGATGAGGTCCGAGAGGCAGGCTGGGCCCTGGCTGGGCAGGGCCTTATCCATCTGAGGAAATGTTTGGGATTCATTCTGAAAGCAGTTAAGGTGGGGAGTAACATGACCAGATTTATGTTTTTAAAAGATAATTTTCAGAAAAGGTAAAATCATGACTCCCATACATAAAAATGAACAGATGTTAAAGCTTTTATTTAACTTGCTCAATGCCATCATAGTATTCAAAGGACAATTTCATGTGGAAAAAGGAATGCTGAGTTGAATGCATAAATATTTAGTGTATGTTAGTTGGTTTTCCCACGAGGGATATGGGTGACAGCTGAAAGGGAAGCTCTACCGTGAAGGAAGGTTTATATATCTATCAGTTATCTAAACTTTCAAAATTGTAAAAGTAGTTCAAAGACAATGAAAGAGTAGATTCAGATAACTGGGGAAGGTGTGCTGTACATAGGCATTGCAGTTTTCCAATGAAATACAGTTTATTTCCTGCAATACTTTTTTAAAAAAGCCTTTTAATTTTGACAGTTATAGATTCTAAACTTTTCATTTTAGAATAAGCTTATTAATAAGCTTATTATTTTTAAATAATTACAGATTCACAGGAAGGTCCAAAGATAGTGCAGAGAGGTCCCAGGTACCCTTCATCCATTTCCTCCAAAGGGTGGAATCATGCAATATGTGATCTTTTGAGATTTTTCACTTACTTTAATGCCCTTGAGATCCATCCATGTTGTTGTATCAATAGTTTGATCCTTTTTGTTGCTGACTAGTACTCCACAGTGAATATCCCACAATTTGTTAAACCCTTCACCTGTTGTAGGATATTTTGGTTGCTTTCAGTTTGGGACTATTGCAAATAAAGCTGCTCTGAATAGTCTGGCAAGGGTTTTAGTGTAGATGCAAGTTTTGTTTCTCTGAGTCTTTACAATATTTAAAAAGATTCCTTCTGTTTTGTGAACAATGGACTGTAGAAGATCAGACTGGAAGCAGGGAGACATTTATTTTCTAAACAGTGACTGAGTAACCCTTTCAAAATAAAATCATGTATTTCCACTGCCCTCTATTGTCTTCCCCCTCCATAGAGTAAAATCCAGAGTGTGCCATTTCCTGCTAAAGTCCCCTTAGGAGCTACAACTATCCCTTGCCTCTCAGGCCTCTTTCCTTCTGTCCCCTCCCCCCCTCACTCCACTCCAGCCTTAATGATCCTTCAGATCAGATCAGATCAGATCAGTTGCTCAGTCGTGTCCGACTCTCTGCGACCCCATGAATCACAGCACACCAGGCCTCCTTGTCCATCACCAACTCCCAGAGTTCACTCAGACTCACATCCATCGAGTCAGTGATGCCATCCAGCCATCTCATCCTCGGTTGTCCCCTTCTCCTCCTGCCCCCAATCCCTCCCAACATCATAGTCTTTTCCAATGAGTCAACTCTTTGCATGAGGTGGCCAAAGTACTGGAGTTTAGCTTCAGCATCATTCCTTCCAAAGAAATCCCAGGGCTGATCTCCTTGCAGTCCAAAGGACTCTTAAGAGTCTTCTCCAACACCGCAGTTCAAAAGCATCAATTCTTCGGTACTCGGCCTTCTTCACAGTCCAACTCTCACATCCATACATGACCACTGGAAAAACCATAGCCTTGACTAGACGGACCTAGTCGGCAAAGTAATATCTCTGCTTCTGAATATGCTATCTAGGTTGGTCATAACTTTTCTTCCAAGGAGTAAGCGTCTTTTAATTTCATGGCTGCAGTCACCATCTGCAGTTACCAGGTTCCAAATGTCCTGTGTCAAGATTCTTACCTTTAATGTTCCTTCTGCTTAAAATGTTTCTTTCTCCAGATGTCTGCATAACTCCGTACCTTATCTCATTCCAGTCTTTGCTCTAGTATTTTTTTTACTATGAGCCCTTCACTAGTCACCCTATTTACAATTGAAGCCCTGCCTCCCTTCCCCCATACTCCCCACCTCTTTTTCTATCCAGCACCTGTCACCATCTGTCATGCTATACAGACTATCTGCTGTGTAACATCATGTATATTACACGGGCAGCCCTGCATATCCTTGCATTCCCCATCTGTGATTTCAGCCAACCATGGACTGACCTTCAAAATTTGATTTACTGATACCTAGAGCTGACTGTACCACTGCCATTTTATGGAGGGGACTTGAGCAGCCATTTAATGCAAGGGGCCTGAGCAGCCATTTTATTTAGGGTCTTGAACAGCCATTTTGTATATGGGACTTGTGCAGCCATTTTATTTATGGGATTTGTGTAGCCATTTTATGTTGAGACTCGAGCAGCCATTTTATGTAGGGAATTGTGCAGCCATTTTATGTAACATACTTGAGCATTGGAGGATCTTGGTATCTTCAGCGGATCCTAGAACCAATACTGAGGAATGACTCACTCATTTTTTTGCTTCCAGTGAGTAGTATGCAAATTCCTTAAGGGTAGGAATTCTGTTTTTGTTCTGTTCCTTGAGTCTGTAGCATCTAGACTAGCATCTAGCACAGAGTTGAGGCTCAGGAAGGGCTTGTTGGATGAATGGGTGACTTTAGGAGGCGCTGGCAATAGTCCAAATGAGAACTTGGACTGCTTGGACCAGGGCACTGGTGGTTTCAATGGAAGGAAATAGATAAACGCAGAATGTATTCAAGAGGCAGTTGTTCCTTTTTATACAGCTGTGGAAAGTTTATGCTTATGTCAAGCCCAAATTTTCTTCTTCTAACTGTTGGCTGTTGGGGTTATTCAGAAGAAGTTTAATACTCTCCCTAACTTGAATTTAGAATGAAATCTTACAACATTTTTTCTTTCCTTCCTGTGATGGTTCCTAGGACCTTTTTGAAATGGATCCATCCTTTTAAACAGTAGATTAGGATAGGCATCTTTGGTCTAATGACTATTTTTCTCACTAATAAGATTCTGTGTTCATTAGGACTCTTTCAGTAGCATGTGGCAGAAGCCCAATACAAATGAATTATGCATAAAGATGCTTATGGCTGTCATAACCCTGAAGACTAGAGGTAGGCCATGTGTAGAGCAAATATATAAGCTCATATAGTATTATTAAGAATCTACCTCTCTCCATTGCTTGCCTTCAATTTTCTTTCTGTTGATTGATCTTCTGGCAGGCTCTTCCTTTGTGGTGGTCATCTGGCCACCAGCAGTTATCACCTGTGTGAAAAGAGAGCACCTTTTCCCTGTCAGCTCCAGGGAAATACCTGAATTAACTGTCATTGTTTTGTTGTGTCTTGATTAGTTTACTTGTTCCTTGATCCTTCCAATGTTGTGATGTTGGGGCTGTTTCCCTTAAGGGGAAAAGAACTAGAGAACAAGAAATTGAAAGAATTTCCCTGAAGTCAAAAAGTGAATTAATTGGAGTTTAACCCAAGTGAAGAGTCTTATGTTTAATCAGAGTAGCAAATATAACTTGTTAAGCTTAGTAAATATAATCTTTTACTCTCTATTCCTCACTTCCCTCCAATTTCTGAACGAACATTCCTCCCAAAGGGCTGAAAGCACCCTGGACAGAAGTATGAGCTTGAGAAGTATATGAAAATCAAGTTGGATATTAAAGCCTGGAGGGCAAAAGGAGGAGCAAGTTATTAAGGGAAAGTCAAGGAGATGTAGTAATAGTAAGCTGAACTGTGGGTGATTCAGTTTTTTAAAAAATTGCAGTCTTCACCAGCAAGGTCAGTTTCCATTTTGCCCTCTTAATTTCTTTAATTAATTAATTTTAAAATTGTTTGGCCATGTGGCATGTGGGATCTTAGTTCCTTGATCAGGGATCAAACCTGCGTCCCTTGCATTGGAAGCACAGAGTCAGGGAAGTTCCTCTTAATTTTTTTATATGAGTATTGTATCACAACAGGAAACAATCAGTTCCTAATGTTAGTATTTAAGCCAGGATTTTAGTACATGGTACCACCAGAGGACCAACTTCCATGCAGAAGGTCCTGAAATGAGCCAGTGAAATGCAATCTGAAATATTTGGCAGTTAAATATTGAGATTTTGTGACATCACACATTGTATGCTTTACTGGAATTTTTACAAATTAATGCATGCCTTATGTCCCCAGCCAAGAAAGTGATTTTTCTGTTGTCCTGGCTGCTTGGAGTATTTCATGGTTTGCTAACAGAGCGTCTTTGTTTTATTTATTTACTTTTAAAATTTTATTAAAGTATAGTTGACTTACACTGTTGTGTTAGTTTCTGACATACAGCAAAGTGGTTCAGTTACATGCACACACACACATATATAAAGTTTGTGTTTTCTAATCCTAAACTGTCAATCTACTGCACCCCCTTGGGAACTACAAGTGTGTACTCTATGTCTGTGAGCCTGTTTCTGTTTCATAGGTAAGTTCATTAGTGTCGTATTTTATATTCCACACATAAGTGATACCATATAGTATTTGTCTTTCTCTTTCTGACTTACTTAATATGATAATCTCTAGGTCCATCTATATTGTTACAAGTGACATTATTTCAGTCTTTTTATGACTGAGTAGTATTCCATTATACATTTGTAACATCTTTTTTATACATCCATGTATTGATGGACAGTTTAAGTTGCCTGCATGTCTTAGCTGTTGTAAACAGTGTTATGAACATAGGGGTGCATATGTCATTTTGAATTAGAGTTTCATCTGGATGTATGCCCATGAGTGAGACTGCTGGATCTATGCTACTTCTCATTTTAGTTTTTTGAGGGAACTCCATACTGTTTTCCTTAGTGGCTGCACTAATTTACATTCCCAACAGTGTGGGAGGGTTCCCTTTTCTCCACATCCTCTGCAGCATTTGTTATTTGTTGACTTTTCAATGATGGCCATTCTGACTGGTGTGAGGATATACCTCATTGTAGTTTTGATTGGCATTTCTCTAATATTTAGAGACATTGAGTATTTTTTCATGTGTTTTTTTGCTATCTGTCTTCTTTGGAGAAATGTTTTTTTTGGTCTTCTGCCCATTTTTTGATTGGGTTTTTTTTGTTGTTGTTGTTATTGAATCATATGAGGTGTTTGTATATTTTGGAAATTAAGCCCTTAATGAGGCTTCTTTAAATACCCATTTTTGAAAACCAAGAGAAATATGTTTTTCTGCAAAAATTATGATAATTTTCTAGCTGAATTCTATAATGTCCAGGAAGCTGGGCTTTTTGTATCTGTTTTCTAGTACAAAACAGGAAAGTTTTATTTTCCCCCTGTGCTTTTGTCTTCAAAAAGCAACTGGTAATAAATGTCATGTGTTGCATAATATTAATGATAACACTTTGGCCTTGTTTTCAGGTTAGTCAGACTTCTAGGTTCCCCACCCCCCAATAGCTTCAGAGATGACTGATTATAGAATCATAGACTTTGCTTTTCAATAAGAGATGATATTAGTTTCCTAGGACTGTTGTAATAAAGGAGCACAAATTAAGTGGCTTTAATCACAGAAATTCTCACATTTTTGGAGGCTGGAAATATGAAATCAAGGTGTCAGCCAGGTTGGTTTCCTTTTGAGGACTATGAGAAGAACCTGGTCCATACTCTCACCTGACTTCTGGTGGTTGGCTTGCTGGCTGTCTCTGGTGTTCCTAGGCTTGTAGAAGCATCACCCCAACTCTGCTTTCATATTCCTGTGGCATTCTCCCTGTATGCCTGTCTCTGTTCACATTTCTCTTTCTATACTTTCTTACCTCAGCCCTAGCAAACTAACACACATACCGTTTAGGCAGATTATATGATAATCTCTAGTAACAAAAATGAATAATGGCAGAAAGGTCAAATGTTTGATTTTTTTTTAAAAAGCAAGACTACTAGAACTTGTATGATTTAAAATACATTGCTGGAAGACTTATTTGCACACAATGCTGCTGCTGCTGCTGCTAAGTCGCTTCAGTCGTGTCCGACTCTATGCGACCTCATAGACGGCAGCCCACCAGGCTCCCCTGTCCCTGGGATTCTCCAGGCAAGAACACTGGAGTGGGTTGCCATTTCCTTCTCCAATACATGAAAGTGAAAAGAGAAAGTGAAGTCGCTCAGTCGTGTCCGACTCCTCGCGATCCCGTGGACTCAGCTGACCAGGCTCCTCCGTCCATGGGATTTTCCAGGCAAGAGTACTGGAGTGGGGTGCCATTGCCTTCTCCATTTGAACACAGTAGATATGCACAATTGGGCATAAACAGTGGCTTCCCACAAGGCTACAGCTCACAGGGCCAATTGTAAGTGAGGTTATGAGCAGGGACCTTTGACTATTCCCATCATGCCCCTTGAATTTAACGAATTCAAGCACATCCCTGAAAATGCTGAATGAGAGTTACACAGAGCTAATACCTCCATGCCTTCTCCAACCCCACCCTCAAAGGTAAGGTCAGAGAACAAGTTGTCACACATAAAACTTATTAAAAGCATGTATAAATATATATTTAGTCAGCCAGTCTTAATGTTGGCTGACTTAACTTTGCTGGGAGAATTTTCAAACATACTGTTGCCTAGATCTTTCCTCAGACCAGTCAAAACAGAATGTCTGGGGTAGGGCCTTGGCATTGGTGGTTTAAGAATCTCTTTGGATGATTTCAATATAGAGCTATCTTTAGACTCACTGACTGAAGCAACAGCAGTGTCACTAGAATATAGACATCATTATATCAAGGTAGCTGTGTGGAAGCCTAGTATACATTGGGATGCTTGAGCATTTTGCTTTTAATGAGCGAACAACATATCTCCCTGTCCCCCCAAAGATAAACTGATACAGTTAGAGAGCAGTCATATTGGCCTGGAGTCTGAGCTAAGCAGGGCTGAAACATAGGAAGAAATGGACTGAATGCAGAAGAGATTGAGACTAGCCAGACAACAGGTTTACTGGGTATGAAAGAAACAGTCCTTTGCAAGAGGAGAAAATATAGTCAGCTCAAGTAGGCATCTTCATGAAAGGTCAAGGCAGTGATTTTAAACGTTGAGTCTTTAATATTATAACTCTTGGTTGCAAGAGACAGAAATCCAACTCAAACCAGATAAGCAAAAAGGGAAGTTTATTGACTCATTCAACTCAGAAGGATTTCTAAGATATCTCATAGGAAAGGCAAAAGGACTGCAAGAATTAGTCTTTGAGATTAGAAAAAGGGACTCACTGACGGTAGAATTTTTTCTCTCTCCGTCTAACTCTCATCTCTCCATGTGGCATGAGAGATGGCCTCCAGTAGACCCAAAGTGTTGTCTTCCTAGGTTAAAATCCACAACAGAAAGATGGCTGTCTCATGCCATCCTTGGTTCAGTCTTCATTGTTTTGGAGAGAGGGTTCTGTTATCGGCTAGGCTGGGGTACTGCACATGGGAAAGTGATTCCCTGAGGATGGGATGCAGATAGACAAAAACAACTGCTCTCTACCCCATCTTGAGAGTGAATTAATAACTCTTCTTTCAGCCTTTAATAAAAACCATTTTTATGGGATTCAAATGCTACCTAAATCAAGGAAAAAGCCTTCTTTGGAAATGTAAGGGAAAAATGAAATGACAACAGAAGACAAGCTTGAATATCATGAGTGAGAATCAAATGGTTTTAGGCTTAACTGTCTCTCTTTTCTAGTTGGTGAAATTTAGGACTGTTCTGGACTTGTTTGTTCAAGGACAGGTATACCTATGCAAACAAGAACTTGACTTACGCTTGACACACTCTGCTCTGTAAACCAGATATAGCATTTTGTGTAACATGCATGACAATAGCTGTTACTTAGGTTAGTTACTTTCCCTTTAATGATACAGCCTAGTGGTTTTGTTTTGCTTTTCTCTCCCAGTGGAACTCCAGGCTTCCCAAGAAAGGTCATCTGTGAATTTGGAAGATAAGAACAGACCTATGGATGTGACACCCACCTTGGGGAGTCTTGAACTTGGGGGCATGTGTTTTCAGCCTGTTGAAACTATCATAGATGTTTCTGATTTCCAAGAACACAGATATGGTTACAAGTGTATAGATTTGTTTTTCTATGATGTAAAGTTGAAAGAGATCTCATTTTGTTTAGAAACTTGTAAGCCACTCCATATCCCAGGTGTCTCATTTTTGCTAGTAGAAGGATAGCATGAGTAAAAGTCTGAGTGGTACAACGTACAATTACAAAGTTGTGGGCTGGGCTAACCATTCGTTATCCCTGTGTCTTAGTAGAAAACATAAAATAGAAATTAGGGATATGAGCTCTGGAGCCAGTGCCTTGGGTTTTATGTTGGCTCTTCTGCTTACTAGCTATATATTCTTGCACCTGTTACTTAACCCTTAGTGCCTTGGTTTGTCCATCTTTAAAATGGAGATAATAACAGTGGCACTTGGCAGCATTGTCCTGAAGGTGAACGGAATGTGGCACATAGGCAGAGCCTGGCACACAGAAAACATTTGGTAAAGATTAGTTCTTACCATTGTCTGTATCATTAGATACAATCAAGTGAAGTCTTTTGGCTATATCTTAATCCCAAAGGAGCAGCTGTCCCAGAGAGGGATCTATGAAGCTTATGCTTCTCTGCTGGCCTCTCCCCAAGCCCCATAAAGAGCACAGACCTTGGTACCAGCAGCCCTGGACCCCAATTTAGGCTCTACCACTCTTTGAAATATGGGCAAGTTGTGATTTCAGGCAGATTAGGTGTGCCTGTGAATCCCATTGTCCTTGATCATATAGGCAGGATGGTCCTGCTACACTCATGGCTTTAGCAGGTGGGCAGGTCAGTGAGGCAGCACTTGGCAGCTGCCCCAGGCCTGAGGTCAGCAGTGTGAGCAGCCAGCGGCTCAGATGCACTCCACACTTGCCTTCCTCTCTCCCCCAACACTGGTAATGTTTCAGTAGACGGAAGACACCTACAGTGCTCTTGTTTTTAACAGTCTCCCATTTTGTCTCTATCTTGCTCTCAAGTTTTTGCTATTCTGGATTTCAGAAAATAGTTCAGTTGCCAAAATTGGTTGAATGAGCTACTTTTAAAATTAGTCAAGTGATACGAAGTATTGCTCTGCGGAGCGGTTCTAGCAATTTCCCTTCACAGAACCATCCTCTAAGAGGGTGTTTTGACAAAAGGGGAAGATTTACAAAATTCACTTTATAAGAAACATCCACACCCAGGGAAATTCATGTCGTAGAAATCTCTTCCGTTCCCTAACTATGATAAATCAAGACATGGATCATCATTCAAAGATAGACATTTTTGATTTATTATTATTATTCACTTCAGCATGAGGTCCTTCTTGGGCTACTGGTTTAGTCCTATCTGGATGGCCTCAGGTTCTAACCTCAGCTATTTAATTTCAGCTCAGTTCAGTAGCTCATGTTTATGGATAAATGAGCAAAACAGTAGAGATCAAAAGCAAAAAATAAAATTACTATGGAATTCATATTTCAGAAGCTGGAGCCCAGTAAATGCTAGTGAAGTGTGGCGTTCAGAACAAAAGGCCCACACTTATGATAATACGCCTAACAAGGAAATGAGATTGACACAGCAATTCTCTGTTTTTGTTGTCCCCTGAGGTTAGAGATTATGCAGTGCGTGTTTCTGTTTTTAGCTTCTTTGGTAATTCCTGTGGTGAGAGACTACACTCTGCATATTTGTCAAGGTTGCACTCCTGCGAGGTGCTGGGTCTTTGAGGTAGCGCAGGAAACACGGTTCTCCTCTGAGCCTTGAACTCCATCCCTCCCCACTCCAGTCACCCCGTGATCCAGGGCCCCCCCTCCTGTGACTGATTTCTTTATTTATGCTCAGTTGCCAGGGAATTCCACAGAGGAAGCATAAGACTATCTTACCCACAGTGGTTGCTGTGAGAAATGTTGAAACCGGTGTCCAAATGACAAAATGTCTATGTTCTTTATTTGATATCTCATTGTAATCGTGAGGCCTTTTAACACCAATTGAAGGTAGCCTAAGAATAGGAAACTATGGAACATCAGTGTGGATTTGAATGAAAAGTAAACTAGTTTGGCTTCTTTTGTGACAAAAGTGTAGGTTTGGGACTGGTGCCTCTTTGATAATAGTTATTCTGGCCAAGTTCTAGGGTTGCAGTGTCATCAATAAACTCAACTCAGACCAGTTGAAGGAGCTTAGGGCTGTGTCAGTTGAGGTAGCTGGGAAGGATATGGGGTAACAGATTTACTACAGCAGTCAAGATTGTAGTCACTGGCATCAAGGGTTGGTGCTGGCAGGACTCTTCCGTCCCCATCCACACCTTATCCCTGCTTGCCTATTTTAAAAAATATATATGTTTATTTGTCTGTATTGAATTTTAGTTGCAACAGGTAGAATCTTTTAGTTGTGGCATGCGAACTCTTAGTTGTGGCATGTGGAATCTAGTTCTCTGGCCAGGGTTTGAATGTGGGCCCCCTGCACTGGGAATATGGGGTCCCAGCCACTGGACCACCAGGGAAGTCCCTCTGCTTGTCTTGCTTCTGTGTAAGTCATCCTTACTCTCTCCTGCTGAAGATCCACCCTCTCCACATGGCAGAGCACACAGCCACCCTCAGCCTCAGCTTAGTACCCAGGTAAAATTGGCTTAAAGCTCAACATTCAGAAAACGAAGATCATGGGATCTGGTCCCATCACTTCATGGGAAATAGATGGGGAAACAGTGGAAACAGTGTCAGACTTTCTTTTTTTGGGCTCCAAAATCACTGCAGATGGTGACTGCAGCCATGAAATTAAAAGACGCTTATTCCTTGGAAGAAAAGTTATGACCAACCTAGACAGCATATTCAAAAGCAGAGACATTACTTTGCCAACAAAGGTCCGTCTAGTCAAGGCTATGGTTTTTCCAGTAGTCATGTATGGATGTGAGAGGACTGTGAAGAGGCTGAGCGCCGAAGAATTGATGCTTTTGAACTGTGATGTTGGAGAAGACTCTTGAGAGTCCCTTGGACTGCAAGGAGATCCAACCAGTCCATTCTAAAGGAGATCAGCCCTGGGATTTCTTTGGAAGGAATGATGCTAAAGCTGAAGCTCCAGTACTTTGGCCACCTCATGTGAAGAGTTGACCCATTGGAAAAGACTCTGATGCTGGGAGGGATTGGGGGCAGGAAGAGAAGGGATCGACAGAGCATGAGATGGCTGGATGGCATCACGGACTCGATGGACGTGAGTCTGAATGAACTCCGGGAGATGGTGATGGACAGGGAGGCCTGGCATGCTGCGATTCATGGGGTCGGAAAGAGTCGGACATGACTGAGCGACTGGAATGAACTGAACTGAGCTACTGAACTGAACTGAAAGAGAGTTCCTTTTGTCCAGTGTATGCTCAGTCACTCAGTTGTTTCCAACTCTTTGCAACCCCATGGACTGTAGCCCACCAGGCTCCTCTGTCCATGGAATTCTCCAGGCAAGAATACTGGAGTGGATTGCCATTTCCTACTCCAGGGAATCTTCCAGACTCAGGGATCGAACCTGAGTCTGCTACATTGGCAGGTGGATTCTTTACCACTGAGCCACCTGGGAACCCTTCCAGTGTTTGTATGTAGATCCCAGGTGAGGAAGCAGGTTTGCTCTGCTTTGGAACATATACCCACTCCTTGGACCAGTCAATCTCTGTGGATGGATATTATGATTGGTTGGCCTGGGTCTGATGCTTCCTACTATAGCCAGGGTAGAGAGTGAGTTCCCAGGAGGAGAGGCAATCCAATAGTTGTTATTTGAGTCCAGGACAGTCCGCCCCTCGTCTGTCTGATGAGCAGATTGTACAATCACTAGCATGCATTCACTGATCATAACTGTGCCATGTTCAACCAAAACGCACTCACGTACTCCCTCTGAGAGACTCAACCTGATGTCACATCTGGTTACCACATCTAGCTCCAGGGCGTGGCTCTTTATGACCCAGCAACCTGTGACTAACCATTTCCAAAATACCCAATGGATATCAATGGGTATATCACAATGGAGGCAAAAGAAGATAAATACATAAAAACTCCTAGTTAGAGAAAAGGAAAATGGAGAGCAAATTGTATCAGTGGCCAGTCCTTAGCCTTTTCCATATGGTGCTAGACAGACAGGGATAGGAAGCAGTCCTTTCCCTAGCAGTGAAACCCTTCCAAGATCCAGTGACTTGAAGTGGTTTTACTGGCAAGCTTATAATTAAGCAATAGGATGGGTATGGCACATTCACTTTAGGAGATGTGCAAGACATACTCTGATCCCCAACATCCATGCCATCCTCAAACCAGTCTGTTTATGGGTTGGATTACGTGCCAGTCCTATATTCCAAAACCCAAACCCAGCTTCCTGATCAGTGATTCAGGATTTAGATAACAAAACATTAGCTTTGCAGGGACTTGCTTTTTTTTATCTGAACCATTTGTATTGGAACCTTCTACAATATAATGCATACTTTCCTGTCTCTTAAAAAAAATGTGAGCAATCTGTATTTGTTGTGAAAAAGGAAAAAATACAAATGAACAACAAAATGTTACCCGTAATACCACTATCCAGAAAGCGACCGTAAACACTTGACTTACATTCTTTTGGATGTTCTTTGTTAGTATGTGTGTGTGTGTTGATGTGTATGTTTAGCAAAAATGAAATCATAGCATACAACTTGTTTAAAGCCTGCCTTTCAATCCTTCTGCCATTCTAAAAGGTGATAGGATAACTCAGGAGAAAGAGAAGAGAATTGGTCTTTTTAAGGGCCTGGGTATACGCACATTATCTCGTTTAATCAGAACTGTGAACCTAGGGACACAGGAATGAATAGTGGTTCCAGCCTAGGGCTCAACCACTGTGGCCTGCTAAATCTCCTCTGTCCACTTCCTCACCAATCCTGAGTTAGTTTCCCTTGAAAGAATCTGTCCTCCTCCACCCTTCCGTTCTCTTTCCTCTCTCTGTGACAGACACCCCTGATGCTTTCTGTTTGCAGCTTTGTGGGAAGTTCTTTAGGTTCATTTAGATGATTTGTGGGGCCAGTGGGATACAAACTATGAAACCATGACTGTCCTGGGATCTCTAGAACTAGAGGTCACCATGCAATATCAGAGTAAGTGCTGAGTTCCTGGTAGAGAGGGCATGCTGCTGTCTGGGGCAGTAATCCTTGGTTCTGTCATCAAGACTGAATTTTAGGATTTGGGTCAGGTGCAGTCTTTTTGTTTTTTTCTTTCTTCTCCCCTCAGGTGCCTCTCGGCGACTGTAGTTGGCAAACCTTTGCCTGGACCAAAACTGAGCTCTGAGTGTGGTCCAGAGGCTGTAGACTTAGATGCACACAGAGCCTGATGTCCTGTGGAGGGGCGGCTCTGTACCCCACCCTGTACTGCTCTGGTCTTCTCTGTAGTATGTGTAAAATGACAGAATGGCTGTTTTCTGCATCCTTGCCAAGTGACCTCTCAGTCCAGTTTTGAAAATCTCAGTGGGAATATTGAAGTTGAATTGGTGGATGGGTACAAACTCTGGAAGCTGATCTTCATCTTTTTGGGGAACTTCAGGTCAATGTATCCAGCGCCTGTACTGCTGCCCCAGAGGATGATTTTTATTTATTTATTTATTTTTAATTTTTATTTTTAATTTATTTTACTTTACAATACTGTATTGGTTTTGCCATACATTGACATGAATCCACCACGGGTGTACATGAGTTCCCAAACATGAACCCCCCTCCCACCTCCCACCCCATATCATCTCTCTGGATCATCCCCATGCACCAGCCCCAAGCATCCTGTATCCTGCATCAAATTAAGACTGGCGATTCATTTCTTACATGATAGTATACATGTTTCAATGCCATTCTCCCAAATCATCCCGCCCTCTCCCTCTCCAGAGGATGATTTTTAGAGGGAAGTTGGGTCATCACTGCTTTGCTCAGATTCCTAGTGGTTTCTGCTCTCACTCAAACCAAAGCCAACACAATGCCTGCCAAGGCCCTTACTATCCATCCCTCTTTTTTAAAAAACTGTATTTATTTATTTTAATTGGAGATAATTACTTTATAATATTGTGCTGGTTTTCACTATACATTAGTATGAATTGGCCATAGGCACGCACGTGTCTCCTCCTCCCTCTTCCCCCCGACCCCACCCCTCCAGGTTATCACAGAGCTCTGGCTTTGGGAGCGCTGCATCATACATCAAACTCCCACTGTAGTTATGTATTTTATGTACGGCAATGTGTATGTTTCAATGCTTTTCTCTCAAATCATCCCACCCTTTCCTTCTCCCACTGACTCAAAAAATCTGTTCTTTACATCTGTCTCCTTTGCTGCCTTACACATAGATGGTTGGTATCATCTTTCTAGATTCTGTATATGTGCATTAATATCCCATATTTGTCTTTCTCTAACTTACTTCAATCTGTAGAAATAGGCTCTGCATTCATCTACCTTATTAGAACTGACTCAAATGTGTTCCTTTTTTTCAGCTGAGTAACATTCCATTGTGTATATGTACCACAACTTCCTTATCTATCCACCCATCTTGTCCCCTGTCTTGTTCTCACCCTTTTGTGCTCCACCACTCCATCCACACCAGCCTTGCTGTTTCTGGGGGTCACTTGAGCGGCTGCCATTTCAGTGCTGGCTGTTCCCTCTGCCTGAATTCTCTTCCTTGCACATCCACACAACTTACTCCTTCAGCAGCTGCTGCTGCCTTTTTTTTTTTTTTTTTTTGGCCACACCATAGCATGTGGGATCTTAGTTCTCCAACCAGGGATTGAACTCATGTCCCCTGCAGTGGAAGCTAGGAGTTTTAGCCATTGGACTGCCAGGGAAGTCCTTCCATCTTTAAGTCTTTGATCAAATTCTCCATGTAAGTAAAGCAGGCCCTGAGTCAGAGAGCAAACCCTCAGTTCTCACTGAGATCATCTCTGATTCCCTGACCTGCTGACCACTTCCTGTCCAGAGTTGATCACTACTTCTTTCTGCTTGCCTCCTGCGTTTGCAGTGTACCTCCCCTCACTAGAAAGGAAGCTCCTTGGAGATAGTGGTATTCTCTGCAGTATCTCTAGCATCTGTAACACTGCCTGGCTTGATAAATATTTGTTGAATTACTGAATTGATGGCAGTTTCTTCAGAGGCTAAATGATCCTTACCTAGAAACCCCCTTGCCCCCCTCCCCATTAAAAATAAATAAATACAGATGTCCACTCACTAATGGAATAGGTATTTGTTTGTAAGTTGGCTATGAAATTAAATGTTTGCCTCTTGATTTTCATAATGAAATTAAAGATGCATTTCTATGAAAAAAGTCTCCCAGGAGATTGAACAAGGATTAGGAAAGCTTCCAAATCTATGACATTCTGGGCATCATTGCCATGCTGTGTTTACTCGCTGCCTTGGCATTCACCTGTCCGTTCTTGCTTCTTTACATCACTTGCAGCCCACAGTGACAGTTCTAATGCTTCCCCTCTCTCTCCAAGGAGGGTTTGTTTTTTTTTGATGCTAGGATCCCCTCACTCCATGTTATACATTGTTCTGATCTTTCCTCTCCTTTCTTTCTCTGAGAGCCTAATGTATAATGATATTGTCCAAGGTTATCAAGCACACCATCTTTCAGTTTACAGTTAGAAATGAAGCACAGCATCAGTTTAGATTTCCTGTTCTTACCCTCGTTTATGCTGCGGGGTCTCTTGCCCTGAAACCACCTCTCCTAATAGGTATTTCTTAGAGTCCTCAAAGGTGAGCCCCACAACTTGAATGTGAGCTGTAGACACCATTTGGTGTCTGCTATACTCTTTCTCTCTTGCTTTAGCTGTCCATAATCGAGGTCCAGTGCCAAAGGCATCTCTTGAAGGACTCTCATCCTTATCAGTGCAGGTGGTGTTCACTGGGGGCCACTGCTTCCTGGTGCTCCCAAGGCTGCCAGCCCTCTGGAGTTCTCACTGCTGAGAAGTGGAGGAGTGACTGTGGGCCAAGGATATTGCTGCATTTAGTCCTCTGGGTATCGAAAAGCATTGCTTGGGTTTGTTGTTGTTGTTGCTGTTTGTTTATTGTCTTCTTAAAGCTTTGAAATGATGGTTGACTTGACTTGTACCGTTCAAAAATCTCAAGGTTGTGTTGTAATCAGAACTCAAACCCAAGATTCTACATGAGCTTCTTTTAAAAAAAAATTTATTTCCTTATTTTTGGCTGTGGTGCCTGTCTTCATTGCTGCTAGGGTTTTTCTCTAGCGGCATCATTCCAGGGCCACTCTCTGGTTTCAGTGCATGGGCTTCTCCTGTTGCTGAGCACAGGCTCTAGGACACACGGAGTTCAGTAGTTGCAGCTCCTGGGCTCTAGATAACAGGCTCAATAGTTGTGATGCTCAGGATTAGTTACTCCATGGCATGTAGGCGCTTCCCAGATCACAGATTGAATCCATGTCTTCTGCACTGGCCGGCTGATTTTCTTTACCACTGAGCCACCAGGGAAGCCCCACATGAGCGTCTTGATGCTGTCTGAGCTTGCAAGGATTTGAATCATCCTATGGGGGAGGTCTGGGAATGAGAGCCCTGAGAAAATGATCCTCCTCTTGCTCTAAGAATCGCTGCTTTATTCTTGTAGGAGAACCCATTACCCCAGTGAAGCTGACTGTTGCAAGGATCCATGGTGGTGTCAGTGCATCATTCACACGGTTCCATTCATTCCTTTATTCACCAGATCCACTGAGCGCTTACTCCATGACCTGTTGAGAAGATAGCAGTGAGCCATACAAACATGACTCCTGTCCACCTGGAGCTCACCTGTGGTCTAAAAAGGGGGTAGGGATTACACAGGTAAATGCCCATTGATTATAGATGAGTTAAGACCATTAAAGGAAAAGCCAGGTTTATTGAGATTATTGGGTGGGGGGTTAGTGGGACAGTCTCCTGGGTTGTGGGAAAGGGGTTTTGGGACAGCCCCCCCACCTTGAGGCTGACAGAGGGAAGCCAAAACCTGAAGCATGGGTAGGAGTTACACAGGAGTAAAGAGGAGAATGATGTTCTAGGCAGAGAAAAAAAATTTTAAGAGCAAGGTATCAGGGAATCTATAAAATATGTAAAACATTAATTTATCACTAGTAAAATGGCTGACTGCAGCATATTAAGTTTACACATGGGTTGTAGTAATAATAATATCCAAAATAACCCATCTTATTCCCAGTGACTCAGGACACATTTTCTTTGCACCTGCTTCCTGCTCTGCAAAACCTGTGGTAAGTGAATATCTATGAGAATGTCAGGACCCTTTGGTTGATCAGGGTTTTTTTTTGTTTGTTTAGTTTTGATAATTTAAGTCATTTCCAGGGAATTCCCTGGCAGTCCAGTGGTTACGACTATACTCTCACTACCAAGAGCCCAGGTTCAATACCTGGTCACAGGGAACTAAAATCCCACAAGCTGCATGATGCAGCCAAAAAACAAGCAATGTCCAGAACCTAGTCCTTTGCTTAAGCCATGGAATATCTTGGGATGTTTTTTAAAGTGGTCATCAGCTTTGTGCTTTGGTGGGCTGGATCAGTGCTTGAAAAGCCCCTAAGTGTACATGTAAGGGAATTTCTGTGTCTTGATGCACAAATGAAGGAAAAAAAAACATGTTGCATAAGAAAGGTGCAGCAAGAATTTCAGTATGCAGATCTTGAACATCAGGGCACAGTGAGGCAGCTGGATGATAAGCACATTTCTTGCTCTTTAGCTTATCCAGTGGTGCTAGTGGTAAAGAACCCCCCTGCCAGTGCAGGAGATGTAAGAGACATGGGTTTGATCCTGGGTCAGGAAGATTCCCTGGAGGAGGGCATGGCAAACCACTCCAGTATTCTTGCCTGGGAAATTCCATGGACAGAGGAGCCTGGCAGGCTACAGTTCATAGGGTCACCAAGAGTCAGACATGACTGAAGCGACTTAGCATGCATGCATGCACACGTACAGGTATAACTGTTTCTGGGGACTGACATGACCTTTCTGGAAGAGGATGAAGTAGAATTAAGAAGCCAGGGATCCTCCTTTCTGTGCAGCCTTTGGACATACTGGAGTTTTCATGAATCATGGACCACAACCTTGGTGGATACCAGAAAGAAACATCCAGCAGTAGCCTTTGCTTCTGTCATTCTCATATTCTTTTCTCTTTACAGTTTTATTTATCTGTTTATTGGCTGTGCTGTGTCTTCGTGGCTGTGCATGGGCTTTCTTAAGTTGTGGTAAATGGGAGCTACTGTCTAGTTGCAATGCATAGGCTTCTCATGGCAGTGACTATTCTTGTTGTGGCGCATGGGCTCTGGGCAAGTGGGCTTTAGTAATTGTGGTGGACCAGCTTAGTTGCTCCAAGGCATGCAAGATCTTCCTGGACGAGGGATCAAACTCATGTGCTCTGCATTGGCAGGCCAATTCTTAACCACTGGATCACCAGGGAGGTCCTCATATCCTTTTTGATAGTTCCTGAAGCTTGTGAGTAAAAATAATCTGAATTCATGAGATTTATTTCCACCATCCACAAACCCATCTCTGTGTCTCCTGCGTCTAAGACAAGGCCACAACATTTGGATATCCAAGCAACTTGTACTCTTGGGTGTTGTATACATGATAACACCCAAGTGTCCCTTTCCTATGCCAATTTTTATAAGTTCCCGTATTTGTCTATATAACACTCCAGTGTCCCTTTTTTATGCCAATTTTCACAGAGTTCCCATATTTGTCTATAGAACAGTATTGACTTACGCATAGCACTTTAAAACTGCCTCATGAGCTATGCATAGGTGTCTCATCCATTCATTCATTCAATCAGCATATATTTATTGTACTAATTGAATATGGGGCTTCCCTTGTAGCTCGCTGATAAAGAATCCGTCTGCAATGCAGGAGACCCCTATTTGATTCCTGGGTTGGGGAGATACCCTGGAGAAGAAAACAGCAACCTACTCCAGTATTCTTGCCTGGAGAATCCCCATGGACAGAGAAGCCTGGCTGGCTACAGTTCATGGGATCGCAAAGAGTTGGACATGACTGAGTGACTAAGCTCAATAAGCACTGTGTATCAGGTGTTGTTTTATGAGTTGGTGGTGAACAAAACAAATTTCTTATCCTAATATAGCTCACATTTAACTGAGAGGCACAGGCAGTGAACAAGTATATATGTATATAAAGAGAGAAATATGTCAATAATATAAGTGCTAAGAACAAAAAAATGACAAGCAATAGGGAGGGATGGGAGTAGGGTATACTACTTGGTACAGGGAAGCCAAGAAGACCTCTCTGAGGAGATAACATTTTAGCAGAGACCTGAAAAAAATAAGGGAAGAAACTCCATGGTTTTGTGGGTAAAGAGCATTTTGCATAGTTGTTTAGTCGCTAAGTCATGCACAAACTCTTTTGTGACCCTGTGGATTGTCTGTAGCCTGTTAAGCTCCTCTGTCCATGAGATTTTCCTGGCAAGGATACTGGAGTGGGTTGCTGTTCCTTCTCCAGGGGATCTTCCCGACTCAGGGATCGAACCTGTGTCTCCTGCATTGGCAGTAATAAGCATTATATATGTTGGTAGGCAGATTCTTTATCACTGAGCCACCAGGGTTTTGTCCAGAGGGTACAGCAAATGCCAAAGAACTGAGGAACGAGTATGTTTTACTTGTTCAAGGAATAGTAAGCACAGTTGTGGGTGTGGGATGGGGCACTGAGATGATGGTGGGTGGGAAGGAAGATGTGTTAGGACATAAAAGTCTGAGAAGTAGAGGCCAGAACAAGTCGGGCAAGGTTTTAACAAACTCTGT